>NW_024582367.1:460725-552942 GCF_018398535.1 Haplochromis burtoni | reverse complement strand
AGAGAGGGGAGAAAACAACAGCTGTGGAACGGACAGGACTGTTTTAGAGAGCGAGCCTTGCACTGGCAGAAGTCTGGCAAGCACTTTGCTTCTCTCGCCCTTTTCTGAGAGCAGCCACATCCTGGATACATCCTTGCAACTTGTGCCTGACCTCCAAACATAACAGTCAGGACATGATATCCAATCAAAGAGGTAAAAAGTTGCACTCAAGAGTCGGTTCACCCAAATTGCAAAACATCCACTCAGGCTGTGACTTATGTAATGAGGTTACTGATGCTTTTGATTTTATGTGTTTTGGCTTTGAGACATTTGCCACAGCGCGTGCAGTTTTATTGCTGGTACTAAAACTGGATTGGAAAATGAAATTTACAAAATTCAGGAATTAATTTTTTTTTTTTTTACTTGACACCGTTCCAGCTGCCTGCACAACATACCGGCCTTGTTTGGAGTTTTTATTAGGACATCAAAGAGCTGCAGCTTTTAAAAAATGCTCACTGTAGTAAAATAGACTCTTATAAGCGACTTTTATTCGCTCCCTACTCTGATCAAACTTGACTAAAGTAACATGGTTTACAGTCAAGTGTTGTGTCGTTCAGACAGCAGATGAACTGAGGGAATCCAATAAGGCCCAGCATAAGATAAATAAGGATTTTTGAAAAAAGAGTTCATGAGTCAAAAAATGAAAATATAGAGCTGAAAATGAGCAGAATACTTCCACGTGAAGTTTTCCTAAAAGCGTCTTGGAGTCCCAGCCGCACACCTTACACCATGTCTGCACAGGAGTACATCATGCACTTTTTTCTTGTATGCACTAGAGATATAACACCCTCCCTGCTGTGCCCAGTGGTTGCTATGGACACACACAGCCTGGAGTGGGATAACGCTGAGAGCCAACCACGTCAGCTCTGTGTTGACTCTCCTGAGGGAAAGCCAGGTGAAGACAGAGCAGGTACCATACAAGGACATCAGCTAAAAAAGAACAAAGTCAATGAGTTGCATACAACTTTTTGGCTGATTCTTGTAACTGACTGACAGAAAGGCTCATCGACATCCGGAGGCTGTAGTTTGACAACACCAGGTGGAAACTCTGCACCTTCCCCGAGATTTAGCTCCCACAGGGGTGCAAACAGAGCTCGTCTTATATTAACAATGTGGACAAAGAATGTGGTTCAAATTAAAATAAAGTACAGGAGACAAATGTTTTACGCAATCGTTGATTCCTGCATGACTTGGTAAAGTTGGCTTCGCTGCCATGCCAGGACTGGCCCTGTGCCCAACAAGATTATGTCATCGCAATTATGCCTGAAAACCTACTTACTTCCAGTGATAAACACTGAAGATCAAAAGATCTTTTAAGCGTTTTGCCACAAGGCTTAATTTTATGACTTTCTGGGATTTATTTGATTTCACTTTATCCAGAAACATGAAATACTGGTGTCTAGTCTCCTTACTTTCCCAGCTGTTGAGTTTAAAGGAGAGTTCCAGCGTTACTTTTGGATTAGTTATAAAGCTGAACTGATCTGACGTTCAGTCATTCTATAAGCAAAAATAAATATTCACCACCTGCAGCTTCTCAGATGTAGTTTTTAGTCACTTTTGTGCTTTTTTACAGTTAGAGATCAAACATCTTTGAGTTTCAGACTTTGGATAAGTTGAATAAGACATTTAAAAAGATCTATCTTTGGCTCTTCAAACTCTGTGTGAGCACTTTTTTAATTGTTTGCAATATAATAGCAAAAACTGTGATTTACTTTAAGAGACAGAACAGATATTCTTAAAGTAAATGATGTCTCGAATTTTACTTTAAAACGAGGTGGAAAGCACTTGTAGCTGAAGATGATTTCCACTGCTCACATATGGCAAATCTTTTCAAGACACAAAATTGTTCACTTATACTACAGAGTGGCAGCTTTGTGCAGCTGGGGTACACTCCATCTTCAATAGTCTTATTAATAGCCTAAGTAGTGTGCTGTTCTTGCGCTGAAGCATCAGAGGCTCAATTCAGTCCCGACAGCACCAAGGCAACCAACAAAGAGCCTTCATTTAAACAGTGACGATCAAAGGGGCATTTCTCTAAAAGCCGTATTAGCTAATAATCAGGTAGGATCCTTTTCGAAGGCGGACAGTAGTTTAATGGAAAAAGGGTCACGCCAACGTCGCACAACATGTTATATAGAGCTCGTGGCATTACACATAGCAAATAAAGTCCTGCAGTTTGCGATTCCAGTTAAAATGAACATTTTGTAAATTCAAAAAATTAAAATTGACCCCAATCTACTTAAAATAAAAGGCTGTTGTGCAGACTAATCACTTTAGAAACACTCCCAGTGTAATTTAAAACCATGTAAAGGACAGAAAATCCTCATCATCTGCCACATTTATATGCAAAAGTCACACAAAAAAATGTGCCAAGGAGAGGAGCTTATTAAAATAGCCCCATCCATCTTTTTTTAATTAAACAGTCACTGCGTTGTTTGTTGTTCCATTCACTGTAAAAGTTGTTTTGTGACTGAGAAATCACGTGGCACATCCGTCTTTAAAAACTGGATTTAAATTCCTCGTTCGTGTGCACAAATAATGACGATTCTGATTCTGAAAAAAACTGGAAAATGAGACTTAAATAAAAAGACCTGCACAGGTTTGGGGCGGTTAAAACCAGAACGTTGTCATGCTCACACAGTTTCTTGCAAGAGATCACAACAGATTTCAGGAACGCTGCTGTTCTTTGGGTAACATGAGCTGTGCACACATGATGCTGGGGAAAAACCTGCTCAGAAGTCCATGTACACCTCTGCTAAAGAGTTCGCAAAAACACAGCAGGGGTGATTAATGCTGACAAGACCTGGCTTTTTATGGATGCTAATGGTGCTGTGTGTGTAGGTTGGCGTGCATACGTGTGCGTTTGCCACAGTCACCTGGTCTGATGCCCCAGCTGTTCCCGCTGCCTGACTCCTTAGTTAGAGACTCGCCGTTTTGCAGCTCTCACCTCTCCATAGAAACCAGGTAAACAGAGCTTTGATATTCGTGTTAGATTTTAACCACATTATATCTGCTTTGCTCTTCTTTTACACAATGACTGATGCCCTGTTATATATATTTATATATATATGGCTTAATTTAGGGGGTAAAAAAAGATTTGAAAGCACATACAATCAACAGTTGTGCTTAAGACCACAGTGTTTACTGTGGCTCGTCCCTCTGGAACATGGACCTTAAGTACAGGTAAGTGGTCGTTCATCAGACTGCAGAGTATTCCATGTATTTACAGATGATATGACTTTATGACACCCATATTCCTCCCGTCTCCACAAGGTTACAAAGGGTTTGATGCGTATTGTAAAACAAGAATGCCATAAAAAGATGATGACACTGGAATACCTCAGCCTCAAAATGAACTGTTGAACTTAATGTTCACAGATTTCTAGCCGGGATATTTAGAATATAATTTCTCACTGAGCTTCATTGCAGGTGTCAGTTTGGCTGTGAAGAGAGAGCATTACTGTAGAACTGTGCAAACAGCCCGACTGTGATGATGCTATATGTAGGTTAAATGTCAACTGGTTGAAAAGTCTGCATGAACAGCATCACTTAACCGTGAAGCTATCATTGCATGGCAAGTAGACAACTAAACTAGTTAGTAAGCAACCATCATCATGGCAAATCCTGATCTGTCTCAAAAGGCCATTTATACCTGTTAAATCTGAGTAAGCGTGTGTCCTTGAAAGCGTAGGTGAGATAAGTTGATGCATTTACAGCACAGTGCTGTATCATTTTTACCCTCTTTCATTCTCAATGCAAGTCAGCCTAGCTCACCCAGCCGTGTCTGTCTCTCTCTCTTACCTATATGATGCAATCATTCCACTAAGATGTTATTTCTTTAATGACACCTTGGACCTCAGTGTTTAAATGAATGAATCTTAGACTAGACTTTATAATCCACAGCAAAAGTAGTCAGGTCGCTCCTCCAGTGTTAGTTTCATTAACACCAAAGCAGCTGAGACTGATTAACAACCCTCTCTCCTACTTAACTGACCAGATCAATAACTCAGATGTTTAATAGACTTGATTCTTTACTCTGATTAAAAAGAAGTTTGATTAAATCTATTGAGCAGTGTATAATGCACAAAGTCTCTGTGTGTTTGTCCTCCACCATCAGGAGCTGAGCAACTAAACCTGGCACTCAGGTACAGCTTACTCCCCTGAAGGTTGTCGTCTATATTAGCTGATGTCTTGTTTGTAGTATTTATGCACCAGCAACATCCCATGAAAGCATCCTACTGTTTTAATTTCACAACAATAAGATGTCAGATTAATGAGAGACCCAAAGCAGACAGCTGTGAGTGTTCCAGTGAAGCACTGATGATGGAACAAACCAGCTCAATGGAGCCAAGTGGAATTGAGAAGTGAACCGCACGGGAAAGCAAGAATATGAGACTACAGTAATGCAGGCGCTCCACAAAGGATCCTGATCACATCCCTCGTGACTGGGTGTCAGAGCTAGTCCTTAAGTACTGACTGTTGATGACACTGATGAGCAACAGGTGAACTGGCTGAAACGTGGGAAACCAAAACTCCACTCAGAGGTGGGCCCTGACTTGCCCAACCCGCCCTAGACTCAGGGACAGTTAGGAGACCACAACAGAAGCAAACCCATGTAGGACTATGACATAAGATCAAAAGCTGAATTATGAATGACATACTATGATATTGCCTGGCAACCGTCTAGCATCAGGGTAAAATGCCCCATTCTTATCACATAAAAAGCATCTACACCCGCTTTTTTTTTTGTTTGTTGTGCTCATTGTGATTAAATCACAATGAGCACAACAGCACAAACAGGCCAAAGAGTGCTGTGGACGTATTTATGCAGCATCACATTCAAAACCACTTTTATCTGTTCCTAAGCACAGGCATACAAACACACACACTGAGTAAAAAACTGAACTGACACAATATTGAGTCTCCTGGGTCAAAGTACTGTGACCAGATGATTAGCAGTTATTGATCTTAATAAAATATTATATACACATTAGCTGATGTCACATGGAAATGAAGCTAGGATGTTATCCATCGACTCAAGGCCAGTTTAAAATCACCAGTTAACAAAACTGCATATCTTTGGACTGTACGAGGAAGCCGAAGTACCGGAGAGAGCCTGGACATGACGGGGGGCGACATCCAAACTGCACAGAGAAATGGCCCTGCCATATGTTGGCTGGTGTTAAGAAGACATTCAGTTTGTCCCTGTTGACTAGTGATGAAGGTTGTGAAATGTCTCATCACTGCACATGCACATATTGACGGTGATCTTCAGTTCAGCACGGAGGACCACTTTCTCAGCACATTCCTTTTTGTTTTTAGAAATGTGCTACATAGTTTCTAGACTTTCCACATTTTTAGCGATTATTTTCCAGTGTTTGGAGTCAAATCTATGAATTTGCTATACACAAACTTTCCTGAACTAATTACATCCTCTTCGTTTACTTAGTTCTCCAAACCAGTAAAACCTCAAGCACAGAAGTGTTGCCAAAAACCCTTTTTCTGTTTGTTTTAACACTGTGGTCCGTGTGCAGAGAAACTGCGAAAAAAGGTCAAAAAGTAAGAAGTCGATGTTTAACTTGCCAACAAAGCATTACATGAGGAAAACCTGTTGCAGATGCGCAAAGAACCACAGGCTTGTGCCTCGGCTTCCTTAAAATTTCAATTTCTTACCGCTGATCTATTTAAAAGTATCTAATTTAATCTCAAGACGATCCGTCTTAATGATGCAATTAAGGAGGATGAAGGATGGCACAGAGCTTTGTTTCCACATCTAATCAGGATGGCAGGTATTAGGGGAGGCATGAGATGCATCCTGAGATAAAGAGGGGAGGAAAGAGAAGCTCCTTTTATTTGATCATCAATAGGCTGTTTGTTTCATCAGCTCAGAGTCCCCTTCAAGGTGCTTTTGACACACTGGGACCACAGCGCCTGGAGAGTCCACTCTTTGTAAAACTGAGATTATATCATTTTTAAAATGCTCCACAATGACCAGCTTGATGTGAATGCTTAGAATTGGTCATAAGGTTATTCAGTACAAATCTCTTCCCATTAAGAAAGAATGCTGCTAAGGAAACACAAGACAGCAAAGCGAAAAGCTGTTTAGTTTGTGTTTACGAGCCTCGTTCAATACTCGGCTTGGAAGCATCAGAGCGCGATAGCTGAAGGCTGAAACTAAAAAGGGCGCCTGTCCCAGCAGATTTACTGGGAAAATCACTTGTTTAGTGAATTATTTAAAAATATAGGACACTAAGGACACATAGAGATTTACCCAAAACTACACCTGCAAAAAAACAAAAGCCAGCAACTCCTTGAAGTCATGAGTCGGCACCATAAACTGGATAAAAAAGATGAACACTGTCACCGATTGGTTAAAGAGAAAGCTCAAATAAGACTGAAAGCACACCTGATTAATAAAGTGAGGACATTGCACGCCCACTGACAAGACTCACCACTTACCTAATAGCCCCCAAAGGAACCCCCTTATCCTTATCAATGATATTAATGAAGAACATAATGTGTTCATTAAGACATTAAAATTCAACTAATGCATTTAGATTCAGTTTATTTATATAGACCCACATCAAAAACAGCAGTTGTTTCAAGGCGCTTGTAGAGTTATATATTCACGACTTCGTCATTTTTAATGAACTGTCACGGTCCTGGGTCATTTTGACCCAGTCTTCTCAGTTTTTCTGTGGTTTTGTATTTTGTTCCTTATGTCCATTGGATTGTTTGGTTTGGTATTTGGATTCCCCCTGTGTCCATGCTTTTATTGTGGTGTTTGTTCTGGTACCGTGTTCCCATCCTTTGTGTTCTGTGTTCTCCTCATCCCCTCGTATTCATCCTTGTTCTCTGCCTCTCTCTCTGTGCTCATCTCTGTGTACTGTGCTGTGTTTAAGGTCCACATCTTGGTGTCAGTATTTTCAGTTTCGTGTCCTCCCTGCTTGGTCATGAGTAATTGTCTTCAGCTGTGTTCCCCGTGTGTTCCCACTTCCCTCATTACCTTCTGTGTATTTATGTCAGTGTCCCTTTGTTCTGTGTTGCGTTGTCCCTCTAGGTTGTGTGCATTTCCCGTGTCAGTGCAGCTCATTTCAAATTTTACTCTTACAGGAAAAATCACAGCAGTCAGCTCAAGGTCCTTTATACTCTAAGGCAACAGTCCTCAACCCTGGGCCACAGAATGGTCGTTTGGTACCGGGCCATGTTTTCATCGGTTTTAATCATTTTTTAGATGTTTTTTTTTTTTTTTTTTTTTTTTTTTTTACATTTGGTTTCCCTGCGTCTTTTCCCGTGTATTATGAATAAATCTTCCTTTTTTAGTACCGGTACTGGTTTTATTTTGTTGTATTTATCCGCAACACCTTAAAGGCCAGTCCGTGAAAATAAATCAGTCTGTAGGGCAACAAAGGTTGGGGATCGCTGCTTTAAGGTAAAGACCCTACAATAATACAGAGAATCAGATGACCCCTATGAACAAGCACTTTGGAGACAGTGGGAAGGAAAAACTCCCTTTTAACAGAAAGAAACTTCCAGCAGAAGCAGCTGAGGATGGTTGTACAGAAGGAGTCTTTTAATTGTTGGGCTTTCACTCTATATAAGTGTACATATCATAGATGCCTGGGCCTTGATATGATTTTTATTTCCGCTCATTACACAGAGTGTGGGATTCCTCAGTCTGCCACATTAAAACTACTTTTGGTTTCATTTTTGTTAAAGTTAAATACACATTCAGTTTCTTTGATTCATTCATTTTATGACAGTTCAGTGTTTTTTACATGATGATACGCACAGCAGCTCTGCTCCTTCCTGGTTTAACAAAAGAGGAGGATGACGGTGGAGCTGGGTGAAATCCAGAAGCCTGACAAAAAACAACCATCTGCTGTCAAACCAACTATCAGCTTCTCTCATTTATTTCCACCAATCATTATGATCTCAGTCTGCTTTTACCTGGGCTGAATATAATTATCGGTAACGACGATGATGTCCACAGAGACATGTAGCTGCCTGCACTCTCAGCAGTTTGGCTCATAGTTCACATTGTGCACACACTTTGTTTAGTGCTGACAACAGAGGCAGGGCCAGGCTTTCAGCACGAAAGGTCCTTGTATTTGGAAATCCAGTCTATGGAAGGGAGATTTTGTTGTCTGAGCCTGTGGGTAGGAGTTGGTTAATGTCCACCCATTTAAAGATTTTCCACTGTTTTTAAGCAGCCAAAAAGGTCAAGGCCAACTTGTGATTTTACGGCGCAAGAATTAACTTAAAAGGTATTATTTTAGGATCTCCATATACATGCATTTATTTCTAAAGCTTGGTTTCACTTACAGTCAGTTAATTCATTAAATATTTGAATTTTGGAAAGATCACAATCTAAAGTGAGAATATATGAGAATCAGGTGGAAGACAAACAAGAGTAAATCGCTGGCCGAGACGATATAATGATTCTCATGTGGAAATGTGAGCAGACTGCGGCATCAAACGAGTAGTTTTGAACTTGCCCAGGACAGCTGACCTTTGACCTGGAGTCGCGTCACCTGTTTCAGCCCCCCTGACCTCTTTTGTGTTGTGTTTTTTGTGATCGTGAGAGTCCCAAGAGAATCAAAGCAAAGCTTTGTCTGCATTTCCCAGGAAGTTTCTCAATTTGCTGCTTTAGATCTTTATGAAAAATAGAAACCTGCTATTTCCTCACAAAGCTGCCGATCAGAAAACCTTTGCCGATAAATGCAAGTGATTGACAGAAACTAAAATGCGGAGCTGTTTCATGCACATGATGCACATGTTTATCACAGAATTCAGCAACAGTGTGGTTTCTTAAATGAAAAGGAAAACTAGTCGGTGCTCTAAAATTAGTAATTGTGCTTATTTAAGAGTTTTTATACGATCAGACCTGTTTTCACATCTTTAAGGTGGTAAAGGAAGTAATCTTTTACTCGCATCAAACATTTGGTTTGCAGCTAATGAGCTGTGCATGCTTGGGTGTGGTACAAGTTTATTTAATTAACATCATGACAATGTAATTAAAAGAAAGGGATTTTTGGGGAGAACACACTGTTATCAATCCTGCTGTGTCAGAGCTGTTAAAAGGCAAACGAGGCATTTGTGAATTCCACTGATAAATGTACAAGTTAATGTGAAGAAATCATTAGTTAAAAGAACGAGAACACAGCTTTTATTTAATTATGTAAACGCATGCCCTGGGAACATTTTGAAAATTACTCCCAGATTGAATCTTTTTATTTCTCCTAAGGATTAGTGGCTGTCCACCTGAACTGGAAAGTGTTATTAATTTGCATTTTATTTGCCAATTTTCTCCAAATTAAGTATGTTTGGATTAGACGCCTAGTTTCTGTCATAATTGTAAGAACAAGTGGCCTCAAGAGCAAGAACCAAGCAGAGCGATGCAAGTTTAACTCTTTACATTAACAGAATTCACATGAAAGCAGGGGTTTGTGCAACATGGAGAAAAGATGGTCCTGGCTTCAACAGACATAATGATTTGTTTTGCGAGGCTATAATCTGCTAACCTGTGCTGCTGCTCCAATAACCACTCTTGTTCACTCTTTGTTGGTTTTGCTAACGAAGTTCAGCAGAGAGGGAATCCTATCTCCCTCTCTGCGGAAATATGGCGAGTCTACACTCAACTAGAAGACTTATTTTGTGACAGTTTGTGTGTAGGGTGATGTTAGTTATAGTGCTTAATTTGTGACATGCATTAGCCTGCCTATCAGATTTAATACCTTGTTAACTGATGGAAAATGCCATTCCAGCCCACTTTAACCCATGCAGGTAAATAAAGTCACCATTAACCTATCAGAGACTAGGTTAATGGTGTTTTAGTTATGGTATTATAGTAATGTTGATTGTATATTCTGGATGCTTTATATTGTAGCTTTATTAGAATTCTTTTTTAATATTTAATGTATTTGCATGCTTTTATTTTGAAAGTATAGTTACTTCCTACCCACAACTTCAGCTCATTTACAGCTCAAGCAAACACGGGCGGCAACAAGTTTGAATTTATCTGTCTGGACTATCGTACGGAGGCTGTGGAGACGCTGCAGGTGGAGCAGAAAGGCAAGAATAGCATCCTGGTTTTTGTGCTGTGACACAGAAGGAGAAGATACCAGTGGCAGACAGAGCTCAGACCTCTGTCCAAGCCTCCTTCATTAGTTACACCAGACTGTTTGCTTGGCCAAGTGACTGTTGCCGTTTCTCTCGGCACAGGAGGTCTGGGATGGAAGATATGTTGCTCCATGAGGGTGAACGCTCCACTGCCCTGCAAACCTTTACTGGACTTTTAGGGCTGTTTCAGGAGGCTCTGGGGACTCTTGGCGGTGAAGATTTTATCGTTCTGGTTAGCTCCACTGTTGTAAATTTTGAAAATATATTTTTAGCATTTCATTTTATTCTTTTATTTGTCCCTGGCCAGGGCTGGGTTATAGCTTTATGGTTTTATTGCTGTTACTAGCGTCACTGAATCCTTCTTTCCTCGCCACAGTCTTTGTTGCTCTTCGTTTAATTGGAAAGATCTTCTCTTGTCCTTTTTCAGGAGGTCTGAGGAATGAATTGAGATTAGAAAAATCTGTGGTTTAAGTTCTTGCTTTTTTTGAGTGCAGGTGAGGGAGGCAGTTGCAGAGGACTGTGCAAGTGAATAGACGAAGAATTGCCAGCTCTTTGTTTGCAGGTAAGTTAGGAAGAAGATCCAGCCAAGGTAAAGAGCACAAAAAAGGAGGAGCAGAGAACAAGGTCAGAAAACTAGGAAGCACTCAGTAAAGAGAGCCACAGGTTTGCAAGCCTGATACCACCACAACGGTGACAACGGTCTGGCAAAGAGCAAAGGTTTTAGCTGGCCTTTTAACCTGAGAACTGGTGAGTAAATCAGAAAAGGGTGTGCAGGGTGGCTCAGAAAGTAGGGCAGCACTTCTTCTTTGACCAATCATAATCACAATCACAAAATTGCAGCTGCATCCAGTGTAAAGTTCACTGAGAGACAATGGAGGGAGCATCAAGGTGAAAACTTTGAGTAAGGCAGTTGGAGGTTAGTGTGAGCTACAAACCTGACCATCTGTTTTAGCTGCCTAACCCTAACTGGGCCAGGGCTGACCCCTCAGAGCCAACTTTAGACTCACCATCTCCGACAAACTCCCAGTGTGACAAAACTCAATGAAGTATAGAACTGTGCAAAACTCTTGAGCCCTCATTTGTTTTTGCTTCCAGGGAGCCAAAATGTATTTTTGAAGTGGGCTTGAGCAATAGTTCTTCAGCCTTGCAAAGTTTTTCTTTGGGTTTTTTTATTCATAGCAGTAACCTGAAAGCTGTTCCCAATAATTAGTTAATATTTTTACTTCTTCACCGCGTGCGACTCCGGATACTGTAGCTCCTTCATTGTCAAACACTCACCTTAAAGGAGACAACTCGTGAGCTGGAGAGGAAATGGCGTCTCATTAATTTAGAAGATCATCTTCTAGCCTGGAAAAACAGTTTGCTGCTTTGTAAATTTTTACTTATCATTTTTAGAGCTTCCACACTAGCCTGAACAAGCATGATGAGCATGTTGTGAGGGAACCACTTAACCCCTGCTACCATATGTATTTACCATCCTGACATGTGACAGGGAGCCTGGAATACCCCCCTAGTCTCTGTCAGTGCGCCCCAGGGTGGCTGTGGCTACAATGTAGCTTGCCATCACCAGTGTGTGAATGTGTGTGTGAATGGGTGGATGACAGGTTGTGTAAAGCGCTTTGGGGTCCTTAGGGACTAGAAAAGCGCTATACAAATACAGGCCATTTACCATTTAGTGACCCACTGCCGGCTACAAAGCGATGTGTGATGACCAAATCGCTTTATTTGAGAAATTCATCAGCAAAACGATTTTAGTTTTCAGTTTCCACATGTGGGTCAGGGAGCTTTATAAGCTCCGGTTCACATGTGGCTGCTGTAAATCAGATCGCACTCACGCTCAGTTTCTGCTCAGTCATGGAAACGGGAGCATGAATGGGAGAATTACAGGAAGGCGAGGGCGCACAGCCTCACTAACCTCCACATAAAACCCCCTCTATTACAAGAGGATGAAATCCTTATTTTCAGAGGCTCTTTGATGGAGTGTCAAGTTGCAGAGCAGTTGCACTGCCCTTCCTGCAGCAGTGGCTGAAACACTCCCAGATCCTCTGGAATCTTTGGATGACACTGGAAACGGGTCAGCGGAGTCTAAAAATGGACGTAAACCCTCCGACAGTTATTGTCTCCTGTCCATCACACCCTTTTTCCCTTCTCACACGCTGCTCTCTCACAGAAGCAACATGACAGCTGGTTGCAGGGAATGCGCACATTACAGAGGTCAGCATGGTTAGGAACCACACCGAACTGTGGGAAATCCTTGGGCGGGAGGTTCTGAGAGCAGCTAATGGTCAAAAGCATCTGCCAGCTGTAAAACCAATAAAGATGAACGACGATTCACTTTTTATTTCACTTTCTTTTTCAGGCTATTGGGCACAATCAGTTTTTATTTCTCGGTCTTCCCATCATCGAGGGAATGATTTCTCAGTCTGTCCACTTTCTCAGCTGCTCATCAAGTCAGCCACAGTCTAGTTTTGGGTGCACCTAGTGACAAGAGTGTATCCCTGTGTGAGTTTTTACGACCATTTTAATGATATGTTAGCACAGAAGCACAGGGGATCCCAGATTATGCAAAAGGAAACTTCTTCTATTGCTACACCAGCACTACGGTGGAAGTTTTGTCTGAGTGGCGACACCTATCGTTAAAGACAACATCGTCAGTGATGGAATAAATGGTGACAGCGCTGTACGGGCACTACAGTTGGCTCCTGACTCAATCCATGCAGTGACCCGTCCCAGGCTATTCCTACTTAAAATCACAGACCAACAACCACACACTCACGTCCACATCTCCCACCACTTTAGAGCTTGTAGATAACCACAGGAATAGAGGACATTTACATGGCGCTTTTCTTGTTGTATTGACTGGAACTTCCTGTTGACGATACTTTTTCTGCCTCTGTGGCTCAGGAAGTCACAGCAGGTCATCTACAAACTGGAAGGTTGGTGGTTTGATCCCTGGCTGCCCTGCATGGCAAAGTGTGCAAGAACCCTGCATGTGTTTAGCGATAGAAATAAGTGTTTGCATGTGTGTGATTGGTGAATGATGCATGTTGTCAAAAGTGCTTTGAGTCCACATGTAGAGAAGAAAAATGCTGTATAAGAGGCGGACATTTAAACACGTGGCTCCATAACCAGCTTTGGTGTATTTTTATTAGCATTATGGTGAAACTGTAACCTCCCCTCACTCAGATGCTTTTGTGTCACAAACTTCAAACTGTACAGCAACAAACAAAAGACAAGAAGAAACACGAGTTTGATTTGTGTCCTCAGTGTTTCTGAATTAACGCCGCCTCTTCGACCTTGTTTGGCTCTGGCGTGAGTTTACCTTTTAACTTATTTGCTCTCACCCTCCATTAGTCATTTGGGAGCCTTGGATATTTCCATGGTGGACAGCTGTGATCTAAATATACTGAGGGACTTCCTAACTTCAGGAAAAAGATAGAAGGAAGGGCCGGATTCAGGTCCTCCGGCAAATTTCCTGTAATCTTGTCCCTCGGTGACCAAAGAAAAACACGCGGTAAACATACTGGCAACATGCAGACGTCAGGGTCAAAGAGGTCACAGCCTGGTAGCTTTGGCGGTGTTTTACCCACCAGTTTGCTCACAGCTTTCAGCCCCAGAGTGATAGTCTGTGTTTGCCCTGCAGCAGCCCGCAGGCGTGTTCGACACGCAGCGCTGTTGTGGCGGCGTGGTGCACCTGTCTGACTGACATTTCTGCACGAACAACTGACAGCCCGTCCGAGCTGCTGCAGGCTCACAGACACACCCACAAATGTGGGCTGTGGCTCAACATTTCACCATTGCCGCTGCTAATCCGATGCAGGACTGAGCCGAGGCTTTAGCACAAGTATGCAATGCGGACGCGTCCTTCAGCAGCAGAAGGCTATATCTGAATGCTTCACTCCGTGGGCAGCTATTTTAATACTCTGGACAGAAACACGAATAAAAGTCCAACATAAAAGTCATAAATGACGTTTGTCAGTAGGTTTGCAATCTTTTCACTTTGAGGAAAAGAGGACACAGAGGTGTTTTGTGATTTACTTTAAAATCGTACTGTTCATTTTTTCATTTGTGGAAGATAAAATTATTGCATTTATAGATTTCTCTGAGTTGTTGTGACAAGTAAGAAAAACAGATGAGCAGCAGGAATGTAACTTCATACAGTTATACAGTTTATACTTCTATTACTGTAGTTTATATAAGTATTTGTGCATTATATGACCTGTTTGTACGGCACATACAGTAAAATACTTTGCTACTTTGTGATCGTGGCTCAAGAGTTGGGAGCTCGCCTTGTAATCGGAAGGTTGCCGGTTCGAGCCCCGGCTCGGACAGTCTCGGTCGTTGTGTCCTTGGGGAAGACACTTCACCTACCGCCTACTGGTGTTGGCCAGAAGGGCCGATGGTGCGATATGGCAGCCTCGCTTCTGTCAGTCTGCCCCAGGACAGCTGACTGTAGCTTGCCTCCACCAGTGTGTGAATGGGTGGATGACTGGGTGTGTAAAGCGCTTTGGGGTCCCTAGGGGGAACTAGTAAAAGCGCTATACAAATACAGGCCATTTATCATTTACCATTTAGATTTGCTAGTACTGAAATGTCATTTTACAGTATACTCTACAGTAACAGTTTCTTGGTGTAAAATATGTTATCATACTTATGAAATGACTGAATATAAGTCAATATAAGTTTAACAGGGTAACATTTTCTGATGTTTGCAGCACTGTAATGTCCATAAACTGTTATTACTGTTGTATAATATAAGTACATGCTCTCATGTTGAATTCTGAATTCAGTTCATTATCTCTCTTGGAATTTAATAACAATTTTAATGCACAAAAATGTATCATATACAGTTACAGTTTAGTGTAATTGTGTTGTTCGCGGCATGTGTGCGTTTAGGGGAATGGCTGCAGGTAAGGGAAAGCAGCCAAGACAAAACAATGGAGTAGTGGTATAAAAACAATGATAATTTATTAATAGATTTCACAGAAAAGTCAAGTCTTTACAAAAAAGTATTGCCTTGAATTGTTGAGGCGATGCCATTTCATGCTTTTGCCATTATTTATGTTCTCACTCGTCCGAGTTTCAGTCTCTCCGCTTGTTTTGGAGCTCTCCGTTACAGGCCTCTGTTTTTTATGACAGATTGAGATGAATTGTGTGAACGAGGAGCCTTGGGTCGCTCTGGGGACACCCTTGAGAGGTGTCAGCGTGACGCTTTCACCGGGAGCCGGGAACAATAGGCGGAACCAGCTGCTGCGGGAGTCGGTGTGACACAGTGGGGGAGCTGTTTACAAGCAAGCCGGCCGCTCGGCTCAGGCCGGACGTTGGCCAACGTCACCTCTACTAAAAGTTTATCGCAGCTCGGCCCTGCAGTGCTGCACTGACACATTTCAGCCTCCTCAGTCATTAAGACTTGATTCACTAAACCAGGTTTTTTCAGCACACCTGCTTTTCCACCGTGACTTTTTGTGCACTAAAACTCAAACTGTCATGGAAACAAATGAATAAGTGTTTTCAAAAAGTCCAAAATGATGGAATTTATAACTTTCATCCATTGCACTTCTCCCTTTTGTTAGTTTTAGTTTAGTTTTGATTAAATTTGGCAACAGTAAAGTCCCACTTTAGGCTTCATGTGATGTTTTGAAGCATTATGGCGTAAAGTGAAAGAACCATGTTTTAAAAACAGCTGGGCTGACCTGCTGGATGTTAACCTCATCATCTTGAAAGCTAATCCCACGCATCAGTCTGAGTGACAGAATATTTGTGCTTCATGTTAAGCGCTGTTTTCTGATTGGCTGTATTAGAAAAGTGAAAGCTAATAGAGTTTGAATTGAAGGGCAGCGCTGCTGGGCTGAACATCAGTGCTCTTTCTCTGTGGCAATTTCCCCAAAGATAAGTTTTAGTAAAATCTTACTCAATCTTGGTAAATCAACTCTGATTGCAACAAAGTAAGAGCTGACGCAGCTTCCTAGAAATGCATCTCTTTAAGGAAGTACTAACAGCCACTGTTGCCTCCTCTGACCTCTGCTTGCATGTGTCTGTACGAGTATTTCGTGGACTGGCAGCTGTGCCCCTTTACTGACAGGTAAATTATGAGTGCTGCCTTTCTCCTTAAGGCTTCATTCAAAAATAGTTCCTTATGAGCACGTGTCAGAGATACCCAGGCTTGAGTTACTCTGTTGGTGTTTCCCACCTTTCCTATTAACAGAATGATTCCCATTAAGGATCTCAAGTGGGAATAACAGAGTATTTGCACCTCCTGTTGCCCAGTTTTCCACAGCTACAAAAAGAAACACCTGCATGGTATCATATTGTTTTTTCCGAATCTCGCTGTGTAAATATTAGGGGAGGGTTGGGTTTAAATGTGCCACGTCAGTCACAGTGGAGTGATTATGACCTGGAAATAAGCTGTGTGCAGCCTCCAAACAAAGCCTGCTGAGTCATTACTGTGCCAATAGAGCGAGGTGGATTGGGTAAGGAAAGAGAGAGGGCAGCAGATTAGGCTTATTTTTAGCATTAATTAGCCATCTGCGCATCTGTCCTACTCACAGAGTTTGATGCGTATCTTGATGTATAGTCAATAAGACAACGCAACAAACAAAGATGATAAATTCACAGCGTGACTCAGAGCGGCCACAATCAGCTGCTATTGTTGTCCATTTGACAACAAACATTACAAAGCAGTTAAGTTATTCCTGATTAATTAAAGCGATGAAGTCGCTGAAAAGAAGCACAAACTGTCCCCGCCCTGTAGAGATGTTTAAACATTCGCCTTTCATGCAAAGTCCTCAACAAAAGATGTGGACATGAAATAATAGTTTCAGAAAAAAATTCATATGAGCACAATTTTCAGTTTCCTGTGCAGACCTGTGTCCTTATACACTGCAAAGCAAATAAGGAAAAATTCTATTTATTTTATTTTCATTTACTTTTTCTTCATCTTTAATGGACCTAAAGTGCTGTCGTATTAACATGAACCAATAAAAGTGTAAAGGACAAATCACGCACCCATAAATCCCACATTTTTGTCAAAAAGTGATGAAAAGTTCTGAGACATTAATATATGTACTGGTTCAGTAAACTGGCCATTAGGACATTTCCCCGTGTGCTGATGGTTGTTTTGGCCTGCTGTGAACTTCTTGCCTACTGATGTTACAGACTCTTCTGAGTCCATGTACAAGGCCTGACTCTCGTCTGCTGTGCACACCGGCTATAATGTGCAGCAGAGGCTCATAAAAATGCACAAATCCATCTGCATCCATCTGATTAATAAAAAAAAAACTTTGATTGTGCAGCCACAGCCTTGGCACACCTGGAAAACTCAGCATCCAGACAGACTTGATGTATATTTTTGCATTTGTAACCCATTCCTTTATGAGACAGCTTAAAAACCTTTTTATTATAACCCTCTAATATCTCCAGTTGTTTTGGAGCTTTCAGTTAAACGCTGTGCACCAGTACTGTTGCTTCATGGTTGCTCAGACCCATCAATCAAGATCAACCCAGCTTTTCACACTTGCTATTTGAAGGGATGCATATAAAGATAGGCAGACAGATGTAGTGAGCCATTACAGCAGATGCAGAAGTTTCCGGGTAGATGTTCAGCAAATCTAAATTTAACTCTTTCTATTTTCTTTTTAACAAGGGAAAGAAGCCGCAATCAGGGAACCTGATCAGGCTTTTCAAATGGAAAAAATGTAACGAGTCAAAGCAGCAGCAGAAGAAAGAATACACCATCTCTGGGCTTTTTTTATCCATTCAGCAACTCCTTTGATGTTCTGGTTTTACCCCGAGACAGTGTTGGGGGTCTTGAATTACACAGAGGAAGAGTGAGTGGAAATAGAGAGGAGCATACAATGGATGCAAAAGGGGAGAAGTTGTGTGCGGCTGCCAAACATCTCTGCAGCTCTGCTTTCTGCTAACCTTTGCGTGGATTTGTCTGGGAAGTTTACACTTTGGGAATCAAATCCTCCCTGCGGTCTACCATGTGAAACAATTCCATGACTTGTGCACAGTGTGGGGCTCTTATTTTAGATTTTGCTGACATGATGTTTTCGGTTGATGGAAAATGCTATTGTTCAGAGTTATTGCCCTTTCTGTAGTCTTCATATTTAATCACAAGAGGTCTTTCTGGACTTATTAACTTATGGCTATTGAAGAGTTTCCAAAAGAGTTTGCAGATTTCACTTATTTAAGTTTATACACTTGACCGTGCGCCTTCATTTACAGGCGGTCTGTGTATAGTCTATCTACTCGCTGTACTGCTGTTCTTATAGCATTTGTGTCCGTTACTGGCAATGACAAGTAAAATACTCAAAAGACCCAGTTTATTAGGCACACCTGGCTGAAACTAATGGAGCCTAATAAACAGCCGCGCAGTAAAGCTGCCTTCATGAGGACAATAATCAGTTTTTGATTAAACTGTTTCAGAGCTGTTGATCCAACTTTATCACTTTATTTATCTCTACCATTACATGTGGTAAGTGTTATCCGCACGGAGGTTCCAGGTGGAAAACACCTGCCATCATGCCATTCTCCCTGCAGCTTGTGCTTTTTGTAAACTTAACCGAACATCATATATTTATATAGTTTCCACTGCAAGGGTGTTAACAAGAACATAAAACTGATTTATTTATGTAAGATCAAAGAACGGCAACTAGACAAAATAGACCTACATTTGTCTGGATGGATTCATTTTAACCCTTTAAAAATATGTTTATATTTGTATAAAAAGGTAAAGTCAGAAATTCACCCTCTCATGTTTTTTTGAGATCTTTACGGCGCCGGCAGTGGGCGGTGGGTCCACTGGAGTGCTGGCCCATGCGGCTTCTTTGGGTTAAGCCCATGGGTCAAGGCACCGGGGCTATGAGTCTTCTGATTTGTGCTTGGTCTGGATTGGGGGGGTCCAGGGATCTTAGCAGGTGTGAGGTGTGTCAGGAATGTCCTTGCAGAAGGGGCAGACCCAGGACACTCTGAGGAAATTACAGCTCTCAGCTGGTTTGTGAATGTCTATTTGACCAGAAGATGGATTATATTAGAGGCAAAGTTTAGAGTCACGGTTTGGAAGCTCAACAGAAAAACTGAAATACCAGCCTGATGTGAACTGAGAATTCATTTAAAGGTGACATCGTCTAGTTTCTGAAAATAAACCTATTTCCAAACCCAATCACAACCCTGGACAAGAATTATCGTTAGTCTTGTTAATAAACTCTGAATGTTTTAAATATTGTTTTGTAACAGTAATAAATAGCACCTCTCTGTGTACGTGATATTCTTTGCTATTTAGAGGTTTCTTTAAAATTAGAAAGTAAACCTTTGGTTGTAGTGAAGACGTTCTGGTGTCGTGCTTCTGTAACGAGAAGCTGCCTTCATACACGTGAAGGCCATGTTAGCTTGTGACTCCAGAGGTTGTTTACCTCGAGGAGCTTGAGAAGACTTACTGAGGCTGTTGACCTCCACTTTGTCCCTTCAAGCATGGAGGTGCGTTGTTGTTACCGGGTAGAGTTTCACATTTGTGGCATAGCACGGCTGCCTTGCGCTGAAATGTGGGAGAGTGGAGATAATCCTCAGTTCCTACTTCGGCGGCCCTGAACTTGTGCGACCTCAGAGCAGCCGCTGTGAGACGTGTGAGCGAGGCTCAGCGGACGATATCAGGTTGGTCACACTCGGTGGTCTGCAAATCGTCTGTGTGAAGGTCGACGTTGATGGAGGCCATATCAAAGTGCATTAATTATATCTGTGATACACAAATAGAGCACATGATTACCATCAACACTTGGAGCTCAACATTATGGACTCAGATCTTTCATCATTCTTTGCTGTCGTGCTGGTGGCTGAAACATCTTTATGCTTCTGGTGTCTCAAGTTTAAGATGCTGGTTCACATCCAAACACCATCAGTGCTGAAAGGTATATACAGGTTTTAGAGCAACATCAAAAAATATGATACAGAAGACTGTAGATTAGTTGAATCCTCTGACAACATTCCTCCCAAAGGTCCGGCAGCTGGTCTCCTCAGTTCCCAGATGTTTCCAGAGTGTTGTTAAAAGAAGAGGGGATGCTGCTCAGTGGTAAGCACGGCCCTATCCCAACTTTATGAGACATGTTGCTACTATCAAACTCAAAATGAGCTCATGTTGAGATTAAAGTTGTGCATTTTGTTTATGAGATTTAAAAACCATTGCATTCTGTTTTTATTTACATTTAGAACCAACAAGCCCAACTTTTTGAAACTGGAGTTCTACCACTTTAGCAGGCAGGTCTCTGGAGGTATTTTTAGGCATTCAGAACATTTTATCTGTTCTCTTATACATCATTTATGTATGATATGTTTTCTTGGAGCTTTTTTTGAGCTGCCCAGGAACCTTTGAGCATTAGGGGGAAAAATTCATGTATGAAATGCTTGTTGCCAAAGTCTGGATGGATGGTAAAGTATTGCTGGTTGCTTCAAACATCCTGTGGGCTCATTTCTAAACTGTGGATATAATCATAATGCATCCTTTGTATAATGTTGGATAATAATGATAAAATATTTTTTGCTGGCCTTGGTCTTATTCTGGAAGTTTATTATACACACAACATACACCATGTGAGAATCTGAAGCCTAGAGAGTGATGCATTGTCCTCTTCAAACCTAAAGTAATTCGTGTTCTAAGTTCCCAGTAAAGAGACTTTGCCAATGCTCTTCATTGTAGGTTAGCACATGGATCAAATCCAGGTGTGTTATGGTGTGGTGTGTGTGGCCTTTGATCACATGTCATGTGCAAGTTGTTCTCAGCAGAGGGACAGGCTGCAGCTCACTTTGTTCTAATGATGGTCCATTATCAGGATTCTTCAGTGGTCACTGTGAATCGGTTGCGACCGAGTTCACGTTGGCTTCATTGTTGATTTCAGACAACTGCAGCATTAAGCTCCACTCTGATTGTTAACACAAAAACAAGTAACTGATGAAAGAGCGAGGGCGAAAACAGCAGCAGGGTGGTCCTGGTATGCGTGCATCATCCTCTCTTTCCAGGGCATGTGAGGTGTGATTGCTACAAGAGTTCTGATAACAGCTGAACCTGTCAGTGCCAGCCGACCAAACAAAAGCCAGAGGGGTGGCCTTTGGCAGGGGTGGTACGCATGTTTTGGCACTGGGTCACATCACGTAGGCACAGCAGGAGCACCTACAGCCCCTCTTGACCAGACAGGCCCATACGTGTCTGACCGGACACACAGGAATAGACCGGCTTTAGGAATCAGATGGCAGGGAAGCTTAAACACGTACTCGCCAAAGTTTTCAACATTAACCAGCAAAACAAAAACTCTGCTTCATTTTGGTAACTGCTTCTCCTTATTTGCCTGTCTTCCCACCTCTGTATGGCTTTCATACTCAAAAATAAAAACTTTGCAAAAAAACATCATGGTCACATGATTTTTTTTCTTGAGCAGTTAAACCCCTTAAAACTTGGCTCCCCTAGCTGTGGTCATGGCTGCTCAGCCTGCCAGCTCCTCATCTTCTCTGCTATCCAGCACCTCAAAGGTCCCGCTCCTCTTCTTCTCACTGCTGCTCACCCTGCACTCTGGTTAACAACGCTCAATTTCCAGTTTCTTCAGGGCCAAGTCAACCTCAAATCACCTTTTCTGTTCCAGAGCCTGCTAGCATTAGCTACAGCCATGTTTGCTTTAGAACCACCCAGTTCCTGAATCAGCTCCAGAGTCACAGACGCCTCTTCCTGCTGCTACTGTTGAAGATTCTGCTCCTGGATCCACCTTCATCTCTGCATCTCCTCTTGTCTGCTCTCCTGTCTGCATCTTCCTCTCTCCGCTGCTCTGTTTGCATTGAATCAGGAAGGCGTTCAGCTAAATCCAGCATTTTCTTCTGCCTAACATTAGCTGAAATGGAGACATTTCAATCCAGTCTAATAAGAGACGACCAGACTTTGCAAACTTGGCAAGCTCATCATTTTTTTTTTACTATCATCAGATAACGGCCTAGCTGCAGATTTGTAGCAGATTAGCTAACTCAGGTGATGCAGAGCTCAGTTTATTTTTTTAAATTGTATTAAATCTGCATGCAGTAATATATTTAAGGTAGGCGTACATCTTCAGATGATGACTTTTCCATAAAATCTTTGTCGTTATAAACAATTTACAGTCGAATGCAAAATGGAAAAAACTGCAAATATTATAAAACACCTTTGTTTTTGCTTTGGTGTGACTAAACAGACTTTTTTTCTTAACCTTCCTGTCGTGTTCAGTTATAATCTGACAGATTTACAAATTTTTAAAACTCATAAATATTGTGTTTTACATCCGATTCCCTCGAGGCCTTATGACATCCTCCACACTGTGCACTTGAACACATAAAAGTGATAAGCACCTCTTTCATTGAATTTTGAGTGTTTTAATCAACTTTGTTACATCTGTAGTGACCACCATAGGAAATGAATGGGAATCCACCCCACCCCACCCCCTTTGGCCTCTAACCCGCTGAATGACCCATTGATCTACCCACTGACCTGTATTTGGTGGTGAAAAATGTTTCTTGTGTTAATTTAAGAGCTGTTAAAACTAACTGGTCAATTGTGACCGGAACACTACAGTTAGGGGCGTGGGGGTGCACACAACAGGAGGGTGAACGTGACATTTTTATTTTTGCACGTCAGATTTTTCTTCTTCAGTTTTTCCTGCCTTTCCTGCACAGCTGACATTACTGTCCAGAAACAGACAGGAAGCAAGATTCCCAAGAAGAAGAAAGTATTTGCTGCTCACTGAGTTGATCGTCTCGGGAAACCTTTTACTTTTTAGTTACTTCCTGCTCATGCAGGTGTATCCCAGCTGCAGCTGTTATTTTATTTTTGGTTGCAGCACGTTTAGGACTCCTAACTTGTGTGTCCATTTTTACTTCTATTCATGGTCTCTTATTTTTTTTTGGAATGATTTCATTTCCCTCTGAATAAAGGGGATTTCTTCAACATATGTAAAGTACCCCTCTCCCATTAACCATGTGGTCCCTTAAACACTGCTCTACTCCTAAACTTCACCGATGACTGCAAACATCCTCTTTTTCTCCCGCTCTCCAGCTTATTTCACATTTTTCAGTTTAAGCCTAAAACCCTTGATGAAAACAGTTCCTAAGCCAGAAACAGAAAACCCAGACTGAAGAGAGGCGCAAATGTCCAGATCCAGGGATGAAAACATCCTGCACCTATTATCTCGATTCTGATGAGCCTCATCAGATCACTGTCGGCTTCAGGTACAGCGCTGCACAACCTGCGGCTGATAAGGGCAGGCGGAGAGCCAGGAACATGGCTTTGTCAATCCTGCTGCTCTGTTGCATCACAGATTTTATTCAATAATTTCATAATGTCCAGTAATTTGATGTTCTCTGCAGTTTAATAAGCTATCCGTGCTGCAAGTCAGGAGGTGTGTGTGTGTGTGTGTGTGTGTGTGTGTGTGTGTGTGTGTATTCAGGAATGTGCCTGCTAAAATGAAAAACATAGACTTTCCATTCAGGAGTGTGAGGACCTCTATTGAAGCTGGCTGTAATTCCCCATGGGTGCTGTATATTTTCCACCTGTGTGTTGTTGTTAGCAGGTTCACGTCTGGAGGTTCGAGTTCTCCGTTTTCCTCTGCTCTCCGCTGCCCGTCCTTCTCTGCTTGTTTTGCGACATTGTGGGCAGGATCAGGAAGCATTTGTTGTGCACAGGATGCCCCCTAAATGCACCGTTCCCACTCGGCTGATAACTTTAACACTTCTTCTTCCCCTTGGCCCCACATACAAGTTACATGCTCACTTCCTCCTTGGGCCGTTGCTTCCTCTGTGGTCCACAGGCATGAGGAGCACTCTGTGCATGTGTGGTTAGTTCAGTAAAGTATAACAATACTTTATGCAAGAAGCGTCTCCCCAAGTTTTTTCAATGCATTGCATCAGCTGTGCGACTCAGTCTTTGCAAATGAATCAATATGCTGATGAATTACGGCAGGCAGTGCTGCTGGGCCGAAGCTGTGGGCCTTTTTCGGGTTTTTCACTATTAAAGACTTTTACTTTAAATAATCCAATGTAATTCAAGGTATTGAGAGAAAGTTATTAGATTTAAAGCCAATAAAGAGAAGAGGTTTTATTTTTCTAATAATAAAAAAAACAGTTAAACAACATTCCCATGACCCTGATATCTACATTTTTTCATGCAGCATATAGGGTATAACTTACATACATCAAAGGCATTTTGTGGTTTACTATAAATGCTGATGATTTGGAGGAAAAACAATAAGCTACTGTAACAGCCAGGAGCAGTTTGATGATATTTCCAAGTATGTTGGAGCACCACATCATGGCACGATATCCATAAATCTTCTCTGTGGTATTCCCCGTTTCCTCCTGCCTGGAAACTCCATCTTTTGCATCCTTTGTAATATATCAACTATCTCTCCTCTGCACACGTCCAAACCAGCTCAGCCTTGCCTTGCCATCTTATCTTAATGACCTTGTAGTACCATATCACCCTGTTAGAGCGCTTCGCTCTCGCTCTGCAGGCCTACTTGTTGTTCCTAGAGTATTTAAAAGTAGAATGGGAGGCAGAGCCTTCAGTTTTCAGGCCCCTCTTCTGTGGAACCAGCTTCCAGTTTGGATTCAGGAGACAGACACTATCTCTACTTTCAAGATTAGGCTTAAAACTTTCCTTTTTGCTAAAGCATATAGTTAGGGCTGGACCAGGTGACCCTGAATCCTCCCTTAGTTATGCTGCAATAGACGTAGGCTGCTGCACTGAATATTTCTTCTTCAGTCACCTTTCTCACTCACTATGTGTTAACAGACCTCTCTGCATTAAATTATATCTGTTATTAACCTCTGTCTCTCTTCCACAGCATGTCTTTATCCTGTCTTCCTTCTCTCACCCCAACCAATCACAGCAGATGGCCCCGCCCCTCCCTGAGCCTGGTTCTGTCGGAGGTTTCTTCCTGTTAAAAGAGAGTTTTTTCTTCCCACTGTCGCCAAAGTGCTTGTTCATAGGGGGTCATATGATTGTTGGGTTTCTCTCTTTTTTGTTTGTATTACTGTAGGGTCTACCTTACAATATAAAGCACCTTGAGGCCACTGTTGTTGTGATTTGGCGCTGTATAAATAAAACTGAATTGAATTGAAATGTAAACTGTCTAATTCTAAATTAATCATTTAAAAATGTTACAATGGATATTTTTGGTGTATAATGTATAATGACATTACATGACTGTTCTGTTTTTACAGTAATAAATGTTTTTGTATATTTCCACACACGCTGTGATGTAGCAGTTCAAAGCTTTCAAATCCAGCTTCCAATAATGGGGAATCTTTACAGGTACTAAGTCTACGATTGCAAGGATTTAATATTATTGAGGAGATTTATATGGAACGCGTAAAATAAGACACGTAAAAGAATGTTTACTGTGTTTTGTTGTTTTCTTTGTAGTAGTTTTTTGTAGCAGCGCATCCAATTTCATTTTCCTGTTTTTCACTGTTTGACTGCTATCTTGAATTACGGGCTAAGTGAGGAAAGCATGGACTGACTTTAGGCACGTATCACTGCAGCAGGTTTCCTCGTTTTTGCTTTGTTTAGTGCAGTTTCAAAATCTCCTTAGTCACTGTTTTTCTTCTTTTACCTCCCATCCCTGTACTCCAAAAAAAATACATCAAGGAAGTAATACCTGCACCAGGAAGCGTGTGCACGGCTGGATGTGATTCACAAGTGTTACAGTATTTGGTTGTTGGAATTTTTTTTTCCCAGAGCAGGGATCAGTTTTACTATAAAAGAAGTTGCGTCACAGTCAGCAGTCGTATTTTAAGATTAGAGCAGAGTGATGATGTGTTATTGTGTTTTCATTCCCCACATCAGGATCAGACAGGCGCTTGTTCCCAGAGGGACTATTTGAATAAAAAAGATGAATGAACATGTCAGGGGCAGATGGAAGTTCCCCCTTACCCATCCCACCCTTACACAAGTCTAACTCCGACTGATTCATCTCTTTCTCTGTCTACACTGAGGAGCAGGAAAACCCGCATAAACATTTCTGGGATAAGGTGAGGAGAAGGAAAGGAAGAGGTGGGGGGTTGCAGGATGTTGTTTGACTTCCAGATCCTGTTTTCTTTCCCAAGAAGCTACACTAATGCAGGTGCATGGGCCGCACTCCCCCTCTGCACCACCTCCAACTTCACCACCACCTCCAGGGCTGGCCCTCATCCTCCTTCCAAATAAGTCCAGTTCTTCCCCTCCTTTGTGTCAGCTCTTCTCCTCACAAAGAGTTTTTTGGCATGCCTGGTCTATTAGCAGCCTGAGGAGATTAAGGATCTGGGATCTTTGAGGAGAGCTTTTTTGTTCATGTAACATCTTTTCTCACCTTGAGAAGACTGAAAATATTCCCAAAACTGCATTTAAGCTCATTTCAGAGCGGAAAGAGAGAGCTGAGTGAGTCTTTGATGAGCTACATCTACAGTTAGAAGCTGTGGGGGCTCCTTTAAGGCCGCACATGTCTGCAGGCTGGACATGGCAGGATGTAAAAGCTGCTTTTCGTTACCTAAAAGCATAAATTTAATGAACATTAAAAAACCTTTCCCCCCTCAGAGTCCAGCGCCGAACCCAAACCTCCCTGAAAAAAAGTCCCAGGGGCTGCATTTCATTATAAATCATTCTCCAGTTTTTTAAGTGCGCTGCTCAGAAGAGTTTCCATGACATCATCAGCTGTCGGTATGGGAAGCCAGTCGCTTATATTCAGAAATTCAAACCAGTGCACGCAGCAGCAACAGCAGCAGGATGGCAGGCGTGCGGCGAGGAATCTCCTGCTGGGCTCTACGTATAATTGGTGGCTCAGATCCTGCAGCACGAACGCTGTGCATCCGGGGTCAGCAATTAGGTTCATCCAGGGGCCAGTTTTTTCCATTTCTGCTGAACATTTTTTGGTTATATAGTATTTCATGTCATTTGAGGTTTCATTTAAGATTCCATATGATGGCTAACAGAGCTAGAGGGCCTTATATAATGCTCATTTGGTAAAACGAGCACACAAAAACAATGATAGTGGGTGGTTTCATTTACTTATTATTATTTTGGTCCTATTTCTTTGGATAAGCTTTAATTGCACTGCAACATACAACGGAACTGTAAGGTATTAGGGAAAAATCTGGAACACAAACATTTCATTGGAAGGCCCCTGTTGGCCTATCCCTAGTGTATATGACCATGAACTGCCAGAAAAGACACAAAAGAGAGGAAAGCTGAGAGGTCTTTATTGCAAGAATTGAAAAAGGAAGTCATGGCTGCAGGAAAGTGACACATCCCACACTGATCGTTAATCAAATTAACAGCTGAGGCGGCTGTTTTACTTGTAAACTGTTACTTTCCCGTAACCACACTGTGTTACTGCGTTACTAAAACCGTGATTTTTTCGCGAGAGTGTTTCATGACACTGACGTAAGCGAATTATTAGTTACTGATTACTTTTTTCAAGTAACTTGACCAACACTGCCCAGGACTGGTCGCCAGTCTGGCTCACAGACAACAGCTCACACTTACAGTCACACCTATGAGCAATCATCTTCTGCAATTGAACTTCCTGAATATTTTGTTATTGTCTTTTAGCTTGTAAATGATTCTTCCAACCTTCTTGCTGTCAAACATGTGACTTGCCACTAGGTGGAGCTGTCTTTAATCACAGGCTCCGAATTTGTTAGTTGTTGTTCCTCATAGGAGACTAAAGATTATTTTTTGTTTTATTATTTATTTTGAAGGCTGAAACTTCAGTTTGAGCCAGTTATGAACATGTTGGGTTCCCTTTGGTGAGCATAAGCATGATTTTCATGATCATTGAATTTCGCTGTCCTGCTTTCATGCACAGCATCTCCTAAGGTCCCGTCAAAGCATTTCAGCTGGGTTGGTGTCTGCGCTTTGACTGTGTCACATTGAGGTTTTCTTTTTCAGCCTTTCTGTCGCAGATTTGCTGCAGTGTTTGGGATCAGTGTCCTACTGGATGACCCAGTTGTGCCAAAGTTTTGCTGTTATACAGATACTTTAAATCTTTACATTTACATGATTGACATTAAATATCATTTAAAAATTTTAAGAGTACCAAACTAATGTCTGTAAGTTATGTGCATTAATTTGCTATTAAACAATGAAAACCAGAAGCTGTTCACTAACACATTAAAGTTCATTTAATATACATGTAATTATTTGTAATTTGCAATTATTTATAGACAACTGCTGCCATATTTCTAATGAATGCTTTGACTTTTTGAAGTTTTGTTTTTTATGTTTTAAGTTAGCGATGATGAGATTGTAAATCATCCTCAGTGCTCGGGAGGCTTCAGGAAATATTTTCTTATGTTGGGATTTCAATTTTGTTTACATCCAAAATGTTTCCAACCATGTTAAAAGCATGTGTGAGTCAGCTGCCAAACAAAAAACCTTTAATCCACCGTATGAACGTAACTCAGTAACACACCGCATGCAAATTCTTATTTAAGCACCTGCACATCCATCCAAAGATCAATCCATTCAGTGGGCGTTTTGTGGTTGCAAACACAAAACCTTCCACCTGCTGTGTGAATGAACAATAAATCTGAATACCTCTGTAATACATAAATCAAAGTGTTGTGTAACAGTGACACAGTAAACACACTCTGAGGCAAAGAGGAAGCTCAGATGACGTGAGTGATTCACGGATAAAACTCAATAATGGGGGATTAAAAACTAAACAAAGAAAAAAACTGTTGATGAAAATAAAAAAAAACAATGTGGTGAAGTTTACTGAACAATAAACATAAAATTAGCGCATGTTTGAGGCTTTATTTTAGTTTCTACGAATGCAGGATGGGGGGGTTCCAAACTGTAGGCTGAACTTTGGTCTCCAGGGGCAAAGAGATGGCAGGAAGGAAGATGTTGTGTGGTGCAGAATGAAGCTTAAAATACACTCGTCTTCCCAACATTAAAGTGGATGAGTGGGCGTGGGGGGGGATGTGCGTCAAAACAGGCAGTATGCAGGAGCAGGTGGTTCACATTGTCGTGGGCCTCCTCGCTCTTCATCCAGCCATCTCTCAGCACTCTGTTTAGCTTCTTTGTTTTGCTTTCGTAGCCCCTCACGCGCTCATCCAGCTCCATGTTTTTCAGGGTATTCAGGAGATTCTGTGTTTTTATTTTTTATTATTATTGTTTTTGTTGCACAGCATATCCTCACACTGTACACGCGGGGAAGTTCAACGGGTCCAGTTCCCAGCCCTGACTGAAGCGCAGCGCTTTGGAGCTGCTGCACTACGTGACTTTTTACTATACAAACACATCGGTCGCATGCCAGGAGCCCAATCAAAGGAAAGAAAGATAAGAAAGCAAGTCTGCTGTGATGTTTAGTCTTTTAAAAATAGATTTGAGAAGCAATACGAATGACCAATTACTTCTTCATTTATACCTTAGAAAATATGTTTTGTTTTTTACTTAAATCCCATTTACAGACAAACATGATCTTTGATGGAAGCTGGAAAGCCCACTCAAAATCCCCATTTTATTAATGTTAAGTAGTTCAGCTGCACAGTGATGAAAGTGTAAAAATTTAGACAGTATGTTGTAATTTTTCTACATGTATGTAATGCAGAAAGCAATCTGTCAGTATGAGTCTTGGGCTTAAATTGTCAGAAATAAATGTAAAAATAGCAGTAAAAATTTGCTGTAGTATGAGTGGCTGTGGGAGAGATCTGTATCAGTGTGAAAAAGTTGTCCAGGGGCTGGATTAGAGTTTGCGTCAGGCCCATTCTGGCCTTATGTTTGACAAAATGATTGAAACTTAAATTGTAACATCTCATTTTTTGAGCTTTTGGTTAACAAATCTGAACACACCCCTAACCCAACATGTTTTATGGTAGATGTTCAGTTCTGTGTAAACCTCTCTAATCAAGACTGAAAAAAGGAATTAAAATTTGAAACTGTTTAACAGCAACAACTCTGTGCTTTTCATTTCACCTCTGAGTCCGCTTCTCACTTGTGTTTCTAGTACTTTAGAAGATTTCTGGTGAGCTATTAAATCAATAAACAAAGGACGGTCTCCTGTGGATGGATCGCCTCTCGAACATCTTGTTTCTTAAATTGTGCCTATTCAACATGTGGCTAAAGCAAAACATTAACCCCACACAGATTGCTGGTTATGCGGTGTTACCCAGTGCTACGGATCTGAATGTTCCTCCAACGAAACTGCTTCCGTTCATCAACGCTTCTCGGATGATTGAACAGCTCACTTCAGGTTCCACCACAGCACCTGGATTAAGGGCTTTTCAAGTACTGAATTGTTCTTCACACACTTTTACTTCCAAATCTGCTGGTTGCAAAAACTGGGACAAGCTCCACGGATCGAGGCAGTGCCAGATCCCACTGTTTGCAATTATTAAAAGTGTGACCATAAACTGCTTGTTTAACATCAGGTCCTTGACGGCTTTTATCACCTTTTTTAATATATTAGTTCCCAATAGTTCCCAAGTAAACATATTGCTTTTAGGTGCTGATGTGGGCCTAAACCTTGACGTTCCCTCCACCGTGCTTCACAGGAATGGAAGGTTTGTGTGAGGTTAATGAATGAGGTTTCCACGTTGGTGTGCTAAACAGCTGGTTTCCTTTGTGGTGTCCTTCCATTAACATCAGTCCTATTCACTGTTTAAGAGTGTACACATGAAAGCTATGGTAAGACTTCTAGAGGTGTTTTTTTATTTATTTATTTATTTTTATCTTTTTCTAGATTACATGTTTTGATCTCAGTATGATCTTTATGACAAAACTACATTATTTGTAGAGAGTTTGTCTTATTTTGAAAAAAAATGCCTCTTAGAGATTTTGATGCATCTCTAACGAATCTTCTAAAGATCTTTTGAAAGCTGTTGAGATCAAGTTTTTCATCCAGTTCTGGAAATAAGCAGAGTTTGTTAGTAACTTTGTACGACTTTAGTTATGGGAGGGACACTTCAGTAGCTCACACATCTCATCCATCACCTCATAGTGCCGTATCACCCCATTAGAGCACCTTGCTCTCAGACTGCAGGCTTACTTGTAGAGTATTTAAAAGTAGAATGGGAGGCAGAGCCTTCAGTTGTTTAAAAGCATGTAGTTAGGGCTGGATCAGGTTTCTTCCTGTGAAAAGAGTTTTTCCTTCCTGCTGTCACCAAGTGTTTGCTCATAGGCCGTTATCTGATATTGGGATTTTCTCTCCCTTATTGTAGGGTCTTTACTTTACAAAAGTATACTAGAGGTGACTGTTGTTTTGAACCGGTGAATTAATTTGAGTTTCATTTGTAACATCTGACTCTAAGACGCTTTTGAAGAATTTGTAGCTCAGGCTGGACAGCGAATCATTTCTCACTGTGTTCAGTAAAGATACGCAAAGTATAACTGTTTGTATGTAATTTATTGAGAGAGTGTCTGTCTGTTATTCAGGGTTAGACAAAGATCAGATCACATTTATGAGGAATCGTAAAAAGGAAATGTCCGTAATTCCAGTCCAGATGTCCGAATCGAGATAGAAGATACCACCGTGTTTCAATGTGGGCTTGTTCCACTGTTGCATCTCCATTTTTATTGTGGTCACTAAACTCAAACTAGAATTTATGAGTAAATAGGACATTTTTTCCATTATGAACTGGTATGTCGGTGGTCTCTGAGAACCTCGAGCTTTTGTCCTTGATTCCTGCCTTCTTTTGGCAGAACTTTTCGTCCGTAATCCCCAATGAAGTTCTTTTTTCTATTTCTCAGTGAATAAAGCTCGACGTACTGACACTCTGGTCATGCATTTGATTTAGCTGATCCGATAAAGCCTTTAGCAGTCCAAGCATTGTCCCTATAGAAACCTTCAGCTTAGCAATGATCAGATGCTCATAAACCCCCTGTTTGCTCCAAATAACAAACTAATACTTAAACTTAGTTGCCATGTTTTCAACTATATCACAATGCGATACTAATACGCCGCTGATGAGTAGATCAGATCCGCCTGAGCATCATCTGAATGCTGCATCAATAGAAGGATACAACTCAAGCGAATATGACCTCTTGTCCAGTGGAGTTAACGTGGTCAGTGGCACTAATGCGCTTCAATTTAATTTGTGATCTAGAAATAGAGCAGAATAGGAAATTTTTTTCTTGATTTTACATGTCAGAGCATCTTGTGGTTTTAAATATCTCTCATCAGCCACGCTACTCAGCAGATTTGGCTCAATACGACTTTGTCGTCTTCTTCAAAATTCAATTCCTGTCGAAGGGTCATTGCTTTGATATACTAGAGGAGCTCCATGTGTAACTGAAAGTGTTGTAAAGCTGAACAAGAAGAACATCCTGAAGACGTCTGCAGACAAATTTAAATCAGTTTACAGACCTACAGTAGATTAGAAAATCAAAGTACACATTTATTGTGGAAGCCCCTTTAAAATCAGATACTTCACTATTCGCAGAATTCCTGCCATCGCTGACGAGCTTCAAACTGTCTTCAAACAGAAAACAACTTTTCCTTCACCCTTTTCAAAAGTGTCTAACAAATGGGTTCAAAAAATGAGTCTAACGACAACTCTCCAACTTCACAATTTGGTTCAATCTAAGAGGAATGATCACTTGATCCCTAAACTAATCAAACTAAATACTAAACTCCATTTAGCAGAAGCGTGGCCAGAGGCAGGACAAAAAAACGTTCTCTGGCTGTCTCTCTTCACCCTGCTCCTGTTCTGTTTACACCAGGGGTCTCAAACTTGCGGCCCACGTCGACCCTACTTGCAGACTACATATCGAAGTGAAGAGGTATAACGCAATTTTGCCCTTGAAGTTCCTTTTTTGTTTGTTGCTGAGTTAAAATAAGTTCTTTAAAAAGCAAAAAGTGATTTAACATGAAGGTAATATGAGCAGAGAGCACAAACATGCTGAGGGACTGGCTGTGTTAGCTCAGTGAGAGGGTCAAAACTAATGTGTACACTCATGTCTGCATGGTGCTGGTCAGGAGCACAGAGCCCTGAGGATGAGCACTAGTGGATGATCGGACCTGAGGCCACCCTCATGAAGTCTGTTTCTGATCATTTGGTCGTTCATACCGGTGTCCTGCTGGAGGTCATTTTGTAGCTCTGGCACTGCTCACCTTGTTCATCCTTGAGACTGTGCTAAAAGACACAGCAAACCTTCTGGCAATGGCAAGTATTGATGAGCCATCCTGGATGAGTTGGAGAGATCTGTGCAATCTCGGGTCTAGGTATCACCTCATGCTACCAGTAGTAACACCGATACTAACCAAATGCAAAACTAGTTTAAAAAACAAACAAACAAACAAAAAAAACAGTCAGAAAAGACAAGGCAGGAATCATTCCTTTTTTGGTGGTTGTCTCATCATTGCCCCTCGAGTGCACATGTTAATTCCATTGACACCAAAGCATCTGAAACTGGTAAACAATCCCCTCTGCTACTTAACTGACCAGCTCAATATCCAGCTTGATGCTGTACTCTGATTAAAGTCTTCCTTTCATTTTTTTGAGCATAGATGCTTCACCTGAACCTGAGAGAACTTAATCAGGGGGGTCTGGGCTCAGATCCATTTCTTTATAAGATGTCAGACTTTTGTCCTGCTTCTTTCCATGTTGCATGTTTGTAACAGAAAATGTTCTATGGTTACAATCATGCTAGATTCTTTATATAGTAGCAAGAAGTACTTCTCGGAAGCAGAGTTATTACTAAGCGGCTTTCCGTCGCAATCTATCCATTGCCTTCCATTTATCTGAAGTGGAGTCGTGGTGACAGCGGACATCCTTCGCCTCAGTGGTTTTCCTCCAGACAAGATGTAAAACCTTTCCAGTAACCTTTGCGTCTGCTTTGAGGAGTTTCCTCTTTCTTGGGCATTCTTGGAAGGGCTAAAGTTAGCAGCTAATATTAGTAAGCTTGGTTATCAAGCTGCATGCATTAATCATACTGATGCAATCACTGCACACAGCGTTCTAGAGAAACAGGTCACTGAGCATGTGGCGGGCAGTTACCTGCGAGAAGTGTGTATCCACGTCTGGTTGGTGAGTGGTTGTTGGCAGCTGCTGTAGGTGAAACTGGTTGCAAAGAGGTGCAGCTCCAAAAACCTCCTCCTTGCAGTTTCCTTACCTGCTCGCAGGTTGCTGCAGTCAACTGCAATTTAAATGAAAGATGCCCTGTTGTCTGCAAAGCCATGCAAAATGAATACGAGCATTTTAGTGTTTTAGCCTAATTTTAAAGTTAACCAAGTGTTCTGTATAATAAATGCAGTTGTAGCGTTTGTGTTAAACCAAACGGTCCCATTGAAAACTGTCTGCCATCTCTGCCTCCATGACCTTTCACCTTCTAGAACTAATTGTAACAACAGAGCAAACGGAGCTTATTGTGTAAAAATACCTTTTTATTGAATTTCCATCATTACAATTGCACACAATCAGTTTGAGCAATTTAAAATATTTATAGAAATTCATTGAGCTCTAAATGAACAGTCATCAGTCTTTAGCAGAGGCTTAAAAGACGTGTAAATATACTGAGAACTTCACTTCCCATGGGGCACAGCATCCCGACACCCCGAACCCACCCGAAAGCAACAAAAAAGGCTCTCTTCCACATACAGTAGCATCTCTGGATTATTTTGCAACCTCCCACCCCCCCTCCCCGAATAAAGGAACACAACACCGCAAACATCACATACAGCTGTGTGTACCAGCAGTTTACCACCTGCGACTGAGAAACAGAAAGCGCCACGGTTCACAAGTCTCGTTGTAGTTTTCGACAGACGGCTCAGCACGGTTCACAGACGACAGATTTACACTCGATATAATCCGGCCGAACGCACGTCCAAAGGCCCGGAGGAGCCTCCCACACAAAGCAGGCTTTTTTGATGCATTTCATTCATCTGCTGACGCATTTGGAGGACGAGGAAGAAGGTGAGCAAAATTTCCTGATTCTCTGTCTGACATTCAAAATCAAAAAAAGACGAAATAAATAAGTGTGTGACGTTCCAGTAAAGAACAATCGTCTACTGGATTTAACGGATGCCTGCTGTTGGACGCTGCACGGATGAACTTGGAGGTTAAGAGGGTGAATTGTGGAGGGATGTGAAAACAGATTGCTCACTAAGGACAGTTTCCACTCGGACATCCTACCCTTGCTGATGCACAGCGACAAAGCTTTACTCAGCAGGTGAGAGCGGGCCACAATTAGACTCATGGATGGGAATTCCCACATGCAGGCAGGCATGTATAAAGGAGCACTGAAACAAAAAGGAAAACCGTTCTCTGGGTGCAGCTCTGACGAAGGAGGAGAAGCATGATGACTGTTTTATCTGGCAGCATCTTCCCAAAGAGGAAGAGCAGAGTAAAGATAGCAGAGCTCTCTGGCCAGCACAACGATGGGACAGACAAATGTGCACGCACACACACACACACACACACACAGAGGAAAATCCCATGTGACGTGTGATTAAACTCGACTCTTTTCTCATTACAGCCTATTGAAAAGTGAACATGAATCAACTGTGGACCAGAAATGTCAGCGCTGAGCAGAGGAAACAAAGAGTTGCGTGGAGTTAGAAGGGTCTCAGACAAAACCTGCTGTGTTTCTCATTAGTGTGTGTGTGTGTGTGTGTGTGTGTGTGTGTGTGTGTGTGTGTGTGTGTGTGTGTGTGTGTGCTGTCTGTACAACTGTTCTTTGTGGAAACCCAAATATATAATTGAATAAAATGTTTATTTTCAGTGTAAGAGAAACTAAAGTAGCTTTAAGTTATGAAGAACTTGATGCAACCACATAAAGTGACTCTCCCGCTTCTTTCTGTATGTCAGTAGCACGTGTCCCATTACTTAGCTGCATACATTATTCATATTCTTGTGTTTTGGCAGAACAAGCAAAACTACAAAATTAAAATTATTTCTTCAACACAAATCTAAAGAATTTTTTTCAATTATTTTTTGGAAAAAATCTGTGAAACTACTAAAAAAATGCAATTTACCATGTGCACATTGTGTGGACATGTTTGGAAAGCGGCGTGCAATCGAGAATGATTTTCCAGGAATGTCATAATTCTGTCTTTTATGGGTTCATATTGTGCAAACAGTGGCAGCTATAAAATATTTAATTTAATCTCCTCTGAATTGCAACCATGAACTTAAAGTTTTCCCACTGATTTTAACACTAAACCCACTTAAAGTTGTACAAGCTCTCGGCAGACGTTCAGTCACGCCGACTGAAGCCATTTTCACACGTGAACTCAGGTCAGGGCGCTGGCCGAGGCTGCCCTCGCACTGAGCGGACAACAGGAAGCCGCCTATCTCCTGACAGCCAATCACCAGTTAGTCAGCTCTACACTCACAGTAAACTGTGTTTAACCTTCAGGTGACTGAGTGGCCTCATTTATAACCCCGGCCGTACAGTTCTGTGGGTAAAAATGCTGCCACATCTTTTTAAACCGCTTCTCCTACAGAGTGTCGTTTAGAGGAATTGGCCTCGTGGTGGAGCAAAGAGTTTAACAACTACATTGTGATGTTTGTGGTGAATCAGCGCTAACAGAACGAGCGCTGTGATTTACTGCTGCGTAAGGCTTGAAGCAAATACGGGACGCCAAAAGTTAGGCCACACAGCTATTTTCACTCTTTGTCTGCATCAAAGACAAAAAGACATTAGAATCATTTAAAAATCTTTCATAGATAAATGAAACAGGTCAGGTATGATAAACAGAATTAGTGCAATACAAAATCAGTCCTGTGTAAAAACATAACAGGGTCATAAATGAGGCCGAGGCTTCAGCTTTACATTTGCATCCTTGCAGTCTGAGAGCTTGTGTGAAAATGGCTCATTTTTATTTAGACTAAAGGGTTTTGGTGTCGTTTATATGGTGGCACTAAATGTTTCCATCTATATTTGTGGGCAAGAATCACTACAAGGCCGCTAACCTGTAACATGATAACCAAACGCGATCCGCAGGCTTTTGCAAAAAGGTTTTTCACAATAAAAGCCTTTGCTCTGTAACAGGTTTCCGTCGGGTCAGTGTCACCCTTCATCTTTGATGTTGACAGCTGTACAGACTAAGCATAGCTGACGAGTGCAAACAGCAGCAAAAACAAAGTGAGCAGTTGAAGAAAAGCTTGGTATTATTTCAGAATTTTTACAGTATCACAATTTCAGTTAAATAAAAGTCAGAGCCTCTAACTCCAAACTCTCTCTCTCACAAAAAAAAATAAAAAAAGATGGAAAATGACCACACACAGGGCAACCCTTCATCGACTGAATGACTGCTTCCTTACAGTAACACACTCGTAAATGTGACAATGTGATATGACTCCTCGGTACAGTGCAAAACATCACAGCAAATTGCAGTGTCAGTGGGTCCAGGACAGGAACTGAAGGACCAAAACAGTGTTTAAGCATCAATCACGAAGACAGACAAGTGTTTCAATGTAAATGTACACCACAGATATGTACTGTTAGGCACTTAAAACACCTACGAACGCCACACAAACCTAAATCCACTGCTCCGAGTCTACGCGTGCCATGACGAGTCCGACTACCTTTCCCGGCCTCCTAAGCCTGGCTCCAGCTCTTTGGTCACATTTGCTAAGTTAGGTTAATAACCATTTTTCACTAATGGAAAAAAAAGAATCTCGAGGTTCGACCTGTGATGGATAATTTTGCTCTGCTTCCAGAAAGTGTGACTTGAATTTTGTTAATTTCATCATGGCCTAAAAACACTAGGGGCAATTAAAAGTCTCTCCAGTATATTTCCATCTTCGGTACAGAGATGCACTAATGAGGAAGCCCTTAAATGTCCTCGCCGCGATGACTTCTGTCTGCTGCCAGTCCTCACATTCAGCTTCACCACAGAGAAACAGTTGGTGAAGTCAGAAAATGAGAACTATAGATGAAAAATAGAGAACGGTGAGAGCTTCATAAAGAAAAATAAGACAGCTTTGTGAGGCGGGCATGGGCGTGTTCGCAGTACTTCAAGGAATTATCTAAGCCAAAGGTTGTGGGACTGGAGCCCAACAGGGAGCAGGTTATAGGGTGAAAGGAAGGTTTTTACTCTGCATCAAAACAGGAAACTTCCCTGATAACATGACAGAGCGAACTGTACTCGACTGAGGGCAGGAGACTTTGTTTTGGAGTCTGGCAAAACAGCAGAGAGAATATTATTTCTTTTAAATAGAGCCCCAGAGGTCCACAGATGATGTTTTTGGGTAAATGTGGTTGCTCAGTCGTAAAAATGTCCTGGTTGACAAAAACTAAAAGCTAAAAAACATTTTTCCCCAACCATGAATCTAGGAGTTTACAGCCCTCAGCACTCACTGAGCTAAGCTCTGCATCGACTTCAGTTTGGTTGAATAGTGAAAGGTTGATAGGCGCCAACGTTTCTGCTGTTCACTTGGTTACCAGACGGCTTGATCAGACACCCACATGGGTCTCACAGCGTCCCGGATCACTGTGTTGGAGTTGGTGGTTGTACCCGCACGCTCAGGCAGCAAGTCGGACCAGCGCTGCCTCCCAGGAAGATCTGCCGAGTTAGTATTGAGGAAACGTGTCCTCTGACTTTTCAGTCAAAGCTCATCATTATTCAGACGTCTTCTATGAGTTTAACATGTTTTTGAACTTCAGGGAGGACAGCTAGTCGGGTAAAGGCCCAGTGCCACACAGGTTTGTTTATTCCGACTACATTTCCTGTGTGTTTGAAGCCTCTACACAATGATAAATCAAGTCCAACTGGGTCCTAAGTCAGCTTCAATCGGGTTCAGGGAGGGGTGTGTGTCTGTTTTGCTGCTGCACGTCTCACGACTGTGTTTCCATATCTGAGACCTGGACGGATGCGTGCACAGTATGATCCTGGAGACAGGAATGCCGGAATGGAAAACTGAAGTCTTCTTAATGGACGTGGTAAGGAGGAATTAGGAGCATTATCATCTCCTTCCACTTTGTTAGCTGGAGTTTGTTTTCTCTCAGTTAGCTCTGATTACAGCTGAGATTGTTTGAGTTGTTTGCAGGTGTGTATACCGGATCTGCAAACCACGTCTGAGGGAGTGTTGGCAGACAGGAGTGTCTGGGGAAGAAGCCTTTTGTTGTGATGACCTTAAGCATGAATAGATAGAAGCAAATATGATGCGCGTATATGACCATAAATATCAATGATATGTTTACAGGGTGCTGTGCCCCCGGATGGCCCAAAAGTTCTTTCAAATTTGTACAAACTAATAATTTAATACAGCTTTAAATGATGTTGATGCCCAGTTTGACTGCAACTCTAACAGCTAATTCGACTGAAGGTGGACCCCCGAGTTTTAGGGTTTGTGGTTGTATAGTGACGATTTATCGATGCTGTAATGTCGAGCAGAGTCGGGGGTAAAAGTCTTGTCAGAACAGATTAGAAGTGTTTTGGGTTCAGTTTTTGACTGAAGTCAAAATTAGAAGAAATCACGTGATAATTCAGCAATATAATATTTAAAAGGCGTGAGGATGACGTAAATCCTCAAACCAGGACAAAGCCTCGCCGCTCTGCCACTTAAAACACTTCAAGTTTCCCGTTTTGACATCAGAGTAATTCTTACATGACATCTAGAAGGCGTCAGCTCGGCCTCCACAGAAATCACTGCGAGAAAGAGGCCAAGAACAAAGGCAACGAGAAAGATGAACACAAGCATAAAAACATAAAAAAACGAGCATGAGCTACAGTACAACAAGGAACACAAAGTGGGATTATGATGCCATGCAGCGTGTGAGGAGGGAGGGAGCGGATCCCTGCATCATTCTTAACATCTCATTTTCCTTAGAGGGTTTCTATATAGAGGCACACAGAAGGCTTGCAAGTTACAGATTAAAAGCATTTCACGTGTTTGAGCCAAGAAGAACACGACAAAAAAAAAACACAAAGAAAAACAAAAACCATACAAAGCTCACACAAACACGTGAGGAGAGTCTCAAATGGTTCGGTCAAGTTTCCAAAGGGAAAACAGCAGTTATAATAAATAAGAGAAACTGCAGTAAGTATGTCGAAGGGGGGAGAAAAAACCTGGATCTAAATAATAACAATAATTAATATTAATAATAATAATAATAATAATAGCAATAGTATCCAGTTCTTTTCATGGTGAGTGGAGAGGGTTGTGATTGGCTCAGTACAGACAACAAGGAGAAAATCTTCCCCCACACAGCCCACACGCACACGCAAACACACACCCCGACATTTAAAGTGTGTGTGTGAGCGACACGAAGCTGCACGGCTGCGACTCGGCTCCGGCTTTGTCTCAAAGATCTGCGATTCAGCTTCACGCAGGAAGGATCAGGGACGGAGCAGTCAGTGGCTTCAAACCAGCCAAAGCTGCTGGACCTCAGAATCTCATATCTATTGGACTTTGGTGCTTTTGGCTACATTACTTTACAATATCACGGTAAAGTGTAACAGTTTGATATCTATTCGCAACTTTCATTGTTCTCACATCTTTTGTTTGGGGTCTTTTGAGGGGTCAAATTAGAAATACATTAAAAATAAATGGACGTGTTTGAACCAGCAGTCATCGCTGAGTTTGCTGATGGGGCACCCCGACCACATGGGTACAGTCACATCAAAAAGCACAACTTCAAAATTTATTTAGACGCCTTTCAAATTACAGAACCTTGCTGACACGGTGGTGTCATGGTGGCCATTTCCATCTTTAATATACAGTCTATGCTTGTACTAGACTACCATACTAACTAGTTTTAAAATAAAGCTCTTTATTACATCCGTCACATTTGAACATGATGTGCAGATGCATAGTCGCCTGTACTTTTAAAGCAACGTAAGAGTGTTGCCCTGCCTGTTGAGCTCTTACAGGGGCAGCGAGGCTGCAGAAAATCCATAAAAAAATGTTGCGGAGCACGAAAACTGCGTTTCTACTTGGATTTGGAGCCGTGCAGCTCTGTGAACATGCCCCACACACACATGTCATGCACCAGCTCGCACACATTCACGCTCACAGGCAGCCAAGAGCCCAAAATGTGTAGTTGACCTCCACTGTAATCAGGGGGGAAAGCAGTGTAAGTGCAGTACCTCTTTGTGACCACTGGGGGGAGCCCCTGAAGTCAACAATCGGACTCTCCAACTGTTCCTCACTGGCCACATGAGCCCGTCTTTACCCAGAGAGAAATTCTGTACATGCAGTCAATTAATAATCTGATGCAACACTTGCTTCGAGTATGCAAACATTTAGATTATACACAGATAGATTATATCATTCTTCTTTTTTTTTATATAATCTGCACATCTTCTCGCTTCTGCTTTTCAGCAAAAAAGAAACTATGACTCGACCCTTGTGGAGGCCACAGAGTCAGCGCGCTAACAACAGCGCTCGAGGAGGAGCGCAGCAGCGGGGCAAATCGAATCAAACGGGGAGGCTTTGCATACACACATCATAAATTACTCCAGATTCTGTGTGAGGCTCCCGTCTCCCAAACTCCTCCCACCGTGCCAGGTGATGCACAGAGGAGGGGGCTGAGGCCAGGTGGGGGGCGGGGACAGACTCCTCGTTCTGCTTCGTCAGCGGTTCCTCTGGGCTCCGTTTGTCTGCCACTGGAGGGAGGGGTGAGAGGGAATCCTGCGGGTAAATGGGATGGTGGGGGGAGCTGCGATTGGTGTTTTTTTCTTGGATTTTTTTTTTTTGTTTCCTCTTTTTTAACAGATTCCTCCCCCTCCCTCCAGTGCACTCAGTCTCCCAAGATGACTTTCACAAAGCTAGCCACGTCGGTTTCTTTGGCCTCGTGGGAGGTGAAGAAGAGATGTTGCTGAGGAGGAAACGGACACCGAGTTAGTCGGGAGCCAAGTCAGAAAAAAGCAATTAAAGCATCAATTCCTTGAACTTTGAGGCTGTCGTGTTGTTGTGTTGCAGTTTGCATTGTAATTATGGTCATTAGAGCATTTCTTTGCACCTGTTTTCAATCTGATTTTTGTTTTTGACACTTGGTTTTACACTCATTTGTTGTCATCTCTTGTAGTGACACCTTTGTTGCCTTTTCTGGTCAATTTGTATCTGGTTGCCATACTTTGGCGCAATATAAATTATATTGAATTGAATTTTTTTCAACTTTTCGACGGCACGATTTGCATCTTTATGTGGACATTTTGTATTTGTTTATAGTCGGTTCATGAATCTTAGTTGTAAACAATCCGATTGTTGCCCTTATGCACCGATTTCACATGTATGTGCATCATTTTGCTTCTATTCATTTTGTTGGTGACTTTGCAGCTCTTAATTCTGTGTCTTCTGTTAATTTCCAGTCATTTGGGTTTTATTTAGAGCTTGTAGGAAGTCTTGGTTCATGGTCATTTTGCACATTTAAAAAAAATAAATCATTTTTGTGTCTTTTGTTGTTCGTTTGCATCCATTTCGGGTCTCTTTGTGCTTAATTGATTAAGCTGCAGCCATTCAAACACCTGCACCCCCCTGATACTCTGAGCTTTTACTGGACCTTTAGTAAACCTTCCATGGATGAGACCAGTGAAGCATCTTGGCTTCAAGCGTCAAATACAGGGTTTGTAAATAACAATCTAAGTGCACCCCCCAGTGTTTGATTAACAGCATTACAAGGTGCTTGCAGGGAAGTCATGCTTATAATCTGTTAACACAGAAACACTCACCATGAGTTCTGTGTAAGTCGGCCGCTCTTTGGAAACTTTCTTTAAGCTGCAGAAGAAGAAAAAAAAGCAAAGATGAAGATTAAATGGTGGACTTCCCCACTCTTGCCACAGATCTGTTCTAGCGTCTGATTCAGTGTTATTCTATGAAAGCGTCTGAGAAGTCGCAGACTGCCAGCCTCCGAGGGTTTCAAGGTAACAGAAAAAATACAACCAAGCACGATGAGTCACCCAAGCACCAAAGAACATAGTCACATCAGTGTCTTTCTGCATTCTGAGTACTGCTCAAAGTGCGGCATCATTTTCTGATATCACCAGGAAACAATGATCGAAACTGGAGGACGACTCGTTTCTCAGTGTGATCGAGTGTTATTTCAGGTCAGCAGCCGTACATCATGTAAGCATTTCAGATTCACCCAGATTCACAGAACACCATCAGGCAGGCGTCTGACCATCACGTTCATTCAGCAGCTGCACATTAAGCCTGAATCTCCCATAGGAAACCAGATGAACATGGACTACTCCAGCAAATAGCCGGCCCCCAAAAAGTTCAAAACAAGCCAAAAAAAAAAAAAAACATTACAAAGAAAAGAAAAACAATTCAATAATTTGGCTTTGCTTAAAGGCAGCATCACTTTACATTAGTGACAGGAAGAAGAAGTCTGCTGGGTGTTGGCAGTGCTGGGCGAAAAGAGTTCAGTATTCACATCACTGCCACAATTATGCAGTTTCCACATTACTAAGGTTCTTCAGTTATTTGCATGTTAAGCATGTTGTGGGTGGGGTGGGGGGTATTTCAGTTCTATGTGGAACAACCGGTAACAGGAGATATTCTTGTCAATGTTCCAGCTGTTGTTGCATGCCACTGTAAGCTCTCAGTCTTCCAAAGGCTGCCAGACTTCTTTAAGCTTCCTGAAGACATTTCATTTGTCTTCCCAAACACTTCTTCACATCATCTAAAAGTTGATCACTGAAAACTGAACAATACACGAGTCAGATCTTCAGGACAAAGCTCAGCGATATATTTGGACTGACAAGCAGAAGAGACTCTCCTGAGCATCCAAACATTTGCATTCTGGACAGAGAAGACAGACGATTTAAGATGGCCCTACATCCACCTGGACCACCTCCAAGGTGACAACCCAACAGCTTTCAGGAAACCTCTCTGGTGTGAAACATCTTCAAGTACCTAAAAAAACAGACCAGTTGCTTTTAACTCAAGTTTAAATAAATGTTATTGCATTTTCAGCTTGGTCGTTGCTGCAGTGCAGGTGGAGTGAAACAGTATTTAAAATATTGGCAACCACCAGTCTACCCATAAGCCTTTCTTCCTGTTAAAAGGGAGTTTTTCCTTCCCACTGTCGCCAAAGTGCTTGCTCACAGGAGGTCATCTGATTGCTGGGTTTTTCTCTGTGTGTATTATTGTAGGGTCTACCTTACAACATAAAGCGCCTTGAGGAGTCTGTTGCAGTGACTTGGCGCTGTATAAATAAAACCTCATTCTCAGGTCAGTGCATTCACAAGGTTTTCAGAAAACTTGGACAAAGATTGAGATCACTGAGATTCAAACTTCGGGATTTTTAGTATCTACACCTGTGGTATAATTTTGAAAATCCTCGGTGACTTCCTGCTTAAGTTACTGCATTCACAAACCTAGGTGTCCATGTCGCCGGCCCACCAGTGAAACAATACCCCATCAACCTTTTACAGCTGAAGGGTAAAAATCACCAAATCTGTCCACTGAATCTGCTTTTCATCTGTGATTTTTAATCTCTGAAGGTTTTTTGCACTTCTTCCTCATTCCTTCTTCAACTGTGGTGGCTGTAGCTCAGGAGGAAGAGCAGATCTGCTGATCGGAACGTTGCTGGTTTGATCCCTGGCTGCTGCAGCTTGCACGCCAAACATCCTTGGGCAAGATACTAACCCCAAGCTGCTCCCCAATGCATCCATCAAATTATGAGTGTAGAAAAGCTCTGTACAAGAATCAGTCCATTTGCCATTTAACCAGCCGACATTATTACTTCATGAACCCTCATCACTGTGCATCACAGCAGCCTCTGCAATTCCTGAACTTCCAGAGCTATGCATGAATACAACTTCTGACTGACTGGACATCATTTGCACTGGAGTAAGGTGAGGTTTACACCTGCATCATCACGGCCTCCCTTTTCTTAAAGGCAAGGTTGTGATGCCCGTCCTAAATTAAGAAAATCCTTTCAGCTCACTCGCCGTACGTCTTCTCGCTGCACAAATACCTGCATGTGTCACTAAGCAACAAAGAAAGAACAGAACCAAAGATTTTTTGGCATGTAGAAGATCTGATCTTGGAGGCACAAACACAATAATCTCGTTCTCAATGGTGCGGTTACAGTTTGGAGGAGTAACGTTACAGAAGAGGATGCACGAAACAGCCGCTCGGCTTTTGACAAACATCCAAAAACGATACGCAAACGCAAAGACATCCCGCTTTTCTCTTTTTACTTTTGTTTATACTCCATCTCTCTGTGCTCTTACTCACAACAGGAACTTGATGAATATCTCAAACATAATTATTTTCGTTTCCAACAATTACAAAAACAATATAATCAAAAACTATACTCAGTGTTTAGAGACTATTAAAACTATTAAACATGGAAACCCCTGAGCAGTTCATTCTCAAAGACCCGTGTTTTTCTCTTTAGAATATTTATTATTGCTCGTTACCAACTAACCACCGCCTCATTTTTACCGCCATCATGTCTCACATTCATGCAGTCATCTGCTAACAGCGACCTGCGCTCTCCTGCTATCCTGCCCGTATGACCCCCAAACCTGCCAGCCTCCCGCCTCACCTCTGTGCACCCTCACTGGTTCACACAGCATTTATGCTCAAAACAATATTTGCAGCTCAGTTCTTGTAAATTACAGTGGCACAAAATTACATAATTAGAGTAATTAAACTAATACGTAGGGATCCGTAAAAAGTGCACAGTTGCGCGTTTACAGCATATTCAGATACAGTCCCATCCTGTGAAAACAAGAATAACAAAAACAGCAACAATGAAGCCAATCGAATAAAGGGGAAATCATCTGAAGCCCACTCAGCTGGGATCAGTACACATCTCTCGGTGTGATCTGTAGCAGCTTCGCGACTCTGCAGGCTTCTCCTGTGTAAAGATCTGTGAGTAATTCTGAGACGTGGATCCGGCTGGAAGAAAGTTGGACAAAGCAAGAAAATAAACCAGAAAAACACGAACCACTGAGAAGTGAAGTCCACAAACTCAGGGGAGAACTGGTCGGCGGGAAGCTGGGGCGAAGGCTCTTCCACCACCTGCTTCAGCTGCTGAAAAGGTGTCCCCCACGAGTCGTACGGGAAGCGCAGGATGGCGAGCTCGATCTGAGCCAAACAAGACAAAAAAACAAAGAGGTCAAGGAGCGTTTTTAGTGCTTTAGTGAGCACAAACACATAACCTGACACAAACATATTTGCACAGCTGCATTCATGTGATTTTTCACCCAAATCCATCCCACGTCGCAGCGTCATTTAATGACTGACCCCAAAACAAGCACACTCTAAAGATCCCACTCATCTCCAGCAGAGCGGCACACACGTGGCTTCCCAAACATCCGTTACCGTTTTTAACATTACTGTAGTTTTTCCTCTCACTGCTACTGCAGCATTAATGAGTTTCACACTAAAACCTCCTCAGCTGCTTCACCTCCTTCAGTTCAGCTTTGGAGGAACAACAGGTGCTCCAACAATCAGCGCCCGGCAGGTTTTATTCCACACGCTGATCGCTCAATCTGTCGGGACCACTCATTTTTCATTTTACAATTATTACAAAAAACTTCCACTACTCTGAAATCACAATTTTCCTCTTTTATTTAAAACCCATTTAGTGCCCTTTTAAAATTCAGACTGTGCTGGAACATTCGCTGCTCGAACAGCCAATCGAACAGGCAGAGACGAGCGCGAGTCAACTGCTGAATCCTTGATGCCAACATCCTCCTCGGTCCGGCCTGAGCTGCAAAGCTATGAATATTTCACGAGTTTTTCATTTTTAACTGATAATGGTGGTTTTTTTGCAGCGATGCAGAAAAGGTGAACAAACGTATGCAGGAGCGCGAGGCGGCTTTACCATCGTGATTCCTAAACTCCAGATGTCCGACTTGACGTTGTAGCCTTTCTGGTTGGTCTCAGGATTGATCCTCTCCGGCTGTGGACAGACAGAAGGTCACATGATGATGTCAATAACTGCAGCCGTTGTCAAGGATAACCAGCCCCGCTGCCCCGTAATCCCAAAGCTCTTGTGCACACACAGACCGAGCAACGTACCTGGCTCTAAATACCCTCAGCCAACCAGCGGCCTGCCGAGTGGTTAAAGAGTAACTGGCTCATTATGCGTGTGGATGATAATGAGGGACTCGGGGTCGCAGATCTAAAGACACTTTTAATGCACAAAATCTACGTTTGCAGCCAAAACCGACAGGAAGTATGTTCTGGTCTACGTTTCCCCCCCCCCAAGGTAAAAATACTTCCCTTTGTTGTCCGTCCAAAGCGGGATACCTGCTCACGTATCCACGTGTCGTAACATTCGTCAACATTCAGGCTGACGTGGGTGCTGCTGCATTTTTATGAGCGCAAATCCTCCACATTCAAAGAAACCTCTGAAGACACCAAGACTGCAGCAATAACAGTGTCATTAACAACCATCCAGGCAGTCAGACTTACTTGTAATTTTTTTTAAAGCGGCCTTGAACAATAGTTCTCCGGCTCTCTGGAGATATTTTAGCGTTTCCTTTGGACACTGGCCGTTTTTCAGCCCAGTCCTTGTATCTGACCATTTTCAGAGGAATGCTTTTGGTACGCAGCTGAACACTGACCTATGAATCACTGAAGCACTTTGTTGTGAACTGGTGCTATATAAATAAAAGTGAAATGAAGCATGAAAAAGGGCACCTAATTCAAAGGCTGAACCAGTGTGGTGTCTACATGTTACTGACAACTTAGCAAAGAACCAATTTTAAGTGGTGTATGTAGACACTTTGTTGCTAGCAGACAGAAAAACATTTGTTCACATTTCTTTATAATAATCTTTGAAAGTTTGACAGACATAAAGCACAACAGGAGTGTCTGTGAAGCACAGTGGAGGCTCCGTCATGGTCCAGGGGCTGCATGTACCCAGTGACTGAATTTTTACTTTTACGAGCACCAACAGATTTTTATCTGGAAAACAGCTGATTGGCAGCAGCTTAAAGTTGGCGATGTATGTAACGTGTTTATTATTATTAACAATCTTTGTCTAGTTTCTCTGACCTGCATGGACTAAATCCAGGTGCTGCTGCTCTTCAGCCTGACCTTTAATTCTTTGTGATTCCAAGTATTGGCCAAAATGTATTTTAGAAGCATAACCTTAAATCTTTGAAGCGTACCAAATGATGTTTGAATGAGGTGCGTGAGACGAATGTTTCCTCCGGTGGTCAAGAACACTGGTTAAACTGAACAGGCTGGCCATTATGTGCTTCCATGAGACTGGATCCTTGCGTAAACTGGGAGGCTTTCTTGGAATTTTAAGTTATCCAGATCGTTCCGAAAGACGCAGCATTATTTCATTTTTATAAGAAAGTTTTCCTGGAAATCCAAAGAGTCGCTTCTTCAATCCAGGAAAACAGAGCCACGTTTCTCTCAATTACACTGTAGTTTTCTCTTGTCTACAAGGACACACACACTCCTATAACAATCAAACGCTTCCAAGCTTTCAGTTTTAGTAAAGTGTAGAATTACTGCCTCGTAGTTAGATGCATCAGCCAACCTGCTGCGGTTTATATTTATTGCCTTTCCAGATGATAAAACGCATGTAGCGAGCGAGGCTTGAAGGCATTTAACAGGTGGCCACCAAATCAGTATTCAAACAATTGTGAAATAAGGTCAAAGTCTCGCCTGCTGTTCCCGAGTTGTGTGCTTTTGCAGAACGCCGTCGCAGTAAAATGACCTGTGAACTTTTTGTAAATGTTAAAACTCTGAGACGTTTGGCTAAAGCGTATGAATTCCTGAGTTGTGTTTTGTAAGGTCAAAGTGACCGTTGACTGTCAAAGTCCATTTTAGAATCCAGACGAACGGACGATCACATCACCGGCATGCATAACAGGGAGCAGGAGGAGGGAGGGGGGTGTTTGGGACGTAACAACAGGTACACAAACAAAATGACGCTAAAAGCCTAAAAAAATGTCTATAATACCTATAAATTTTAAGTTTTTCATATAGTTTCCATTTGTAAACTACTTCTGATTCCTTAACAGGTGTAAAAGTTTCAGTACTTGTCCTACAAGAATCCAAAGCCTTTGTGTTTTAAACTTGAAGAACCTCCTGCTCATGGTCATCTTCTCCTGCATCTCTGGACACAGCTGCTGTCTTTAGATCGCGTCATTGAAGCCCTCATATGTCTCCTCGTGTTTGTGCCCCTGCAGTGAGTGCATCGGGCTCTCCTCCTGATTCAAAGTCATGATTCGTCTGGACAACAACTGGACACTGTGCATCCTCCTGGTCTTGCTCCTCACCTGCTGAGTTACCTTCCGGTTTGGAAAGTTTGGACTGATAAATACTGCGTGGTCGTATTGGGAGGCCCAGCGTTCATAACTAGTAAAGATAAATTAAACAGAGTTGATGTTTGCACTGTCCGATCTCGCCACAGAACATCGTGAAAGTTTCCAGAAATGGCGTTCGGATGACGACAAGCAGACGTCGTATCGTTGCATGGAGCTGTCAGCTCACACACTCAACTTCACGTTGGACGTTATAACAAAATAATATCAATCAAACAATCAACAAAGTGAGACGATTTTGAGCTGTGTTTGGTGGCTCTTTAGGAAGCTCACACTGGACTTTTTAAACTTTTAATTACAGAAAGAATTTTATTTTACACTTCATTTATTTTCACTTCATTCCTTAAAGCATCGCGCTGCTTACCGCCATGTAGGGTTTGCAGCCAGCGTCCATGGTTTTAGCCACAGAGTCCACCAGGTAGCCACTGATGCCAAAGTCGCACATCTTCACTTGGCCCTGAGTGTTGATCAGGACATTGGAGGGTTTCACATCTGGAAAGACGGCCAAACAAACAGGACTTTTAGCGAACAGTCGCTCTGTTAGTTCTGTTTCCCTCTGAGAGAGCAGCTGGCTGACCTAGCTGCAGACTGCGGTCGCTGTTACAGACCGACGGGTGTCTTCATTTCTGTGACGTATAGCTGCTTTAACGGTGACTTTGACAACTTTGACCCAACAACAGTAACACGGTGGTAACAGAGGTTTGACACAGGAAGGATCAACTCTTAAAATACCAGCATGAGGTTTGTAAGATTTAGTTCTGTGGCTACAACATATTAGTTCAGCAAAGCTTCTGCTGCACATCCTCAAATGTGTGTTTTAACTAAATCTATTTCATACATTTAACAAAATGTTAAATTAATGACAAGTCTGAAGTGAAAAACTACCAGGCTTAAAGTCAGGTGCTTGCAAAACGTAGCAAAATATGTATTTTGTTTACCTGAACATACTGGAAAAAAAGAAAAAATTATCACAAAATACTTTGATAAAAATACAAAAATAATTAGAGAAAAATAATAGAGTTAAAAAAAAACTGAAAACAAAAGCAAAATTTAAAAAATAAAAAACTTTGTTTGTTATCCACTGCAGCGAACACCAACATCATGTATCAGTGTATTTTACAGATAGCCATTGTACAAACCACGCTTCATTTATCACATATTTGTGAAGCTATTTAAGAATTTCATAATTTATTTTGACAAAAACGTACTAACATTTAATGATAAGTGGTGCAACGATTCTCCCAACACGTGAAAACATCATTATTACATGACGTGACATAAACTGTGTTTTTATTCTTAACAACTAAAGACTGTTTTGGTCACTAATATCTAGGAAGCTAACTTTGTACTCTATGAACTGCAAAGCAGAGTAAGAATTAGTAGCACAAAGTAAGAATTAGTAGCACAAAGTAAATAAAAACTCTTTGCTTATTTACGAAAAATCTGAGCATTTTTATTTTAAAGATTTGTTCAAATTATTGACAAACCTCAACTAATTTAGGCCTTCTTTTACATTTCAACACAACATCATATCAGCATCGTCTCTGTAATGATAGTGATTTGAACATAATAATAATTTGTGCGTATTTTGAGATGCGTTTGTGTTCCAGTGCAGATCAGGCAGCGATGATGCTTTAACCCAGAGTTCCCCAACCTTTTATGCACCATGGACCAGTTTATGTCCGACAATATTTTCACAGACTGGCCTTTAACCTCCTAAGACCCGAACTCTTCCACGGCATGCATTTTTAATTTCTCTTTGCTATTTGGGCATATTGGGGCCCAATGAATGTAAAAACAAAGAATTACCAGATTTTTTTTTTTTTTACCTTATTTTTGTCTTTATGAAAAATAAGAGCCACATATGAAGATATTCGTTTAAAATTTTGATAGAACAGTAGCAGGATAATGTCCTCGTCAGTGGATATCAGGCCCATGTAGAGCAAAATTGAGTATTTCAGTCTAAATAACCCAAAATGGGATGTACTCACTCCAAGGACAAAAAGAACATTTTCATAAATTTAGCAGAATCGTGTTATTGTCTTAAATAATCCAACAGCTAACGTTCAATCTAACTGCGCTCGATACATGTGCTGTCATATGCAGCCCCGCCAGGTGAGTGGTCTGAAGCACTCGGTCCAGTTCAGCGCCCCATCGCTGCTGAGGCTGCACCAGCCGGCTTGACGACCGCACACGTGAGGCTGCAATCCACCGTTTTCTGACCCAGAACCAGAGACGGATGCTCGTTTAACTGCTTTAACACAGACGCACTGCTGTGGCTCTCCAGTAAGATCTGGCAAGAGTCTGAAGGGATAATGGAAGCGGAAAACAGAAGCAGCCGCGTGCAGCTGAGAGGAAATTGGCAGTGAGAGTTTAATGGGTCTCCAATCTAAGGCTCTTACCTCTGTGTATGACTTGCAGATTGCTGTGGAGATGCTCCAGAGCTTTTACTATCTGTAATGAGAAAGGCCATCAATAAGCAAATGAGCGTTACATAACCCGTATGTGTCATTAAGCTAAGTTGAGTGTTCGCATTAAATTTTAATCATTCACATTATGCCGCTTTAAGTGAACCTACTGAGACAGCGATCTTTCCCAGGATGTCCTCGGGGATGGTCAGGCCCTTCTCAATCACCTGCTTGTAGAACTTGTCGAGGGAGGTGTCCATCAGCTCCATGCAGATCCACACGTCGCCCTGGCAACAGACAGGCAGATTTGGAAACAGATCAGGACAAAAAAAAAGGGGAAAAAACGGCAGAACAAAAAGGCGCCGGCCGGATTCCAAACAGACAGGAAGTGACAGATTTTCCAGTGATTCAGACCCAGTGAGGAAATCCTGAACATCCACTCACTGCTGCAGGAAGTTTCTGCATCAGACAGTCTGCAGAGGTGCCCCCCGACCCCACTCTTAAACTGTTTCAGTCTTTATATCCATTACTTCTTCAAGACCGCTCTGTGAGAGATTTGAATGACTCTGTCCTGACTGGTTGAACAACGGAGAGTTCACTGTTTTTGCACTATGGAATATATTAAAATACTTTCCTTCACTCCTCTCTCCAAAAAGACACACTGCCACGAACGCACAAAGAAAATGAATAACGAGCAGCAGCCTTTCTGTGACTCTACCTCTCTGAATAGTGCTCCGTAGAAGGTGACGGTGTAAAAGCAGTCCACTGTCCTCATGGAGATGTCCAGATCCATGAGCAGCCTCTTCTGCTCCTGAGTGTTCACCGTGGCCCGAATGCGCTGAGGAAGGATGACAAGAAGCAAACCGTCAGAGCGAAAGCAGTCGCACTTTGTGATGTCAGCAGGGAGACAGGCAAGAAATGTGCAGCCTCTTCACAGGTAGCATTATCCTACTGCTGGTCGTGAGGTGAACGGCAGACATGACGTTTTTTAATCTGGGTTAGAGATTAGAGAAAGGCCAAAAACTGCAGATGAGGGGAAAGAGCAGAGCAGCTCAAGTCAAAGTTTAAAATCAAGTAAAACTAAACGGAGTCTGAATGTGATTACATCCCCACCTCAGCTTTTCACTTTGACTTTTCAGTTCCCCATACCACATAATGAGGAGCAGAGAAATACAATATTTACACCATCCAATCACTATCATTATAAACTGAAATTAAATAATAAATAAACTCATGTGTTTTAGCTTTGCAATAAAAACTAATGCAAGAGAAATATGCAACAGAATGAATGAAGCAATAAATGCCCAGGAAGGATATTTGCAAAGTGTTTCCTCTGGAGTAACAATGGTCGGTAAATAAATAAAAGCAAAGCTCCAGCTTTAATACCCAAGGTGGTGACGAAAAAAGAGAAAAAAGGTTTGACACCAACACAAAATCAGAATTCAGAGTCAGAGTAACCTGGCAGCTGGACGGCCAAGAACACCTGATCTGTCAGCCCAGCAGGAGAAACCCAACAAATGTCCACAAGATCCTTAGGTTTGCTTTACAAACCACTCCACATACGTTACTGTTCACTGCCATACGTAGAGTGATGTGTGCGGTCAACACACACAAAACTGCACTTTTATGCTCATTTCAAAGAACAGCAATCAGGATCACTAATCAAGCAGGAATCAAAAATCCTTCATAAACTCTAAAACTGCTGAACGCACAGATTCAGATTTTTGACACAGATTGGGGGAACCACAGATTAAACCTTTTGTATTTCTATTTGTGGAACAAAAACTAGGGAACAGTTTTGTAATTTTCAAGTCTACATATTTATACTGACCTTTATATTTATATTTATACACAGACTTTTCTTTGCTGTTGTCTCTGTTTTTCTGGGCCAAGTGTGACGCACATGGTAACTCAACAGTGGATTAATGGGTGCATACATCTTCCTACTCCAGGACTGAGTTGTTATTTTATGTCATGTAGATTGTGTCGACTGTGTTTGCGCATGTATGTGTGTATATATATATCAGTATGTTTGTATTTTGGTTTGATGTACAGGTGTTTTGCAGGCCTACGGATTGATCATCATCATTAACATCATGATGAGATGATGATGAGAGTCCCATCCTGACCTCCTTCCCTGTGCGCTCTGCAGTTTTTGCATGGAATAACTGGATCTCCATTTATAAAACGAGCAGTTTCCATTTCCATTTCCAAAAGCAGAGCATCAGGTGAGGAGCGAGTGTGTTTTGTGTGTTTGTCACTTTGCTTTAATGGGCTCGTGGTTAAATAAACATTCCTGAAGTCTGGAAATCATCTTTCCTTTTACCTTAACAGCCATGATCAGGCCACTCGGCACGTGTCTCATCTTGTCCACCACGCCGTACGCTCCTCTGCCGAGCTCGGAGATCTGCTCCAGGTCATCTGCCTTCACCTCGAAATTCTGCACAAATGGAGGACAAGTTCCAGTGGACACCAAACCCACAGGGCGAGGAATCTCTCATGTCTCTTTAAAAGCCATGCAAAAGTCTCCTCCACGATGCAGCGGGATACTTCCTAATTCTTTTTGTTTCCAATTGTTCAAACACAAGAAAAAAAGAAATCTCTTTGACTTGTGGCCAACTCGAACAGAGAACGAGCAGCCAGCCCTGCCAATGGAAAATTCCACTTATTTGAGGAGTTTAAAATAAATATTTTTACTGCCTGATGGGCAATAAAAAGCATTCCAGTCTAACCACAATCAGAAGTGTTAAATTCGGCTGTAATGTTCATCAGGACATTCTTTACAGCCAACAGAGCCGCGATTAAGCCAACCTATGTGGATCGACCAAAATTACACTGGGAGGAGGAAAAAAGTAAGAAGTTATGTAAGAGACCGCGACGAGAGGAGGAAAAACAAGCATCAAACCCTGAATGGGATTAGGAAAGGTGGAAAAGAAGACAGTAAATGAGCCAAAGGAATAAAATTACCTTCTCTCCGATTGTTACACAAGCTTTCGAATCCAAATCTCTGGGGGGTCTGAAACACAAAAACATTTGGTTACATATGAGCAGGTTAAACTGTTCTTTAGAGGACATGTCGCACATTTCAGGCACAAAACAGCAGAATTTATTCTTCTGCAAAAAACACCAACTATGAAAAGATGCTTCTGGCTTTCAATTCACTTCAATTTTATGTTATTTACTTCCAACAGCAGTCGCCTCAGAGTGCTTCGTATTGTAAGGTAAATGTCCTTTGCTTTGGGAGCAGCGATTAAAATTTGAAAAAGTCAGAATCTTGAAATAAATAACTGAGCTTTTTCCCCATCAGAGCCAGTGGAGAGAACACAGACTGTATATAAGAGATGGAAGCAGCAACATCTGTTTGGTATTAAACCTAAAACTGAGTATTTTTACGATCTTGGTTTTGAGACAGGATGTAACAAGACCTGGCTTCAATTCAGTTTTATTTATACAGCACCAAATCACAACAACAGCCGCCTCAAGGCGCTTTATATTATAAGATAGAACCTACAATAATACATACAGGGAAAAACCCAACAATCATATGACCCTGTATGAGCAAGCAGTTTGGTGACAGTGGGAAGGAAAAACTCCCTTTTAACAGGAAGAAACCTCCAGCAGAACCAGGCTCAGGGAGGGGCGGGGCCATCTGCCGTGATTGGTTAGGGTGAGAGAAGGAAGACAGGATAAAGACATGCTGTGGAAGAGAGCTCCACTTTTCAGGACTGGAAACTGCGTCCATCCTTTATACTACAGGTGTCGAAGTCCAGGCCTCGAGGGCCGGTGTCCTGCAGGGTTTAGATGTGTCCTTGATCCAACACAGCTGATTAAAATTGCTAAATCTCCTCAACGGTCGTGTCCAAATTCATGGGCTGCGTCCTCCTGAGGCCGCATTTGTAGACCGATTACGTCACAGCGACGCGCCGAAGGCTGTCCAAATTCGTAGACTCCTCCGAATGCAGCCGACAAATGCGTCCTCCTTTTCCCCGAATTTGAAGGATGGGTCGGGTGTGTCCTTCGTGGCCCACCATATCCCAGAATTCATAGCGCGGCCCAGCCAAACTCCAGTTTCCAGCAATGGCGGCCGCTCATCTCAGCTCCTCCTTCCCGCTCCACCACAACCACCCACACATGCAGGGCCTTGGAGTAGGGGTATGTCACCAGGGTGCAGAGGAGGCTACCCCCCCCTCTGTCCCCTTCTGGCTGCCTCTGCCTCAATTTTATCCCACAACTTAGACATTCACATTACTCACACTCTCATTACACATACATATAGGATCTTGGGGGGGCACGATACACGGAGTCCAAAGTACCATCAGGGTGTACACCCACCCCTGGCAGTCGTTGCCCACCTCTCAATTGTTAAATACACGTAGACATTGAGGGCCAGCAGGAGGGACCATGCGCTTACCTGCTGCTCTCTGGCAGGTAGCTCCATGCCCTCCTGGGTTTTAAATGCACCTTAGAACACACATGCATCAACACTACAATGAGCGGTGGAGGGAGGTTTGGAGTCTTCTCTCACCCCCATTCTCTGCGACCTGCTGGAGCGGGGGGGCTAGGAGGAGGAGTTGGCCGTCCGACTGCGGTCTGGAGTGTGGGGCCTTCCTGCTGCTGCGGAGTCGGGGCGGTCTGCCTCTCCCCACCGCAGGGAAAAGGGTAACACCACCTGGGTCTGGGTGCAGTTCCCCCCTCCAGGGGCAAGGGTACCTAGACCCGGTTTGTAGAGTACGCTTGGGGAGTGTGATCGTGTGTACAGCGTCTCTTTATGTCTGTCTCCACGTTGGTTGAGTGTGGAGTAGAGTGCATATGAGAGCATGAGGGTGGGAATGGATGTTTGTGTCTGTGTGTGCCTGTATGTCTGTGTCTATATGTCAGGTTGGGTAGTCAGGCGCCACCTCTCTGGGGACATCTCAGGCCCTCCAAGGTTTGGAGGCCTATCTCCCCCTACCACCACTTCCCCTGCCAGTGGCGGACCCCTCAGACATCGGTGCGTTGGTGGTTCTTTGTGTCCGGGGATGGGCGTCCAGGTACACACCGGCTCACTCCTTGGCGGCCGCTTATCGGGGCCTGGAGCCTGGGGCTCGCCCGGGCCACTTCGGAGGTGGGGTGCCCCCGGCCTCTCGGCCTGGGGCTCGGTCACTCAGGCGCGGCTGGCTGCCGGCGGAGCTCACGGGCGCGTCACTGCAACTCCCCCTGGCTTCTGCTCCGCAGCTGCTGAGTGAGCCCTCATCTGGGACTCTCCTCAGCTCTTTCCGGGACAGTGGCGCGGCTGCCCCTCTGTTGGTCTTCCTTGGTCTCTTGTGTTCTGGGGGCCTCTGGATGTCTGGAGTTTTGATCTCCTCCACTACCTGCCTCACTGCCCTGGAGGACGGGGCTGTGGCCCCCCCACACCCTCTAGCAGATTATTACATGAAGGAACCTTTTAAAAAAAACAAAAAAACAAGCGCGTCCATGCTCACAGGTGTACACACGGTGATCACACCCACAAACTACACCCTTTTTGGCTCCTACCTCAAAGCACACTGTGTTCTGTTGATCTTATGTGCTGCACAATAATGTTTAATATTTAGTATTTACTGTCATATTCCCATATATCATTGTGATGTTGTTTATTCTATTACTCTTGTTCTCTTCTGCTTGCTTTCTTTTTTTCTTTCTCAGCAGGTGATCCAGGTGATTGATATATGCATTTTTTTTCTCTGCCCGTTCTGTTGGTTTTTGTCTTTTGCCCTTCTCCCCCGTCCCTCTTCTCAGCTGTTTCTCTTTCCCTCTTTCTTTCTCCCCTTCTTTCCCCCAGTCAAGTCTGTCCCGTATTCAGTAAGTGAAAATAAAATAAACAATAAAAGGTGAATCAAATGGACCATTACGGCAAGGCTGGGATGGTCAGTTTGGTAAAGTAAATCCGTTGGGATCTTTCTTTGCCTTTAGACAACAATTCTGATGCAAAAGAGCCAAACGGGACAGGCAAAAAAAAAAAAAAAAAAAAAAAAAAAAAACAAATCACGAGGCGTACCTAAGTTTTAAAATTACTCATTACTTAATCTTCCTGGGTCACAAAATAAACTTTTAACATATTTTCAGGCGAAAGTAGTTGTGTAAACATCAAATATTTGCTCGGTTATAGATACGACATATTTGCAAAAGTGCTTCGACGTTTTCGGAGACGTCTGCTACCCACCAGCTCGACAGCTAGCCGGGAGCTCGAGGGTTACTGATGCGGCCGAGAACGGCACAACTCCCGGCACATCATTTTCAGATCACCGCGGACTTTCGCTGCTCGGGTTAAACGTAATATATAAGTCACTTAGACAACCTAAAAATGTTATTGTTGGGCTTTTTTCAGTGTTTTATTTGTTCATGAGTAAATCGGTTTGGCTGAGATTAAAATTATTAGATTAGATTAGATTAGATAAAATAAAACTTTATTAATCCCCCGGGTGGGTTCCTCCTTGATTTTTACACAGCTGAATAAACGTCAAACAGAAAACTGATTAAACAGAAGTATGAGACAGTCGAGAGTTTACGCCAGTGTCCTGTTATATTTTAGATAGCAAGGAGCAGACGGCCGAGTTTATTAAACTCCACAGAGACAGCGGTGACGCTAATCAGAAGGCTAGACCGTCCCATTTCACAGCCGTTTACTTCCGGCCTACCCGACCTTCTGAGGACCCGGCCCACGTAGACCGCGAAGGCCGGGTCCTCAGGAGGATGCAGCCCATGAATTTGGACACGACCAACATGTCGTGAAGTTCTCCAGAGGCCTGGTAATGAACTAATCTTTGATCCAGGTGTGTTGACACAGGGTGTTTTCTAAAACCTGCAGGAGTTCGACATCCCTGCTTTATACTATTCGCTTAACCTGTTTATACTACAGTGAAAAAAACATAGTAAACAACTAATAACAAAACTATATAAAAATATTAGATTAATTAGATATATTAAATAAGATGCAATACACAAAATAAGAAATTAAAATAAGCAGAAAAATACTACACTATTAAACAGATACTTTTGTAATTTAAAAACAATGAGAAGCACAGTTAAACACAATAATGCAGCCACAGTGTTTCTGACATTTCATCTACAAGTTGGCTCTGAACCAGAAACGCCTCTGCAGCTGCAGGTTTCTTAATGAAGAGGACTCACTTTAAAAATACACTGAACACTAACTCTTTTTGTTTGTTGCAGAAAACCTGTTCTTATCAAAAGGCAGCTGCAGACTGAGCTTCATGTTATCCAAAATGTGGAGAAAGAGCTCCAAACAGAGGCTTTTATTGTGGCGAGAACGTGCAGTTATCAGGGTAATTAAGACCAAAGAAATTTACTCTTTCATGTTCACACGCTGCTTGAGGGTGTGGCTGACTGTAAAAGCGTGCTTACAGAGAAAGATGGTATTAGTGGGAGCGTAACTTCCTCCTCCTATTTCCTGCTGCTGCACAGATTTTCATTTCACATATTCAGCCTTCTGACTTGATTTAAGAAAGGGTCAGACGTGCAAACCGGGATAAATAATCTCACAGATAGAAGCATGCGTGCATGTTTCAGTAACATTCTGCAGAAATGACACTTACACTGAGCTGGTACTGGTAGCCTGCTCAAACGCCTCCTTGGGGAGCTTGAGCACCCGCTTCCTCTTACCTGAAAACAAACACAAAACAACACGAGAAGCTGTGAGAGTTACAGCCGCATGAACAGTTTGAAATAAAATACACCAGGAGACGTCGTCAGAACCACTGACTACAACTGGGGAGTATTTGATACAGCTCGATGATTCAAGCCACACTGACCGCCAGCATTAATGGTACAAGTTAATTGTGGAGCTGCGAGCTGCTCAGATACAACAGGGCAGCTGTGCATGTGCAGCTCTGCACGAACGAGGAGAAAGGAGGCAGAGGGAGACAGAGTCTATTTCTGTCTCCCAGTGAAAGAACAGCAAAAGCTTTTTTTCCCCCCAAACTAATTGTTGACAAGCAAAACCTATCCATTATCTTCCAATTATCCAAAGTTAGGCTGCTGTGGCAGCAGGCTCAGCAGGGCATTCTAGACGTCCTTGTCCCCAGCAGCACTTTGCAGTTCCTGCTGGCGTCTCGTCCCAGCTGGGCGTGCCCCAAACCACCTCAATTGGCTCTTTTAGACATGAAGGAGCAGCGGCTCTACTCCGAGCTCCCTCAGCATGTCTGAGTGCCCTTACTCCGTCACCCCGAAGCTCGTCCTGCTCGTGCCTGCAACCCTATTCTTTTGGTGACTACCCGGAGCTCACAGGTTACAGGCTCTCATCACCACAGCAGTCCAGTACAAGCTCATTACTGCTGGCTCAGCAACAATCCACCAGCCTGCCACCTCTCAGCCTTCTCAGCATTCCTGAAGATTCTGAGATGAAGTGATTTCAATGAATTTATCCTTAGCGGTCCCACCTGGACCATGACCAACTTCATGAGAAATTTGGTTTTAATTCACTTAATGGACTGTTTGTTTGCATCATGTTTCACTTAGGGATTTTTGATTAATGAAACTCAAAGTGGTGAAAATCTTTCCAACTTTGTTGCACATGTGACACAGAGCTGAAGTGTGGAAGCAACGATTTCTTCATCGTCTACCTGATCTGTCTGCCGGTGCAGAGGTTAGCTCCTTGAACTGGTTTGTGGGTTGCCAAGATGTGGGTTGAAACTACACAATCTGGCAACATTGTACCGGTATATGTATTTTAGTTGTTCATAATAAAGTCTGAGAGTCATACAAATGACTACATTTTACCTGCAATGACTGCAAAACTGTGAGATTGTCTTAAAACTTCAATACAAACAAATATCAAAGATCTGTGACATCAAACCAAGAGAAGAATTCTTTCGACACTTCTAGAAGCAAAAACCTCAAGATGACATTTTTGTTTGACTTGCAGTAAATCACATATCTGCTGCAACTCCCTGTATTTGTGCAAACTTGTGTAACAGTGGAGTCTGAGTGAAGCTCAGAGCAGCACAGAGCAGACTCATGAGGCTCCAGAGGATGGGTTCACTGGCAGTGGAGCGTACCCCAAGATGAAAGCATACTTAACTTCTTAACATAGCTCAGGATGAGAGATCAGTTCATCATCCTCCTCGGCCTTTGTTTTCTCCCCTTCGGCAACACCAGAGCGCTCGCTCTGTAAACCTGATTATGTGCATTTTTCTGTCCATTCAGCCGACGTGCAGCTGTCAACAACATTCAGAGCGGGAAATTCATAAGAAATACCTGCATATATCTGCACTCCAGGATGATCAACTGTTCAAACACAGATGACCTCATACTTCTTCAACAGCAACCGGCCACTGAAAAGCCAAAAACGCCCACTGCTGCAAAAGGGACCGAAAGATCCCGCAGTTAGCACTCCCTGACCTGGGCTGGATCAATCTACAACGCGGTGCTTTACGTCTGCATTTTTCCATTTTCTGCTGATACAGCATCTTATCCGTACTCACGCTTGGATGCAGTGGGTGAATCCAGATCCTAACTGACACTGAGACACAAGAAGCCGAAGGAGAAAAGGAGATCTGGGAGCCCAGGTGCTTGCTCCATGTGGAGATGCTACACTGACAGTTTAACGGCCAGACGCCTCGTTAATGCGCGCACTCGAGTGTGTCGATGCTCTCCTCGTCTGCAGGTAGCAACTGACTCCAACCTCCTCAGACTGGCTCTTAGCAGCTTAGCCCAGAAGGAGTTTGCTCATCGTCAGATTCATTTCCAGACGGGTCTTAGGGGGAAGAAATGGATAGATATTATGCCTCTGCTCACCCCCATCAGCCTGCTCTACAAAAAGCAAAACCATGCAGTTTACACCCACATGCAGGTCTGACCTTTGGTATGAGACACCTGCTTTCAGTTTAGCAGCTCAAAACAAATGAGAGGAAACCCTGGTGTCTATGCATGTTCAACGGGCCAGGAAGTGACCCACTAATATCCAAATATGCATGTCTGAAAAATAACAGAAATGTCTGGAGTCAGAAACTTTGCTCTACAATTTCACATCAATTACAGAGTAAATTGTCAGTTAAATTTGACCACAATAAAGACCAAATATGGGTCAGATTACTGTCGATTCCCAGTAATGAAAATAACCTGCGGTGAATAAACATTAACGGCAGCTGAAGTTTAGCTCGTTGTTTCCAGCTGTCGTGTGGATCCTGCTGCAAACACACATTTATGTGCATTCACTAAACACCACTCACACCGCTGGTAAGCTAATGAACTATGACAAATTCCTGATACGTGAATGCTGGACTGATCCGACAGGCGAGCAGTCACGCGCAGAAAAGTCTCAAATCTGCTGTTAAATCGTTTGTTAACAGTTATTAAAGAGTTTGACTTATTTTTGCTCAGTTTCGTTTTTTTATTTCATTATAATTTATAACTGGTAACAGAGTGAGTGCCTCAAATGAATGAATGCACTGTATGAACGTGTGAAAGAAGAACTAAGAAGCACTTAGAGTAGAAAAGCACTAAATAAGTAAACTACAGCTCCATAATAGATGGCTGTAGTTACTGAGAGATGAGCCTCTTCATCACCTTCACCTTAAAAAAAATAACAAGACTTGTAATTGACCACTCGTTAGCCAATGAATGTGTGGTTTCACAACACAAACCCTCCATTTTGAAATATTTTCAGAATGGATTTTTTTTTTTTTTTAATGAACCAAAATGAGTAACTGGAACCGGAAACTGGGCAGGAAACGGCTCACAGACTTCTGTAGAACCAGAAGCCTTTTTGCAACCGCAGCAATCAGATAGAACGCAGCTTTGATGCACTTCCACGCAGGCTTCCTTTTTCTGACCCCGAAGCTACGCCCAGGTTTTATTCTGTCCTTGCAATAAACACGTGTGTCTGTACTGTTGTTCTTCATCTGGGTTGTGAGTTTCATCAAACTGACAAAACAACAGCTGTTTGAGCTCAACGTGCCATTTCAGTTTGTTTTTTATTAATCTAAAGACACTTTTGCTCATTTCAGTGTGTATGGACACATTTCTATGTGGCCTTAGTAATAATAACTACTTCAATGTGGCAACAGGTAGTCTATAATGCACATTACACACATGCACACACAAAAAGTGCACTCAATAATTACACAGCCTGGTGGGGATTTATCCAACAGGCTATATCATGTGCAGACAGCATCCTGGAGGATGAAATAAGGAATTGTCCTTGTCCTGTTTCTTTATGATGAACATGTGGAGAGCACAGACATGTCTGTAGATCTTGCGTAATTCCTTCCATCCTGTACTCGTAATGATTTTTGGGGGTTTTTTTTTACTCATAGAGGTTTACACCCACATGTGTATCCGAAATGCTGAAGAAAGCCACGTGCTATACACATAACAGCGAGTGCTGAAATTCTTATTAATAGTCTAATGACAAAGTTAGCACATTTTATTGTAAGTGGCTGCGGTCAGCTCCCAAAGACACAGTCTCCATTCACACTTCTGGCATGTTGAAAGTCATGTGTGAATGAGACGTGCACGGACTGGTTAAGGTTTCTTAAACAGTCAAACCATCACAGAAAAATGGCCACAAGATGACCCGCTCTCATTCCCACAGAGTCAAACACAGCTGCCGAACTGCAGGCCCCGCTGCAGCACGATTAGATGCATAGGAAAATCTGCTCAGCGTGATATTCTGACACATGGGTTAACCGTTCTTCATGTTGTGAATGGACACATTTAACTCAAACCACAACATCTTCTCAAAGTTGACCCGTGAGTTTTGACCAAACTCAGCTGTTAGTGAAAGCAAAAGTAGATAAGCAAGTGAAAATGAAAGTAAACAGTGGCTGAAACAGGAAAAGAAGAGCGGTCTGAGTTCACCGTCTTGTGATTTATCACTGCCATATCACATGGCCCATAATATGCCCTTTTAAACAAGTTTCAAACCTGACAATGATGTTTACAGATAAACCTAAAAAAAAAAACACCTTTTATTGATGATTCTTATCATAAGGTGCTGCCAAATTTTACATATGGTGACTGATATTGTGGGACCTTATGTAATGTATGTGCTTAATTTAACCATTGCTCAGAATACACTGCTGCTGCTTATCGCCCACATTTGGGGGCAAAATTCAACCCCAATGTTAAAATACAAACTTCAGATCCTAAATTTGAACATGTTCCTTTAGACTAGAGCTGGGCGATATGAGATTTTTTCATATCACGATATGTTTTTTTCATTTCAGGCGATAACGATATCTATCACGATATAAGCCAAATAACTATATTTGTAAGATTTAAATGTGCCGTTGCTCACAAGTAAAATGTGAAATAATCAGCAGCTTGTTTTTATTTAAATATTTATTTCCCATAATAAGTTCAACAGGGTAGATGTACTTAAGGAACATGAGACTTTTTCAGATAAATAAAGGCAAATATTGCAAACTACACAAAAGGCAGCCGCTAAAGCGTTTAAGTTTCAAAATAGAACAAACGAAACAGACTAAATTGTCAATTCCACTTAGAAACAAAATATTAATTCTAAAAATAAATCTTAGTTTGTTTTACAGAAGAACAGACAAAACTGACTAACTTTTGTCAATATCAAATAAACTGAGAACTAAAAGGAAATTCTCAATCTCTCCTTGTTGTATAGCTGAGCTTTTCAAACAGTTTTAACAGTTACTTTAGTCTGACAAAAGCCGAATGACGAATTAGCGCTTCCAGTCAGAGACTGAGGCTACGTCCACACGTACACGGGTATTTTTGAAAACGGAGATTTTCCGTTTTCGTTTTAAAAAATAATCCCGTCCACACATAAAGGCAGAAATGAAGGAAAACGCTGCTATGAACATGCCAAAGCAGCAGGTGGCGCTAGATTCCTAACCGTGCAGAAATAGTTGGCCAATCAGAAGTCTAGAAGCCTCGGTGGGAAAAAGTAAACAAAGCTGGGGCATAGAAGCAGAACCGAGTCGTATGTGTGGACGGACAGTAACTGTGTGTATATGTAAGCATTTAAACACTGCAGAGAGTAGAATTAACAGTAACAGTATTGTAGAAATTCATTTCACCGAAACAATAACGTGGCGCACAGTGTGACGCATGCACCAGTTTATTGTATTTCCAGACTTGCTTTCGGCACAATTTACAGTGCACGCTACTCTGTTTTTTGTCAGACTTGAAATAGCCGAAATACCTTCACACTACGGAACTTCTATGGCTCTTCCGTTCGACAATCTCTCCGGCGATTGGAACCATCATCTGTTTTCTCTTCGGTCACGCTCGGTTGATTTTTCTAGTCGGCACACTCATTTCCTCCATTACCGCGCTGGCTGCTTCCCAAACAAACACACGTGCGGCTTGGCACTTGTGCTAGTACGTAACAAGTCACGCGACGTGACGCTGCGGCTGTGATTGGTTCGGCTCTGCGCTACTTAATTTGGTGCTGTAGTAGAGCTGGGCGATAGAACGATAACGATATGTATCGCGATATAACTTTTACTCGATAGAGAAATTAAGCTATCGCGATAGACCTCGCCGCTCTTGTCCTCCAAAAAAAAGAAAAAAAAAAAAAAAAGGTCAGCCAATCCAAATTAAGTGGCTGTGATTGGTTCGGCTCTGCGCTACTTAATTTGGATTGGCTGACCTTTTTTTTTTTTTTTTTTTTGAGGACAAGAGCGGCGAGGTCTATCGCGATAGCTTAATTTCTCTATCGAGTAAAAGTTATATCGCGATACATATCGTTATCGTTCTATCGCCCAGCTCTACTTTAGACCCTCAGAGACAACAACAGACAGAACAATTAAGAAAGTGGGTGAAGCTGTAGTTTTTCTATGTGTATAACTCGGCAGAGTTATGCAAAAAACTGTCATTAATAAATTTATGAGGACACAAAAGCATGAAGGCTGCTTGTCAAAGGGTAATCAAACCACAGCGTTTTCTGCCAGGCAGTCATGTTGGATCTGCTTGCGTACTTCCCGGTGAATGGATGGAAAAGCATGCGATGCTTGGAGCAGCTGATGCGCGCTCAAAGGTAACATTTAAGGAAACCACAGAGTCTGCTGCACTTTGATGTCGTGACATGTTATTTAAAGGAAAACTCAAGGTGTGGCTCTTCAAAAAGCTGACGAGCACTGCCAGAGCAATTACTCGGATTTCTCACATTGCTGTCCTGAGATAAAACATACACACAAGTGACTGTGAGCGGATCTGTAATTTAAAAAAATAATAAATAAAAAAGCTTAAGTCAGATCAAACACACTCCTGTGTGCCCACATTTTTTCCTAACAGGGTGTGATGCCGCTGTGCTATGCGGCCCTCCACCGGTGGCCTCTTGCTGCCGGCCTCCTGGTCTCCACTTTCCAAAGATGCTTTGTTACACCAAAATGTCACTTTGAGCCCCTCCTACGTGCATTTACACAGACAACAATAGCAACTGGAAACCAGCACTGTGCTAACAACTCACACTGAAGACCAGAAAACACTCATAGAGATGACACCTGCACGGAGTCTGCACAACACACTTAAGCAACAGCCTTGTAGAGACATACTTAAGTATGTTTTCAATGTGCCTTAACAAGTCTGGTGGGTCTCTGGCAGCCAAGGCAGCTTCAGGAAATACTTCATTCCTGGCAGGAATTTTAGGTATTAGTCAAAGAATTCTTGGTTAAAAGCTTCAAATGAGTTCCACTCCTGAAGAAAAACACAGCCAGTGTGTTTCAGTAGCTTTTAGCACACCAGGAGACAATTATGTTTTATTAAAGTGGTTTATCACATTAGCAACTAAACAAATCCCCCTTTCCCCCCAAATACTTGCATAGATAATTACAGGAATGTTGCACAATCCCCATAAACAATTCTTATCAATGGTGCTGTGAAGTGAACTGCAGTGTAGTATAAAGCTAGTATCCTCTGCTATCATATTCCTCTGTATCTAATGTATATCTCCAACAGCAGACAGACCAGTGTAGATACTGTACACCTGAGTATCACCAAAATAACAACAACTGTACCTGTATATTAATTGTATAGCCAAAACTACAGCTAGCTGGCTAACCGTTCCCTTAGCAGCCACTCCAAATGTTAGCTTCAAATCTCTGCTTTGTTACAGTCTATGAACTGTTTGATATTACACTGAGATAAGTATCAGAGTTTTGGGAAGCTAGTCAGCTACCATTCCCCCATATATGATTTTGTTTGTGATATGTTAGCAAGTAAGATATAAATAGTGAGCTAACGGCAACTTAGCTAAGCTGCAGAAACAGCTAATGGGTAGTTCATAACGATTAAGCAAGTGGACAGATAAGCCCTGGAATAAATTAGGGGATTTCTTCCCTTCACAAAAGTATTTTACTTAATGGGATAGCGTGCGCATTACCTTAAGATCAGATAGAAGAAAGACAGCTTAGGAGAGTATTTGATCCAAAAACCAAACAATCCTTTTAGGAATCAAATAGTAGCCTAAATCATCATTCAGTCAAACAGGCTTCATTAGATAAAACACTTTTATTCTGGTTTATGTTAGCTAAACTTGTCTGCAACATCCATTGATGCTTATCACAGCAGCTACCTGGCTAATCTTAGCCTTCCTCCTTGGCAGCAAAACACTGCCTGAAATAGTGAGGACTGCATTTACTGGATATATTGTAAAACATGCCTTAGTTTATTCACCTGATAAGAAACATAGCACAGGCAAGATACCAAGATACCAAAGATGCTCCCACTGGGGGGGAGGGACTGTAGTTCTAGTATTTCTAACAGAGACCACATGGTTATTATGGATATGGTTATACAGCACAAGCTATTGTAGAGTAAGTTCAATATCAAGTGTCAACCACATGCCTAGAGACCTGGTGCCAACAATCTGGAAACAACCAGTCTACCAGTCAATTGCTAGTGTGCAAGGTTGCAAGGAGACATACAGTGTCACAACTTTTAACAACTTTGGTTGTTAACAAATGGACAGCGACTTGTCTGCAAATGCTCAAACACCTGTACTGCACCTGAAAAGTTTGATGCAAACTGAAAAAGAAGAATGTTTGCCTTAAAAGTAAAAGTTCCACCTTTGTAAATATGTTACTATATTAGCACAGCCTTTCCTTTGAAGGGGAACATTCTACCCTTCCAACTTAAAAGTTTCACTACATCTCAGAGAGTAAATGGCGAGTGTTTCCAGACACATTGCCATCTTCTACACAAATGGTAGGCAACCAAACGAATCACACTGAGATTTGTGGTGATTTCACCTGGCAACAGCCAGAAACCTCCAGGAACCAATCACCAGCCGGTTATCCTAAAAAACTACCGGTTTCCGGGAGGCCACCAACCAGTCTCGAGGCCTGTATGACGGAGATCTTAATAAACTGTGCTCAGAAAGGAGGAACAGATAAAAATACAACAGAGGAAAATCCTAAATTTATTCCTGTTATAATGTAACAAATACATCAATTAATGAAGCATATTCACAAATTCAGTCCTTTTATAGAAGCTCAGATTTACCAGCTTTTGCTCTGCGCTCACAGCACCATAAAAATAAACATGTAATTTCTCTTTGACTTGCTTTAACACATCAGTCCGTTGATGAAGATCCAAAGATCCCTCCATGTCTACATTTTACCGGAATATACAATGTTTACAGCAGTATATTATAAAGAAACTACAAAAAAAAAAAAAAATACAGCATTAAAGCATGAATGAATCAAACCATCCACTTGACAACTGCCACTGTTTTTTCTCCATTTTAACATCAGCTGGCATACTAAAACAGCATTCAAAGAGAGTGCTGCCTGGACAAGGCCAAAAGATATTTAAGGAGATAAAGTGATATTTATATGATGGAGAGATTTGAGACGCCAAAGCATGACTGCTAATTTGCCACAAATGCTTCTCGCTAGCTGACTGGAATGACTACAAAAACTCCACTTCCTGCTGTTACAGTAACTTCACACTGAGTGCAACACAAACAATGAAAGCTGACAGGACACGGACCATTTCATTTCAATAGTTTAACGCTGTTTTTAATTATTATTACTTGCAAAAGATTTGTGAATGCAAATTTAAAACTGACAGGAAGAAAAGATACGAACAACACTAGTGTTTCCCTTTAGGAGACATGGGTGGATTCTATCACTATTCAAAAAAGATGCAACATGATAAACAATCAGTTTAAGCACTAAACACAGTCAAAGAAACCACAGCAGAACAGAAGTAATGAGTTCATATTTAACTTTTGCATAAAAGGCCAAGAGCACTTTTTAACATAATATTCTCTATAGGTGAGAACAAGAACCGGCAATAACAACAACTCATCCGTGCTTCTCAGCCTGATGGAACTTGAATTGGATTTAAAAGGTAACCTGGTAACAAACAAATAAAAACACAACCTCTGTAGCGGAAGTAACGACAAGTTCCACATTAAGAGAAAGGAAAGATTAGCACTTTTGTATGCATTAAGCAGACCTGGAAGTTTGTCAGATGATTGACCTCAGTGTCAGGACAAAAGCCTCACTGTGTGATCACACTGAAGCGACAGCATCCTTTTTCCTCCACAAGTGAAAAATGCTTCTGCCTTACAGCAGCAAGGAGATCATGAGACAAGAGACAACATCTTCCTCAAAGCCAGGAGACAGCGTTATTCTCCACACTTTTGCGGGAATATTAACATGCATGGCATATTCCAGCAAAATCAGTGGCCAACATGCAGCAGGGCCAACATGAACAATAAGGGCAGTAGGTGCAAAATGCATCTAAAGCGCTGCTTTAGATGCATTTTGAGGGCTGCACAGCTCAAAATCTGCTGCAACTCTGATGAGAAATGACAAGAAGAGAGGAGCAAACAGAGGTGTAGGAAAGAAGCCGAGAGAAGGTGGTGGAGGGTTGGAGGGGCAGAGCATTATGTAATCTCTGTGGCTGGAAGGAAAATGCACAAGCTCGGCTTTGTAACAAAACACAAGACCACATCCTTAAATTATGCTTCAAGTAAGTATGTTATAGTGCCAAAAATTGACAATCAGCAATTTCACAATTTTTGCTACACTCTTCAAGTAAAAGGACAAATGAGGTAAATGAATTTAAATGAGGGACCTGCTCATTGGCAGGTCTCTCGTTTAAATTTACATCTACCAGAAGAGATTCAGACGCTTTTCCTCACACTGCAACTTTTTATATCCCATCATTTAAGGGCCACGCCTTGATATCTTGGTTATGTAACGTAACCCCAGATTCTATGAGTCCAGGCTACCTAACAGTTTACAAATGCTAACACAAAAAAGAAATGCTAGCACAAAGAAAACGCTACATTACATGGTACACAATATTTTCATGCAGCGTTGTTAGCATTTCCCAAATTACCTGCATCATGACAGCTAAAGTCTCTGCTAACCAATGCTAGCTAAGTTTAGTTTGCACTACAAAGTAGCCCTCAACAGGTCAGTGTTCACTGGCTTCAGATCAGATTTTAAAGTTTACACATACTCCACACAGCTTTGGCATTCATGCAGACAGTTAACGATAATGCTAACATTACACACATTAACTGTGCTACCTCCTAAAACATTGGATATTGCAATAAAAAATAAAGAGCTTATTTGGTTCACATCCGAAGGCGAGCCAAACAAACAGCATTTCCTATAAAACAGCTCGCTTTGCAGTGGACTTTGGGCTTTCTAACCATGCAGACCTTTTACACACACTAGAAAACTTTAGCACTCAAGCAAAAACTTTATACATACAGTCCATTTTATTCCAGGTTAAAGAACAAATTGCTGCAAAGCGAGAGCTACCACTTAGGTTGTAGCCAGACAGACAATGTAAAGCTAAACCACAAATCCATGTTAAGGAAAAGTTAAAGGCTTAAAAGCCAGCATGGAAACTGTAATACAGAATTTGGATTGAAAGGAGGAAACAACTCAAACCTATCAGATCTGAATGCCTCAAAGAGAAAGAGTGTGAACACAGTCTTTCCATTTAGCTACTTTCTTCCTGCTTTGATGCAGAGTCCTGGTAATTCATTGACTTTGGTGCCGACTTGTGCAAACTACTATATTTCAGTTTGATAGGTAGTGGAGTGGAATTATAACATAGCATAGCATGATAAACTAAAGTGCTTATAACTCAAGACTGCCCGTCAGTAAAGTACTTGCATAAAAAGGCATTTCAAAGCATACAAGGAAGTGTAGTGAGCAAGCTAAAACTATTCTTTCTTCAGATTATGTTACATAACTGACATGCACAACTCCTTTTATTCTTGCTGAGCTCAATATCAAACTTGAACACTGTGGTAGTGGCAGTGTGGGTTAATTAAAAACAGCAGTACATATCATTCCCGGTGATTTGCAGCACATGAGCTCAAGTATGCAGTGAAATGCCAGAGGGAGGCCACGGGAGATGAGCGCCTGCACGGAGACACTCCTTGTTCCCACTGAAACCGGCGAGAACAAGGAAGGTGAGTAATTAGATATAACACACGCAATTATTTCCGTCTCAAGAAGTGGCGGTGACAAGAGAAGAGCCGAGGGAGACAATGCTTCCAGTTTCTGCCCCACCCAGCATGAGCATGCAACCAGCCTTGCATGTCATGCATGACAGTTTGAGAGCAAGAAAAAAGGAAATAATGCAGAGAAGAATGTTTGCAGGAAAGACAGTGCTGCAGAAACAGAGGCAGAGTGCATACAGAAAGCCTCAATGTGTGAGGGCCTGAGGGCTAATGAGCCCGGATGACGGGGGGAACGCATGGTGCCAGCTGCTAACCCACACATGCACTCCGGCTGGAATTCCAACAATCCCAAGAGTTCCTCAATGGAATTCCACAGAGCCAGAGGAAGAGAGATCAATCACAGAGGGAGGGAGGAAGCAAACAACAAATACTGACACAAGGACAGTAAAAGACAGCAGCACAGAGGGGAGGGCGGCTGGTGGCTGGTTTGAAAATAACTCCAGCCAGAGCCCCTCGGCTGTTTGTCCCCCCTCCGACCGCTCTGGCAGTTTGTGAGATACTCTACACTTCCAAAGATTGCAGCTCCTTTAGGTTACAGCTGTTGGAACCTCCTTTGGGAATCATGTCGTCACTGGCTCCTGCTACACTTCCTTTGCACTCAGTTCAACCTGAATGATTCGCAGAAAGCGGGGTGTCGACTTCAGGTCACTTCAGAGCACAAATGCTGTTTCAACAGGCTGAAACCAGGTCAAATACCTGAGAACAAGACTGCAAGGCCTCCCAAGGCTTAAATACGTGGGGACATCAAAGATCTTGCTGGCTTAAACACTTCGCTTTGTGTCTACTTGGCTGGCTAACTGACTGGTTTGCCAATATAGTTGTCCCATGGGGTCAAACTAGCGTCACAAGTTTAGATAAAAACCATTTAAAGCTTCTCTTAGACGACTGGAAAGAAAAGCGAGTGGACTTCAAGTCTGTTGAGGACTTTTCACCTCTCATCCGGAAGCTTCTTTGTCCCTTTAATGGGCCGTTGACCCACTATCGATCATGTGCCCCATCACACAAGTCAAGGTGTGAAAAACTGTGTGAGTCATTATCAGCCAAGATTTCAGGTGAAACCATTGTGAGACCTTGCCTCACCCCATCATGTGACCTATTGAGATCAACTGAGGCAAGATGTGAGCGGGCGTTAAGGCCCCTGGGAAGGATCTCAAAACTGGATCGTAGGTGGATTGTATGAGAGGTGAAGCATCTTTAAGAAACTTAAATTAGTTCAGTCGCTTTTCTTTCCAAGCGCATTAGATTACCATGACCTGGATGACTGGCATCTTCCTAGTGCTATTTTTTAATTTGTTGCTCAACAAGTTGGAGAATATTTTCATGTGAACAACTACAGACGACATGAATTCAACGTATATCAAAAAATAGATAATTTACTGACGTAGTTGGGAACCAACATCCTGGACAATCCAGGGGCAAAACCAACCAATGTGCATGTGGATAGATATTCAGTGATTAATTACTGGGCTATTTTTCAAACCAGTAATGACAAACGTATAAGCAAGCATTCAAAATAGCCACAGAAAAAAAATAAAATAAAATCACAATTTCTCGAAGTGCTTGCTTTTTTCCACCTTCAAATTCAGTCTAGGGACTAAAATATTGCGTAAAACACAGCCCCTCCCTTGAGATACTGTCTAAAAATGTAAATAACATGAGGCTTGAATCCTTTTACTGATCTACAGCCCAGCTTTTTTTTTAATCAAGCACTTTTCAGAGTCAAAGTCAAAGCAGCTACATTTTTACAGCAATTCCAAAGTGACTCAAGTCTGACAGGCTACATGACAAATACGGCTATTTTAATAATGTACCCACCAGCGGGGAAGAGTGTTGACTGCCTCTTGTACTCATGATGGTCAACAAATAGGTCTTCACCTCCAGAACACTTAAAAAGACTGAGTCACCGATGCGGCATGAACTATAATTTCTGCATCCATACAGTTAATATGGGAGACCGTGTCCTTGCATTAAGCGTCCTTGTAAGATAAACCGAAATTAACATCTTTGACCTGTTTTAGATTACATATGGCTGTTTGTGTTGCTCCTGCAACTGACCAATCACAATGTTTTGATGTTAAAGCTTTGAAAATTGAGGGAAAATACTAAAATAGGACATGTAATGTGTTGAGATAAAGAGAAGACCATGGGGGGTCAAATAAATGACAAACTCGGGGAGTAAATCTGAAGATATTCATTGCTGTCAGTTTTTGGTTAGGTTTTGCCACATTAACTATGGATTAAAATACTTTTCAGGTTGGCCTTTCCTTGTAGCCGACACACCGGTAGACACATTTCTGCCACGTGCATCTTTATCACTCCCAAGGTGCCAAGCTGTGACAGAATGAAAACCTGATTAGACAGTTACATTGATGGCCCTGGAGCCATCAATAACAATATGAAAATATCACACTTTGCCCTGTGATGCCAAGGAAATGTATTCGTCCATCCCAAGTCAAAATTCGATCCACGGCCGGAGCCAGAACATGTGGAATGAACAGGCAAACAACTCTGATGGAATTGGTTACATTTAGTTACTCATCAATTCAAAAAAGAAAAGAAAAACAAGGATCAAAGGCAGAGGACATGAGAGTCCGTTCATTGTCTTTACATCCAATCACACACACACGTGCACAAATTAGAGAAAAAGAAAAATTAAATGTACATTTAAAACAGTACTGTAAAGGGCAGTCCATTACAATTATAAACACACCGAGCCACAACAAAATCAAGGCTAAACAACCCATTTTAAACCGCGTCATTAAAATTGCAGCCATCTGCACGAAGTACTCTCATTGAGAAATCTAGCTGTTACAGTGCACGGTGGACAAAACATAAGAGACATTAATGAACTGACACTGGGACAGTTCAGGGTCAGTAGCTGAAGGTTCAGACTGTCCTCAGTAAAATATGATGATTTGATGATTAAACATGCAAAAAGAGCCAAACGAGCAAAGGAGAAACATGTTATAACTGTGATTACCTAAATGTTCTGTTAAATCCAGCCACCAAAAAAAATGTATTTTCTTTCTGTATGTGCACAAACATGTAACCAAACATAACCCGGCTGAAATTGTCCTTTTTGTCCGTCCACTGCCGAGGTGCTAACTGCAACCGGTGATGGGTTGTTTTATTCAACACAAGTGCTTAAAAAAATAAATGGATAAAAGCTGTTGACTGCTGGGTAATGTCAGCATGAAGAGTACCTTCAGACTGAACTCGTACAATTTATACAGGTTTTAAATTCTAGGCAGAGAAAATAGCTGCCAGTAAAACCACTTTTCTACATTGTCGTCTAAATGAGGAGTGAAATGCTGGAGAATAATTAAATTGTCTTCAGGCAGACGTTCAGCATTCAAATCCAGACAGTCACACATCGCCCCACTGAAGGGGCGAAAGGATGATTTCAAATGCATGGTGCTCAGTGTTTTATGGAGCTGGCATGTAAGCAGGAGGACTGATCATCAATCTTCATATATTTTTCAGGCAATTCTAAATTTAGCAGCACAGACAGAAGAGCTGCAGGTTGGAGTCAAAAAGCCCACGGGTAAACATGCAGCAATTACAAGGAGTACATTAACATCTGCATCCATCTGCACTCAGTTTATTTGCCTTCACTATCTTACAGTGCAGAGCTGTGTAATGAGATCCTCGCCCTCATTCTCATCTCGCCTCAGCAAGAAAATCTCAAATCCTGCTTCCATTGAGACATTTTCTGCACAGCACACACTCTGGAATATCTCATTATTCTCTACACAACAGGGCTGGAATAAAAAGGAATGATTTGTTGTCTGGATCCAGTGGATCATCTGAACAATGCTCTGAACAACTCTACTGTAACTGCAAGAGGGGGGAAAAAGCCACTACAGAACTGGAAGCAGACCAACAATCAGTCCGTCGAAACAGCAAATTTAGTATCCGCGCAGCTGAAAACGCAGCCTCCATTTGCATGACAAACGGGACGTTTGTGCAAGGGGTGCGAGGGCCGGCCGGGGCTGCAGGCGGGACACGAGCTGGGAGGGCCGTCACTGTGCACAGTGCACAGCAGTCAGGGTAAAAACCTTGTTGGGCAACATTCAAGTAGAAGCAGCAGCAAGACTTTTAGCCGTGTCAGAACAGAAGGAGAGGCAGCTCAAACCTCATCACATTCTCTTCTTCAGTCACACTTCTGTCAACGTTAGTTTTTCTTAAAACATCTGACTGACCAACATTTAAGAACACGAGTCGTTTCTCTTGGGGAGATGAAACATTTGAATATTTACCTCCCCTAATCATTTGAATCCAGTCTAGAATGCATATGTGAGCAATTTCTGAGCCCCTCCCAGGCAATAATTACAGCTGAAATTACCTCCTGTTTTCCTGTGAAGCTGCCGCTCTCGCTGTAATTTAAATCCCATCCGGAGCCACGTCCTTACATTTCACAGTAAATCTTTCAGTGTTTAGAGAGAGGGGAGATATTTGCTGTGGTAATGTGGGCTCCAGGTAGGCCTTAATGTTCTCTTCAAGTCTCATTTTAGGCCTGTATTTGTTATTCATTAAAAGCATAGAGGAACATACATTGCATATGAGTGTAGTTCACATATTACTAATGGAAACTAAAGAGAAATGGTTACATAGTTACCTTGATGATACACATCAGTATGTACAAATGAATAACACTGACTCTGGTTCACTTCTGGGGTTCCACAAGGTTCAGCACTGGGCCCTTTTAACTCTTCATATTGTACACAGATGGTATGTGTTAAAATTCACTTTATTTTCTGCTGACACTAACTTATGTTGCTCTGGTAAAAGGTCTGGAACAGCTGCGGAATAAAGTGGAAAGGGAACTGAAAGTTTTAAAGAAACAGTGTGGCATTACTAAAATGTATCAACCCAACACATGGAATAGGGCTGTGCCATATCAAACCATGCACAATAATACTGGTATAATATTTAGCTTGAGTTGAACTCGTATGACAGGAAGAACAAGCTGTGGATGGAAACTACTGAACACCTGAAGTTATATGGGAGGTCAAAAAGCAACTGGTTAAAAAACTCGGCCCAAGATACAACATCTCAGGTGGAAAGTAAATTAAAGTTAAAAATTTCAATTTTATTATCTGGCAATACTGTGCAGCTCCAGAGTTACTTTAGTAAGCAGTTGCTTTCTACTTTTACTTAAAATGTCCAGAGAAAACACTACCCAGGGTAGGGCTGTGCGATATGACCAAAATCTCATATCCTGATATAAAACATCCCGATAACGATATAAATCACAAAGATTTAACATTTTCTGTAAATTCTGTGAATCTCGGGCAGCTTGACTTGCGTGAAGTGTTTCCAGCTGTGCGTCGTGTACCTGGAGTCGAGTGTTTTAACCGATGCATTAAATGATGCATTTTTAGATATAAGTTGTAACGGCCGCCGTTTTCTTTGTGAGTATTTATTACACGGCGTGCTGCGGGGAAAAGCCTGTTCTAACGTTGGAGTCTAAGGTTTACTTTTTAGCACCTGACGGCTCTTTTTTGCTTCTTATCTGTAAATACTCTGCATCTTTCACGTGATTCAGGTTTTTTTTTTGAAAAGTCTCAACAGGATCTTGAGCTTTATTGTGAAAGGTTTATGTGGAAAATAAACAAGCGGACACACGATGGTTTTACTGTCGTTGTTGCTAACGACAACGCATAAAAACAGGTGCTTGTCCGTCTGTAGTGTGGTTATATTAAATATAAGAGAAAGAGAGAACTTTAAGAAATTAATATAGCCACTACAGTGACCATCAAAACGATGAAAAAATATTGCCGTAAACAGTTTATTTTGCGACACCACGAAACAAACGATAGCGTAAAATGAAACGATAGACGTTTTTATATCGTCATCCGATATATATCGTTATATCGAACAGCCCTAACCAGACTTTGCCTACTTTGTTTATGCAAGCTTATAGTTGATAATCTAAATTCTAGCCTGTGACGACCCCTTAAAAAAAAAAATAAGGGAGCAGCTGAAAGTTGCTTTATCATCAATGACAGTCGCTGGTTGAAACTTCCCTTTAACTTAGTTTGCACTAATAACTGTTGGTTCCTGTGCGCTTCAGTTACCTCTATATCGTCATAAATGGCATTACTACAAATTTTCTTGAAATATCACAACATAAATTATGAGGCTATTGATAGCAAGTAATATGTAATGTAATGTAACCAATAAATGCAACATTGTGATGAATAATGATGAAATATAGTTCATGAAAATAGACTTTTTGGGTGTGATAACCAACCATAAATTATGTTGCAAAGCGTACACATTTACTTCATAGATATTTTTCAATGATTTCTTGCATGCGTGCATATGCACTCCTGCAACAAACAGAATATAAACCCACGAGAAAACGCAGGATTCTCCTGTTTACATAGCAGGTCAGAAAATTCAATAAGCACCTCTGAACTCTATTCAGTTCTGTATTTGAGCAGTATTTTGTCTGTTCGAGTCAAAATATTTGTTGGCTCCAACATCTCTGGTATGACAATTTGCTTTCACTAGAAATCAGAGCCGTAACAATTATGAAAACCCAAAGATAACCAGCGTACTATGATGTGCGACAAAGTACATTATAAAAAACATTTTTTTCAAAGGTCTACATAATTGCTATAGTTGACTTATTACTGCTCTATATTACCCTAGTGTACAAAGCTGCAATAAACAAAATGTGTTCTAGGTAGAGCTGGGCGATAGAACGATAACGATATGTATCGCGATATAACTTTTACTCGATAGAGAAATTAAGCTATCGCGATAGACCTCGCCGCTCTTGTCCTCTTAAAAAAAAAAAAAAAAAAAGGTCAGCCAATCCAAATTAAGTAGCGCAGAGCCGAACCAATCACAGCCGCAGCGTCACGTCGCGTGACTTGTTACGTACAGCACAAGTGCCAAGCCACACGTGTGTTTGTTTGGGAAGCAGCCAGCGGGTAATGGAGGAAATGAGTGTGCCGACTAGAAAAATCAACCGAGCGTGACCGAAGAGAAAACAGATGATGGTTCCAACGCCGGAGAGATTGTCGAACGGAAGAGCCATAGAAGTTCCGTAGTGTGAAGGTATTTCGGCTATTTCAAGTCTGACAAAAAACAGAGTAGCGTGCACTGTAAATTGTGCCGAAAGCAAGTCTGGAAATACAATAAACTGGTGCATGCGTCACACTGTGCGCCACGTTATTGTTTCGGTGAAATGAATTTCTACAATACTGTTACTGTTAATTCTACTCTCTGCAGTGTTTAAATGCTTACATATACACACAGTTACTGTCCCTCCACACATACGACTCGGTTCTGCTTCTATGCCCCAGCTTTGTTTACTTTTTCCCACCGAGGCTTCTAGACTTCTGATTGGCCAACATTTCTGCACGGTTAGGAATCTAGCGCCACCTGCTGCTTTGGCATGTTCATAGCAGCGTTTTCCTTCATTTCTGCCTTTATGTGTGGACGGGATTATTTTTTAAAACGAAAACGGAAAATCTCCGTTTTCAAAAATACCCGTGTACGTGTGGACGTAGCCTCAGTCTCTGACTGGAAGCGCTAATTCGTCATTCGGCTTTTGTCAGACTAAAGTAACTGTTAAAACTGTTTGAAAAGCTAAGCTATACAACAAGGAGAGATTGAGAATTTCCTTTTAGTTCTCAGTTTATTTGATATTGACAAAAGTTAGTCAGTTTTGTCTGTTCTTCTGTAAAACAAACTAAGATTTATTTTTAGAATTAATATTTTGTTTCTAAGTGGAATTGACAATTTAGTCTGTTTCGTTTGTTCTATTTTGAAACTTAAACGCTTTAGCGGCTGCCTTTTGTGTAGTTTGCAATATTTGCCTTTATTTATCTGAAAAAGTCTCATGTTCCTTAAGTACATCTACCCTGTTGAACTTATTATGGGAAATAAATATTTAAATAAAAACAAGCTGCTGATTATTTCACATTTTACTTGTGAGCAACGGCACATTTAAATCTTACAAATATAGTTATTTGGCTTATATCGTGATAGATATCGTTATCGCCTGAAATGAAAAAAACATATCGTGATATGAAAAAATCTCATATCGCCCAGCTCTAGTTCTAGGTAAAAGGCCTTTAGGAGTCCTTTTATTTCATATTAAAATGTATTTTTTCTCATCCTGATGTATTCATGTCTGAACAGATTTTTACCATAGTAGTTGGTGGAGCTATTTTTAACTCTTTTATACACAGCTCTGTAATTTCATCGGTCTATAAAAGATCACATTTTGTAATCTGTTTTAATCTAATCACATATGTGACACAGCATGTAAAAAGCCAAGAAGAAAATGAAGAAGAAAGAGCCGCACTTTCCAACATTTCCAAAATCTTTTTTCTTAACTTCACTTTCTGCAAATATCTCTCAGAATTTTGTCTGAAAATGTAGCTTAAGGAACAGCTTTTGATGCATAAAATGCAAATACTCAGCGCACCTCTGCAGCATGAGGTGAAAATACTCGCTCAGCGCAACCATAGACACACACACACACACACACCTGGGGACGCGACCTGGCCAGCCAGCCAGCAAAATGTGCCCCCGTTAACAATGCTGCCAACTTTTCCGTCTTTAGCCTGTGGCGATAACGCTGTGTGCTCTGTGATCAGCCGAAGGGTTCTTGCAAACCTCAGTGGAGTTTTTAATCAGAAATGTAATCATTTACAAATGTACTACGAGAGCGTATTTATCTATTAGTATTGATACTAATCCACAGAAAGTCAGAGAAACAACACATCTTTTTAATTTGTTTTGTTTTTTGTTTGCATTTCATTTAAATGATCGGTCTGAGGCTAGTTTTTACTGTTGTGATGTTTACTGTTTCACACTAAAGGAGAAATATTTGTCAGGTCCAAGATGTCAGAAGCTTTGAGCAGATGTTATAATGACTTGTCATCGTGCAGACATCAGTAAATATATTCACCTACTGAGAAAAGCTGCAGAGCGATCACCAAATCATCTCCACTGAAAGGTGACCAAGTGGATGTCATTTTAAATCAAAGACGAGATCTTAACTGGGCCTACATCCACTTTTCGTGCGACTACATCCACATGTGCAGTTTTCTGCTTCTACCGACGTCAATGGATGACAACAGAAACCGACTTCTGCTCTCAGGAAAGTCCCAAACCAACTCATTCATCTACAAAACATAAATAAAACGTGTTGCATTATTCACCACGTGATAAGCTGGCTGCAACAAGACAATTCCTCCGTGTGGGTGGACACTCAACTGGAGCAGATAAACAGGATCTGACCATTAGGGGGGCTCTTGCTCTCTCCTACCTGTTCACCTCCTGTGCAGCCTCTCAGTGCGTGCATGTGTGCGTGTGTTAGAGAGAGAGAGAATGCTGCATGTTGTGCAACAAACCAGCCTCACTTTGCACTTCTTGGAAATCACGGTGAGGGGAGAGAAAAAAGGCCCGAGCTGCTCTCACTGCAGCTGTTTGGCTCTTCCACTGCAAGCTCCATTCACCGATGATCTTAAAGAGGCTGCAGGGGGGAAGCTGAGCACAGCTCCTCCTCCACCTCCTGCTGCTGCAGGGTGGTAAAGTTGGGTCAAAAGTGTGACAGGCATGCAGAGGGGGGAAAGCTGCACATCGGTGGACACCCAGGGGTTTGCCACATATCCAGTTGCTGGACAGAAGCAGCAGCTGACACACTTTGCAAAGCGCAGAGAGTGCGCCCTGTTCCTGAACCCTCCACCTTAAAGCTCGCGGGTCGCTTTGCCATCAGTTTGTTGCATTTTCTCTCCTCACGACCTGAAATAAATTTGCAGCCTACAAACACACAAACTTGTCCACTGACAGCTGCAGGTTGTCACGTCATGCCACCCCCCACCACCCCCTCCCCTATGCACCAAACCACATATTTAGAGCCCTGCACGCGACAAGGCTTTCAAGATTTACCCCGAAAAGCGTGCACGCGCCACGCGTCAACTCGTGCAGAGTTTCTAATAAAGACCGTCTATCTCGTGACTATTAAGGCGCCCCGTGCTCTACATCCCTGCCTGTGCGCTGCTAATAGCGCCAGTACGAGTGAGTCCACACAGCATCGTCTTACCAGGAACTGTGCAAAGGGGAAGATCTCAAACAGGAAATGCAACTGACCCTTCTTAGCCGTCTAACTTTAAAATGCACCGGCCGTTCTCGACCTGCAGCGGTGCACGTTGCAGCTCGTGCAGCCGTGATTGCATATCGCTAGTTTTGCACACATCGGTTTCATATTCTTACCTCCCTTCGACTGAGACATTTCCCCTTTGCTTTGATGAGGGGGAGGGGAAGCACAAAAGACTTTGCCTTCTTTCTCACTCCCTCCCTCCATCGCCCTCGCACTGGAGCTTCAGCGGCTCGCTTTCTGCAACAAAGATGCAAAAACACAAGCCTCGATCTTCATGCACTTGGAGCCTTTTCGCGTCCGAAGCGTGCGCGTCCGTGCGCAGGGCGCCGGGACGGATGCACGGCCGTCGGGAAATCAGGTAATTCTGCAAATGCACTGCAAAGAATTCTCCGCAGCACTTACATGATGGGCCAAGGCTGGCAGCTGAAAGCTCCTAACTTGGATCAGTGTGAGCCCCTGCGAGAGAACGTTCTTCCTGCTTGGGCCGCGGAGGCTTGTGGGAAATGTAGTGAGCGCTGCGGCGTTTTATTTTCGAAACTGCAAAGACGCTGAAGTTTGTAACGTATCCTAAAAAAGAGTGGGTGTGGGTTTCGTCTGTGCACACAGGATGCAATGGAAACACTGACTGTTATATTCATTTCTGGTGGGTTTTGTACATTTTCAGCATCGATTTCATGATGCAATAGTTTGTAAAACACATTAAAAAAAAAAAAATCTTGCACCAGCTAAGAAATCTGCACATTCTGTAATAAATTCAATCTGTATTCGTTCAAAAGTCACTCTCAGCTTCTTTTCTTATTATTCTATATTATTCTTAGAGATATTAGAGAGTGAACTCCTAAGGGAGCTCTTGGTAACAGCAAGGAGGAAGAACTCCCTTTTAACAGGAAGAGAGTTCCATGAGATTCAGACTCATGCAGGGGCCATACGCTGTGACCTTTGTGGGGTTTTTGCTTTCCAATATAAAGCCCCTTCAGGTAACTGTTGTTGTGATTTGCCACTTAATAAATAAAACTGAATTGACTGGAGACAAATTAGAAAAGCAAGGCTGAAAGAGTTTAGACGTGTGCTGAGGAGGGATCGTGGATACAATGGACAAGGGATTTTAAAGATGAAGCTGCCAGGAAAAGAATGAGGATCACGGATGTAGTGAAGGAGGACATTCTGAGGGTTGGGGACAGGGTGGGATGGAGGCAGCAGATCCACTGTGGCAACCCCAATAGGGAACATCCGAAAGAAGAATTATGATTGAAATTGGTTCAATGTTTTTTAAATTAGCTGATTAAATCATACCATGGATCAAAGTCAGCACAGAGAAAGCAAACACAGTCAGTGGGAGAAAGGTGAGTGTGGCAGGTCAGTAAGGTTTAAACCCGTGGTGCTCAGGGATTACTCGAGCCTGCACTGATTTCTTTATTTGAGACTGAGCAAGTTTAATATGAGCAACGAGCAAAGTACAAAAGTTCAAGCACTGATTATGCAGCAGAATTATTGCTGCATTATTATTACTGTTCCTTTCATTTCTGTGCAGCTTTCTGCTGTTGAGCTCTGTGCATCACTTTATTATTTATAGAATTATCATCTGAAGAGTCAGCAGTGATGTCAGTGCAGTGAAAAGGAAAAAAATATAAATTTACATAAAAGGAAACTTGATCAAATGAATCGCAGGTGTTTTAAACACTCTTTGTTCAGGTGTCTGCATCTATACAAAGAATCCAGACAGAAAACGCTGTGAACCGTAGAGCAATAATATCACGTTAATAAGACGTTACAGGGGCTGCGAGGTACAAAACACAACAATATTTTAGAAATCACAACAACACTTGACTTTACAGAAAAGTTCATGATGTTTTTTCCGTTTCAGAAGATGAAACCAAGTCCTCGGTGACGAGCTCATGTCACTTCTTCTTTCTGTTGTCTCAGCATGTTTTTGTTAGTAAGTTTGAAAGAGGAGGATGGAATCGACGTGATCTGTTTTCTGAATTTTTGCCTTACACCTGAGAATCACAGTAGAAGTTAAACACAGAAATATACCAGGATTATCCTACAGTACATGTTAATGAAGCCATAATAATACATCTATGTGATAAAAACAAAAAAAACCTTTTATTTCCATGTAATAAAGCAGCTTTGTGGTTTTAATAAGAAAAAAATATCATAATAATTTTTCATTTTTCTTATTTATTTTAAGTCTATTAGATTTGGAGGGGATGTTACGCGTTGTGTCCTTTTGCTCTGACCGTTGTGCTTCACAGTCGGTCAGAGCAAAAGGATAAGACAGAATAAAAAGAAACAGTTAAAAGGAGGGCAGGAAACAATATGACAATATGACGCTCGTGGCTCGAGAGTTGGGAGTTCGCCTTGTAATCGGAAGGTTGCCAGTTCGAGCCCTGGCTTGGACAGTCTCGGTCGTTGTGTTCTTGGGCAAGACACTTCACCCATTGCCTACTGGTGGTGGTCAGAGGGCCCGGTGGCGCCAGTGTCCGGCAGCCTCGCCTCTGTCAGTGTGCCCCAGGGCAGCTGTAGACTGGATCAACTCAGAGGAATGAATATAAGGAGTCTGGGAGCTATGACAGCAAAGGCCCGATCACCTCTGGACTTCAAACGAGACCTCGGTTGCGTCAGGAGTTTGATTGGAAGATCTAAGTGACTTATTAGGGAGTTCGTTTATTAGGAAGGAGTTTGCATAGATAGCTGGGAGCCAAATGATTTAAAATTTTAAATGTAAGCTTGGTTCTTCTTAATTACATGTTTTGTTTTTTTTATATCTGACAAATAAATTTGATAAAGTAAAAAAAAAAACAATTGATAAACTGACATTTGCCAGAAAATAATTTTTTGCATGTGGTGACAAAACATAAGCCGGATGACAATCAGGACAATATTCAGTTTAGTTTTTAAAACTTATGAAACAATCTTTATTACCAGGCGACACTGATTAATGCAGCAGTGGATGTAAGTAACAGCATCGATCACATTAATGGATTCGCTAACGAGGTGCTGCGACATCGGTGAGAAGGAGTACAGGTTGGGTTTCTAAATAAGTTATAACATACAAGTAGAAGAAAAATGTTTAAAAAATCAATTTACTTTCCAGTAAGCACTGAATTAACAATTTACTGATTTAAAAAATTGAGCCATCTACAATTTTTCAACCATATTTCACAACAACACAAAATATAATCAAAGAAACAAAAACAGCTAATACAAAATCCATCAGCAAACATTAACATCAGGGTATAATTTAATCAGCAAAGCTTTAGATCAGTGCACACCGGGCAGTGAATATCAGCTGTGACCCCTTTATGTGTAAATGGGGTATAATAGCACCAATAACAAATCAGTGTATGACAAAGGAACAACCTCAAGAATGAAGGACGAAGCTGGTGATGTTCTGCATTTTCCTGAGTGCCAATAAATCCCATAAAAAAACCAAAATTATTAGCGTGTTAGCCCATACGTCACTTTAAACTTTAATACCCAAGGTTTTTATGGTGCAGTAATTTTCTCAGATAGTTGGATGCTGTGTTTTTATTAAATACTCTTCAGCCTGGATGAAATGGTGCATTTCTTGGGGACTAATTTCAGTGGCAGATTAATTTCTGTTTGGTCCTCTAGTGAGTTTTTTTTTCAGCACTTGGACAAGACGAATAAAGACTATCACCATCTTTCCATTATGATTTTACCCTCACAAAATGCTCTCAGGCAGTCCTGAATCAGGATCTTTGTTTTTTATTTGCTCAGTGATTCCAATGACTCAGGTCCACGTCTCCATGATGGGATATGAGTGAGGGTTGGAGTGAGGTTAATTCTTGGTGCTTATGAGGGTTTGGTACAGTGGCTTCACAACAATATGGAGGAACAGGGAGCTGTCCATGAGATATTCAGACGTCCGGCGGTACAGGTCAGCTTCGGCCAAGAAATCGCCGTTTTCCTCTGTGCTCTGGTGGAAGTTGTAGACATGCTTCACCACCACCTTCCCCTGCTGCTGAGCCATCACCAGCACCGTCTTCTGGAAGCTCACTCCAGCAAAGTCGGTGCTGGACGTGGCAGGCGTGATGATGATGCGAGGACGCCCGCCTTCTACGCGAGTCGGCTGCATGGCGCCCGTCTCGGTGTACATGGGCCTCATGCTCAGGGGCAACCAGCGCGGGGAGAACAGGACGTTCCAAGTCACGCGTTTGTTGGCGTCATGGTTGCTGGGCCCCAGCTGGGTCTGGAAACTCATGCTGCGGTCGTCCCGTGTCGGGTTGTTGATGATCCAGGGGGACCCCCACACTGGGGACAGGTAGTTCCTGGGCACAAAGAGGCTGCAGTTCACGTCAAAGTATTTGGCCATCTGCAGCGGCGAGGCCGAGTGAAACTGGTAGGACATGTAGAGCAGGTCACGCACCGACTCCTGATAGCGAGCCAGGATTGTGGACTGGGTTTGTAGGAGGAAAAGCTCCCGTGGGGGGATCATGGCGTAGCGCACAGCTCTCAAAGCGTTCTCAGCCGTCAAACCGTCCGGATCGTTCTGGATAATCCACGCCTCCAGGGCTGAGAAGAGCTCCATCTCACTCTGCAGGATGAGGTCTGAACGCTGCAGCAGGGACATAAGCAGCTGGCTGCTGATGGTCACCCACTCGCCGCTCTGCAGCAGAGACGACAGGTTCCAGGCCATGTACTGAAGACAGCTGTCCCTCAGAGTTACATCCCCGGCCTGCTGGGCGTACTCGTACCAGCCTGCCACGTGGCCTGACGGGGTGTCCCTGGCCAGATTCTGGGTCATGTACTGGGTGATGCCCTGCTGGAGACTCAGCACTTGATACTTAGTGGCCAGCTTGTGTAGAGGAGTGGCCTGGTCCAGACGCAGAGAAAGCTCCCCACAGTACAGATACCTGCACAGAGAAGAGAAGCTGACTCTATGACCGCTGCTGGGTGTATTTTAGACATTCTTAGAGTCATGCTAAAGCTGGAAAAGCTGCATTTTCATAGCAGACATCTTAACTCTTAGCATCCACTGCCAATAAGTCTAGAGTTAGGTTTAGGGTTTTGACTATGATACCTTTCAAATTAGGTGTCATAGAAAAATTAAGTTAATACAATAATTATAACATTTTCTGTTAATGCGGTTGCAGGTAACTGGGACCATTATTTACTAAATTACCAACTGTACACATCAAAGGAGCTGAGGGTAACTTTCCCAGAGATTAGTATATCACTGAAATTTACAACCACAGAAATTGCCCCCCTGCTGGCTATTAAAAAGAATGCAAGTTTAAGGCATTTTCCACACTGATGCTATGTCCCAAAACCTAGGCCGCATCCTTCGGAGGACCCGGCCTTCGCGGTCTACGTGGGCCGGAGAACGCCGGAAGTGCGAGGCTGTGAAATGGGAGGGTCTAGCCTTCAGATTTGCGTCACCGCTGTCTCAGTGGTGTTTAATAAACTCAGCTGTCTTCTCCTTGCCATCTAAAATATAGCAGGACACTGGCGTAAATTCTCAACCATCTCACACTTCTGTTTAATCAGTTTTCTGTTTGGCGTTTATTCAGCTGTGTGAAAGCCACAGAGGATTAATAAAGTTTATTTAATGTAATCTAATCTGACAGTTTTAATCTCAGCCAAACCGATTTACTCAGGAACAAATAAAACACTGAAAAAAGCCAAACAATAACATTTTGAAGTTATCTAAATGACTTATATATCATGTTTAACATGAGCAGCGACAGACCCGTGGGGGGGGGAGGGTTGAAAACAATGTGCTGGGAGTTCACTGTTCCCACCGGCTTTAGTGACCCTTGAATCTCCGGATAGCTATCGATCTGATGGGTAACAGACGTCTCCGAAAACATCAGAGCACTTGTGCAAATATGTGATGTCTTGATAAACGAGCAGATGTTTCAAGTTTACACAGCTGCATTTTCGTCTGAACATATTTTAAAAGTTTATTTGTGACCCAGAAAGTGTAATTAGGGTAATATTAAAACTAAGTAGCTGCCGTCATTGTTGGAAACTGGAATTGGCTGGGCCGCGCTATCAATTCTGGGATAGGTTGGGCCACGAAGGATAAGCCCGACCCATCGTTCAAATTCGGGGGAATGAAGGACGCATTTTTCGGCCGCGTTTGGAGCAGCCTTCGAATTGGGACAGCCTTCATCGCCTGGCAGTGAGGTAATCGGTCTACAAATACAACCTCCAAAGGATGCGGCCTATGTTTTGGGACATGTTTTCTTTTATATACAGTCTCTGCTTTAAAGTATGACAGAACAGGGGTATTAGCAAACTAACTGGTTAATGATAGCAAAAAATAATAATAAATCCCAATTTAGGTTAACACAGAGAAATGTTAGCCTTCGTTTGTCCCCTTAAATCCATAATTTACTTAAAAATCCTTTTTCCTCACATACAAAATCTTGAATCATCAGGATTCGTAATACTTTAAAGACCTCATAGTGACCTCAGGTGACTCTAAACCTCTCTTGTTGCTCCAGCTGCTGGAAAGCATTCTTTGTTGATAATGACTGAGAATGAGAAAAAGTCAGAACAGTGGCCTCCTTTCATGATGATTTCCCCCTCACAGAGTGCTCTCACGTAGTCACGAATCCAGTTATTTTTGTTATTTATTAAATTTTCCTTAAAGAAAAAGCACTTGGATGAGCAGATTAATGATCCAAACATCAAACCAGAGGCAGTTAACAGAAAATACACCTTAAGTTAACATCAAAACGAAGTGGTTCTCTTTAGAACAAGAAGGTTTAATCGAAGCAGAATAAGAAAAATAAGCGTAATGTGTGTTTTGATTAATCTCATTAGCAGCTGAGATAAAAATAGATTTGCTTATTGATTGCTGTTGCAGGCTTCTCAGTGCTGCTACACTACAGCAGATGCTACTGAACAGCCCAGCAGTTTCCTCATTAGTCAATTTGCTTTACATTGTAATCATTGATGGGCTCATATTTAGAGCTGCAGTTTCACACTTCCTCCCTCTAGAGGGTGTGCTAACTCAATCAAACTTAGTTGAAGTGACCCTGAAGGACAAAGGTGTATGTTCCCCTGATGCTGGGGGGGAGGGGCATCCTCTGTTCCCACCTCACCTGATAAACTTGTCAAACACAGAGGCACAGTCGGAGCTCTCTCTCAGGACCAGCATGCTGCTGTTGCGGCTCAGCAGGATCTCCTCAAATACAGGACTCTGCAGGGAGAGCACCAGGGCGTGGGCCTGGATCACCTTCACCTCGTCCGCATTGGGTGTCTCCACCCGCAGCGACACGTCGCTTCCATTGCCCTGAATCAGGAGGGCCTCCAGACGCTGCACCAGGACCAAGGAATGGCTGATGGTGTCCCCGTTGCTGCCACCATCCTGGGCTCCTTCAGCTTTCGCCATGCCTGGGTTTTTTTGTTTTTTTTGAGAAAGCAGAAGGAGCTGGTGGATTTAAAGGATTGGATGCATTTCATAAATAAAACAAAGCTGCGTGTGAGTTATTTATTAGGGCAGATAGTGGGGTAGTATCATCCAAATCCATGCCATTGATCAGCCCAGCTGCGCTCGCTGTCTGGATAATGAAGGATTGTGGGTCATGTTTAATTAAAGCTTTGTCTCAGCTGAGGCGGTTGCATCGCAGCGCACCCCCGCCACCCCTCCTTCCTCTGCTAGACCACAGAGTTACTGTAACTGCAGGGATGTGAGCCTCGATTCATATTCTCAAAGTATAGTTGCTCTTTCTGATTCATTATAAATATTTGACACTTTCTTCCCCACGCTGACACAAACAGAGCACGCTGTCAACTTCTGTCTGTCGGCTGTGATGTTCAAAGGAGTCTGAAGGAGAGGAGACCATCCTCAAAAGAGTCCAGATGATGAGAGAACCACAGCAAACAGAATTTTAAATAGTGTGTTTGGCTACATATTTGAAGATTCACTGTCTCTCTGATTTTTGCACTTTCTTAGGGAGCTTACACAAAATATTTGGTCTGAATCATGTGTTTATCTTAAAAAAATGTCCCCCACATATATTTTGTTTTGTTCTCTGGACTTAGAAGCTTTGAAGAAAACTGCTTTTATTTACCTATTCCGCCACCAGTTGTGTTTGGTTAACATCTGCTTCTTTTTTATAATTGTTTTAGCAGTTTTAAACACCCAAAGTTGTTTTTTTCTTTACCTTTTAGCTTCATATTTAACATCAAATAAAACCCAAACCTAACCCCTGATGGATTCCCAGTGAAAAGGTGGATGTCAAGAGTTTAAAAAAAAACAACCTCAGTTAGTAACAGTAGAGCCACTGTTACTGTACAGCACTTATTATTAGAAATAAATCTACTACTCATGCACATGAGAGACCAGTTTCAAATGCATGTGGGAAAGTGCACCAATATGAACTATTTGATTGTAAACTGCTAAAAATAAATACCAGTAAGCCTGAGTTTGAAAAATAAAAAACCTGCTATCACTGTGTCCCAGAAAAAAAGAAGAAGGTCAAGTCACTTTTTCTTTCATACAGCCGCCAAAATGTAAAAAGTGATCACAGTGAAAACTATTTCCTGCTCCTTTCACAGTTTGGCTCTTTAAATGTACTTCTAGAAAACACATCCTTAGTACTCGTTGGCTCTCACTCAAAATCAAAATCTGTTTCCATGAGAATGAATTCAGTTCAATTTATAGAGACATTTACAGATAAATAAGGCAATATTACAGAAACAGCAACCCAACGATCTTCTAAGAGCAAGAATTGACTTTTAACACAAAGAAACTGCCGCATGTCTCAAATGTTCTGTATTTGTGCTCAACGTACCTGCAGCAGAAGCGGCAGCCTCCATCTGAAGGCAGACAGCCAGAAACAGCATCCCAGCGTGGACGCGAGCAGCCTGTTTCACCATCTTTTCTCCTGACTGTCCTTCCCCGTCTATCCTGGAATTCTGCTTCCTGTTGTTCGGAGGATGATGGGGTCTGCGCCCGAATGACGGATAAGACTGGGGGTTCTCCTCAACACGTCCAGCCCACCACCACTACCAACACCATCGATTTGTGGGTGGAAGCAGGCCGGGGTTGTTTCCATGACTACCGCTTTGATCCTGACTTTCCTATCCTTGGGTATCAACGCTAGCTGGACATCATTGATCCAGCAGTGATGCTGCGGGGAACTAACAAAGCTGAGGCTGGGGGGGGTAGAGCTGGGATGTTCAAAAAGAAGAAAAAACACAGTCATCTGATAATTTGTTAATGCCTGCAATCATCCAAGTTGTCAAGCTGACATCAGTCTCTCTCCAGGCCACAGACAAAAACACAAAAACACCTCATATAATCTTAATTATTTATATTTACTTATATATAACAAAACAAAACAGTCCTGACCCTGAAGGTGTGCTGCAGTATCTGGCAACAAGATGTTAACAAGATGGGCCGTGGTGATCAGACGGCCATATTCCGTTGCCCACGTGCCCATCTTTGGTGCCTTCAGCAGTGAACGGGGAGTCCGCGTGGGAACGCTGGATGGTCTGCGGCTGTGCAGTCCCATACATAACAAACTGCAATGCTCTGTGTTGTCTGAGACCTTTCTATCAGAACCAGCATGAATGTTCTGCAGTTTGAGCTGCAGCAGCTCCCCACGTGCATCTGTGAGTCTTGGCTGCTCATGACCCTGTTGCTGCATCACCACTGTTTTTTCCTTGGACCCTTTTTATAGATCCTGACAGAGGTGGGACCAAGTCATTGTTTTGCAAGTCTCAAGTCTTTATCCTCAAGTCTAAAGTCATAAAATTAATGACTCGAGTCTGACTCGAGTCCAAGTCATGTGACTCGAGTCCACACCTCTGGATCCTGATGATTGCAAACCAGGAACACCCCACCACAGCTGTGTTTTTGGAGATGCTCTGTCGATCCATTACCGTTGGGCTCTGGTCAAAATCACCCAAACCCTTATGCTCAGCTTCGAAGATAAAATGTTCAGCATATTAATAAAGAAAAAATGATCATATTTAAAATTGAAGGAATAAGTAATGATGTGGGTGTTTGTCTTGTTGGAATGGTGTGTAGATATGTTGATGGTTAGAAGAAGAAAATATCGAAGTCTGTGAGAGAGCTGTCAATATTTTTTTTCTAATGGTTAAATTTTTATTTGTTAAGAAGTTCTGCTTTCAAAGAACATACAACACACCATCAGAGACATGGAGCCACAGACTGGGGGAAAAAGAGGCATCAGAAAACAGCACAGTATGTTACTAAGTGATGGAGCTGTGAAGGCAAGTTTCATTTATATGTGCAGCCAGTTTTATGGCAGCAGGTAACTTGGGATCTGGGAAACAGGCTAAGAAGGAGCTGCAAGAACAAAATTATTGATTTAGATGTCAGATTCAGGGCTTGTGAAGCTGCTGTGAATGCAAGTCTACTTGAAGAAGCAGAATTAGAGCACAATATTTTGCTTTTACTTACTGACGATTGTTTCAGGGCTTATTACAAACAACCTATATGTGAGAAGGCTGCGTAGGACGCATTACATTCATTTAAACTAAATTAAAGCATGATAATAAATTACATATGCCTGGCCCCGAGTGAAACTGAATCACTTAAGAACTCTTATTAGGAGTCCAAATGCAAACAGAGGCGTGGGAGACCTCTGGAGCGGGCTCACGGGACTGTTAGTGGTGCTGTCAAGCTTTAGTGGTGGACTAAATAGTCCTATTCAGTTACTGTAGTAATCCATTATGTCCAGAACGACTCAAATCCTTCATTTAAGACATGAAAGTCAATCAGCCCAGAAAATTACAGAATCCCACAGGGCTGCCGCTAACAGATCAGAGACCACATCAATGCTTCCTGTAGTTCAGGCAGCAGACACATCAGCTGCTGCGAGGAGATTGAATCAGGCCTCTGTGACAGAACGGCTGCAAATAAACCACTGGGGG
>NW_024582367.1:423093-460705 GCF_018398535.1 Haplochromis burtoni | reverse complement strand
AGTTCTGGTATTTTTGTATTTTTGTGTGTTTTTGGGGTGATTCAGAGAACATGTTTGGATGGTATCTGCATGTGGAGGAAGAGCAGTGAGGGTGTTTGCAGCCCCCTGCAGACACACACAGTCTCATTTGGTGGAGATTAGCAGGGCAACAATGGGCCAAAAAACATCTGGAGGCTCTGTAACAGCTGTATCCCATAACCTGACCTCCAGAGTCAATCTAACCCCCCGGAGATGTTTTAAGATGGTGAGTCCTATTATTAATATTTTACACAGGATAGCGTGCCCCGAAGGTGTTCTGGTTTGGTGGTGAGGATGTCTGACATTATGATGTTGAGTTTTTCAGTCTTTTTCATTATCAGTGTAGTTTTTTTTCCCCAAAAATGACCCCAAAATAAATTGCACAACACATTTTCAAGCAATACATTAAAAAAAAAGGCAGAAGTAGCAAATATGATGCAAATTAAAAGACATATTTACAGGTTAATATTACATTTTTTTTATTTTTTAGAATAAATCCTCCACTTTCAAAAACTTTACATTTTTTGTAATTATTTCATGGTTCAGGCTTTAAATGAAAAATGAAACTTGACAGTGTTTAGTTATTTATCAAGTCAAATAAAGACCGGTGAACTGACATATTTAAAGCGTAGCAGTTTTATCAGGGATATCCTCCCGCCTGCATTTACAAACTCCACATCCTGATAAGTGTGTCAGTCTGTTCACCCCGTTCACCACATGTGCGTGACACAGAGACACAAGCAATTTATTCACAGCTCCAGGCTACGGCACGCTTCATCAGGACCGTGAGTAAGTTAAACCATCGATAACCGTCTCTAATTAATCTCCTCATAATCTCCTTTTAAATATGTATAAAAGCAAAATAAAACTCAGAGTTCCCAGCCGATGTCTTGGCTGTTTATGTTTATCGTGTTTAGTGCAGTCGATTCTAAATGATGTGATCATGTGACTGTTCTTATCACGGTCTGACTCTGGATAGAAACGAGGTCTCTGTGTCTGGATGTTTGCCAGCAGGTCAGTCAGTGATAGTAGCCTTTTAGTGGCCTCGCCTTCCTGTAACATTATTTACTTAAATTATAGGCAGTCACATTCATGGGAGCAAACATTTCCATCCTTTAGAAGATTTACAACCAGTCGGCCTGGTCGTCTGCCTCCAGGCTTCCAGGTATCTCTGATTTATGTCATAACATAATAAAGTGATAAAGATAAAATTTCCTCCTGTGATGCTCACAGCTTTCTTTTAATTCAGCAACATTTCTTTCCATAAGTAATGCTTTCGTAAACAAGTACAACACCTTTTCATAAAGAGAGAATCAGACTAAACAGATACAAAGAGGGAAGCGAAAAACAATGTTAGAGGACCGTTCAACCTCATCAGCCAAAGCAACAGCAATATTAATGCAGAAACAGGCTTTGACAAACTCTGGTGGTCCTTCCTACTTGGATATTTAACTGCAAACCTACAGTCACCACATAGAACTGCTTGCCATTTTAGTACGTCAAAATTTCAGCATCAAAAGCTATTTAGTTTAGAACACAAAATTTATTTCTACACTGATCGTCATGTGGGCCAAACAGACTCAAGTGCAGATTCAAAGAACTTGGAATAAAAGTCAAAGGGTTTATTTAGAGAACACCAGGTGTTAGATACAGTGTGCAGGGTAGAGGGCACCAAGGGTCCACGGGAAGGAGGGAAGGGTAATGCACGCTCGACTGCGATCACACACGCCATGCTCCTTCTCGCTCCACGCCACTCTGCCAAAACACTCACACTCAGGAATCCAGGAAGGGAAACAAGGACAGGTCCAGGGTAATCTATATACAAGAAACAGACGATTAGATCAGCGCTAGAAAAGCACAAGAGATGAGAGAGTTGAATTAAGCCAGAGCTACACTAACGCAGGTTGCACAATGATCCAGCGATGAGAAGCAGTGAGCCACTGCCTTAAGTAGTGGCCATGAGAGTCAGGTTAGTGAGCGGCAGGTGAGGAAACGATCACAGGTGTGTGGGCGGAGCCAGAGGAGAGAGAGAGAAACATATGCCAACAGAGACACAGGGACCATGACACTGATAATATATTACTGTATCTAAAAGAACCCACAAACTACATAACAACAAAAATATCAGACTTTCTATAAACTGGTTTAAATCAATAATTCTTCCAATAACAGAGAAATCCTGGAATCCTGCACAGCCACACTGCTCATTCCCAGCAGGCAACATCAGGTACCGAGCTATGAATGTCTCGTCCAGACTGTCAGATTTAGTTCACCTAAACGTCACTCCAGGTATTTATACAGGTAGTCCCATTGCAACCCAATGTCTCATGTACAAGAGAGACTTATAAGAGAGAAAATGGGTCTGTAGGCACTTCATTTTTAATAATACTAGCTAACCAGATCATCAGATGGACTCATCTCAGTGAAGCCCCCAACTCTTGGATAGATTGTAACAGCGTCAGACTTCCAGACCTATCCTTTATCCTTCTTCTATTAAACTCCATTAAAGTGTTTCAAGAACCCGATGATCTCCAACTTTGACAGCTTGGTGGAAAACCCTTGAGATTGGAAACCTGTAGTCTTGCTTCAATTTCCAGATGATAAGCTCATGACAGCCTCTAATCTCATTCAAAGATTTGGATTGGGCAACAATCAAAGGTTTCCTACACTTCACAACCCTTCACCCTCTACAAACATCTACATTTGTAAAAGAGATCTCAAATCTTTAACAAGCAAACAAAACTCTCTCAAAACTGTAATTTCAGTCACAGAATCATTATCCATCTCCCAAAGGACCTTTCAACTGTCTTTGGAGCCTGATTTTTGGACATGGAAATTCACTCATTCAATGCAAAATCTTAATCACAGAACACGGGTTGAATAATATGGGTTTCTCTGATTCTGACATTTGCACTCAATGTACTCAAAACACCACAGATGCATATTTCCATGCATTGTGGCTCTGCTCACCTTTGCAGCATTTTTGAGTTGAAATCCCTGAAAAGATTTCCTCCTCATTTGTGCTTACTTGGTTGCATAACCTCGATTTATCTTCCAACAAAGCTGTTTAAATTCACACTCACTGCTCTAACCATCTACAAGAAAAAAAACAAAACTTGTTAACTAGAAAAATTAGCAAATGCTTAGTATTGATACCCTAATAATCTCCTAATTATTATATATAATTAATTATAATTATAATTATTAAAGAATCACAGCAAGTTAACTGGGTGAAATGAGATCTGTTTAACACACAACGTACAAACTACAAATATTATTAATTGTCAATCATAGTAAAGACGTATAAGTGTTACTGTATAAGACGGTAACACTTACTGTAGTTACATGCTGCGTCCACTAGAGAGCAGACTGACTGCAGCCAACATTCAGGACTGCTGTGCGGGATCACTCCATGGAAACACCAGGGATGGAAAGGAGTGCAGCACTTTATCACTGTAGCAGATCATGTAGCTGCAGATCAGCTGGAGACTTTGAGTCTGCATAGAATAGAATAGGCCTTAATTGTCGTTGTACATGACATCATGGGTGCTCCACAACAACTGTGCAGGAATAAATAACAAACCGAAGAAATATATACAAACCAGAGGAATATGTATAAAACAAGACAAAGGCACACATTGGAGGACAAACTTCTTGGAAGTGCAAAAGAACTTGGTCTGAGTACAGAGACCATATGTGAGTGGACACAGTGATGAGGGCCACTCAGACCATGGCTCAGATTGGTGTCATGGGTCCAGGTGACATCGGCAGAGATGCGGGTGCCCTGAAGGTGTTCTAGTTTGGTGGTGAGGATGTTTGGTATTATGATGCTGAATGCTGAGCTATAGTCCACGAAGAGCATCCTCATGTAGTGCTTCCTGTTCTCCGGATGGCTCAGTGCTCTATGAAGGGTGATGGTGATGGTGATGGCATCCTCCGTGGACCAATTTGCTTCAGACCTGAGGTCAGCCTGGTGAGGATCCCTGCCAGTTATAAATAACACTACAAATAAAGCCAAACCTAAAAGGATACAGATGCTTATGCAGAAATTCAGCAGGACCTCAACAAAGCATCATAAGAACAGGAAGAACATAAATACTAACTGTCGAAAAGTCAGGTAATCATATGCATCTATATTCATTTAAAGTTAATTATGGCCATGTGAAATTAAAAAGGGAAAAAAAAGAAAGAGAAGTAGAAATAAAGCTGTCAAGGTGAAAAAAATAGTGAATAAAGGTAAGAGGAAAAGATGCAAAGGTTTTAATCCCGTATCAACAGACTGTGATGGTGTCGGCTTTCTGTTTTGTGTATTTGATGAATATTCTTCCTTTGTGTTGTCATATCTTATGTCAGTTTCTCTTTGTGGTTTGGATCACAAACACTGCTCTGCTTTATTTTGGTTATTGTCTGAGTCCTGTGTCCCCTTTTCAAACTAACAAGGACAAAACTCTTAACTGTCATTATTGATTCCTTAACATTAAAGTGCAGCAGCTGCTTTAATTCTCATGCATAATTAATTAGTTTTTTTTTACTGTTAAAAATCAATAAAATTATAATTATGTGTACTAATGATTAGTAATGTATATTTATGTTGTGTAATAAATTATTAAGATACACTAATTAAAGCTACCTTTGACTGCTCTGTTACTCACACAGGGCGGTGACTTTATAATTTACTTTACATGTATGCACTGTAGCATAGCTGATAAGAGGCAGTTACTATTACAGTTTGATATTTACACACAGATTATGGATTCGTTTACTTTCCCTCTGTGTCGAATATGCAGTTTAGTCAAAGTGAAATCAAAATCTGTCCGTTGTTGCTGATCTCAAACCAACCTGTTCTACTTCCTGTGGGTCATAAAGGAAAGCAGGTCATCTACGTCTGAACGCCCAATATCCTCGGCCAAGACACAAACCCCAAGATGCTCTTCGATGCATCCATCAGCGTGTGAATGTCAAATAAAAAGCATAAAGTAATCTAAAAAAGAAAAAACTGCTTGATATTGTTAGTTCATTTTTAATATGAGCATCCATCACTTAACAGCACAGAAAAGTGAGGCAGGTCCCCTATAAGATCACTTTTCAGCATAAAAGGTTAAAAATGTTTTTTAAATGGGTGCATTTGGAAGGTTTTAGTTTCTACTGAGTTAATAACGCAGCGTTAAGTGTTTTTAGTGTTTGTGTTTTTTTAGCCCCCAAATACACTTATCATAACCTAACCAAGCTTTTTTTTTTAAAGGAAAGGAAAGGAAAGGAAAAGATCTTCTTTAAAGGAAACTAGATGAAGAGCATTTTAATATTCCCACATTTTTTACAGCACGGTCAGAAACTGATTTATGATTCCAGGTCAGTGTGGCTGGATGGGGGACCCAGTTTTCCATGGATGCAGGCACAGGCATGTTTGAGAGGGCTCTAAAACATGTGATTTATAAAACCAAAAGCAGCGAGTTGTAAATTCATATTTACGGACATTAAGTCAGGGTCGTGTTTACATTTCTAAACTATCATAGATTTGGGACGAAAGGCAAATATAATGAAGTTCAAATTCAGAGCGAAATAGTTTTGCCAGAGGGCCAAATTTGGCTCACATGCCTTCCACTGTTATAAAGTCCTGTCTTATTATTAATGATATACTCAGGCCTGGTTGTGTTGTCCACACCGATGTGTTTAAATCTAACTGTGTAATCAGATTAAATAATGATGTTATCATGATGTGCTTGTTTGCTTTACTGCAAAATGTCACACAGAGGTCGTTCTTATATAAATAACAGAGAATCGGTGCCAGATAGACTCAGTGCTTTGGTATGACTTGAACAAATAACACAGAAATGTAACATCAGTCATGGCAGGGGCAACTACTGATCACTGCTGCACTTATGGCAAACACACCAATTATTTTATTTCATTTCGCCTCATATGCACATATGCAAGCATGAAAAATAATGTAGTATGAAAACACGCTAATGAATTCCAGCCAAAAGGAGAGCATGAAGTCATGAGTGTGTGCCTGAGCGGTGATAAGGTGGTCGTGTTTGTCTCATGTTTCAGCCTTTGAGAGTCTTACTGTCTGAAAGCTGCGCAGAGTGACAGTGCGGGAAGCTGAGGCAGCATCCTGGTGGAGGTGACCTGTGAGACGGGCCCAGCCTCCGCATCAGTTTATCTCTCCGCGGAGGCTCCATCACTTCTGCTTCTGCTTTCTTTTTGGTCGTCCCACAGCTGCTGTTGTTTTCCACCGGTTGATCTACAGCATGCAAACAAAGGCTGACTATAAATCACAGCTGACTCTACAAGCATGAAATCAGCTCGGTGAGTTATACATCCTCCACAGATAAGGTGACTAAATAATTGAATACAACCGCCTGGTGTGTAAACACATACAAGAAATAAGAGCATCTTCTAGAAAAACATCTGAAGGGTTATCGTTTCATGAGTAACAAGGAGCTATTAAAGACAATAACCATTAATAAAAAATACAATAATGTCTGATTAAGACACAGAGGTAGCAAATCAGGGATAAGGAGACGAGGGAAGTACGATGCACATGAGACAAAATAAAGCAGGAAACAACTTACGCCAAGATAAAGACTCAAATATCCAAACGTCACATGGAAACACCTACAAGGACGAGACTGGAGGAGCAGAATGGGAATTCACAAACCTTTAACCATGTAAAGCCAATAACTAAAGGCACAAATGACAAAAAGCACAGAGGAATATAAAATAAAACAGAACATGAACCGAAGAGCATGCACAAGCGGTGTGATATAAATGACTTTACAAAACCCAAAAGAAATCACAAAACTTAAAAACTGTGGCATTTTGCTGCCATGATCTTGGTCCGCTTGTCCTTTGAGGTTGAAGGGTCACTGCAAATCAATCCAAAGTTGTTCTGGGTGATTACTTCTGTCCAGTGACCAAATATTTCTGATCTGATGAGAGCAGTCTCTTCTGGGATTACAAAGTCGTTGGGAACAGAGGGACACGCTTGATTAGGATAAAAGTCACCAGATTTCAACCCAGATGAACATCTGTTGAACATTTTGAACTAGCACGTTTCACCAACTTGAAGAATATCCTTTGAGGAATGCTTTTCTATCTCCTCCGATTCGTAGAATCAATACAAAGCATGTGGAAGGTTATATAATGGAGCATGTCATTCTCATTTTAGAAAGAAGCAGGTCACTCCCAGAAGTAAACTGCTGTACCCAGTCATATTAAGCAGATATAGGAAGGAAATTTAGTGGCCATTATCCCATTTATGAGTACCTCTATATTACTGCTACCATGAATGTACCTTTGTATTAGTACAGGCTGTTGCTTAAGTGATAAAATGTGGACGTATCCTGCCCATAAAAGGAGCTGCACCTCGGCTCGCTTCACCAAAATCAGCAGAAATGTGTTCTCTGTGCATCGTCCAGCAGGACTGACCAACAACAAGCCGCGTCTGTGCATGAAGGCTCATCATTTGCTCGAGTGACCCTCGGGGCCACGGCGGCGTCCGAGCTATAACACGCTATGTGAACTAAACACACAATGACATGCAGCTGCAGGGCGAGGGCAGCCATGCTGGGTCAGAGCGAGCTCACGTAGGGATCAGGTTTGCAGATGGTTTGTCAGCAGGCTTTGGATGAATTAGTTCTTGAGATCCGCTCGTTTAACGCGCTGTTTGCTTTGGAGCTTTGCTATCGTCAACAATTTGCAGACGTGAGACGGGCTTTCTCAAAGGGTTTAGCTAAATTAAGGGCGCATTTGTCATGTACGAAACAACAAGTCAGCTCCCAGATCCCCTGATGTCAGTGATTTCCTCACTCATAATCATGCTAGTTTCAACTGCTGCTGAGAATAAATAGAGGAAATTAGAAAGCTGTTGCAGCTCAGAGCCATTATTCTTTCTAGTAATGAGACAAAAGGCAGCATACATCATAATAAAGACTCTTTGTTAGTATATGTTTATTAGAATGTAATTGTTTCTTCTTTATGTGCTTAAGATTGTGTTTTGTGCATCAGATGCTGATTTGGAGATTTAGAAATCAATCCTGATGTTAAAGTTACTAGTTCGGTTATTTCTTCCAACATTTGATTTTTGTTACATCGCCGACAGCAACATGTTTGGATTCTCCATCTTTTCTTGCTGTAGGTGGAGTTTATGTTTTTATGGTGCACTGAAATATGGGCCACCAGCATCCATCAACATCATCGTCAAATTTAATCTAATAAAACAGTAAAAACTAAATCATATTTTCCCTTTTTAGTAAGCGTGACTTTAAATGTGTCACAGGATAAAAACCTTAACCCCTGCATCTCCTGCCCCCCTCATCAGTGGCCTAAAAACCTACTATAGTCAGTGTGTGTGCATGGCTGGGGCTTGCTGAGCCTTGGTGCCTATGGGACATGGTTATGGAGGGAGGGGTTCACCCTCCCCAACACTCCTCCGACTGTTGGTCCTGGAGTGTGTGGCTGGATGTTCTGGCATGGTCGCTGGCCCGCTCCCTTGTTTGTCCTTAGCTTTGGGGTATTTCCATACTGTATACCACATATAATGTAGTAACTTTAATAACATGAATCGAAATGAAGACATAAACAGATAAACCCTGAACAGGATCTCTCTTTAGCCGTCAAACCTTCACTCAGAAATTGTTTTGATTTTTGTAAACTTTGAGATTTTCCTCTATTTACTTTCCAGCAGTGGGACTCGGTGGTTTGTCAGCATGGAGGATAAACTCAGTGTTTATCCTCCATGCTGACATGTTATAGTATAATTCATTTAGCCTTGTTAGCCACACAGCACCAGCAGCGTTTTTGTGCTCTCGATGTGTTTGTGACCAGAGGGTGTTATCAAAAAATGAGTTGTCCCCGCGACCTTTCTGTCTCTAATAATGAAAATGAATTTACCCTTTTTAATTTTTCATATTTATTTCCCATCTTATTCATAGCCTTTTCCTTTTTTGTTTTCTTTAGGTCACGAGCAGTTGTCCAAGCATTTCACTACATATCGTACTGTGTATGACTGTGTACGTGACAAATAAAATTTGAATTTGAATTTGAATTTGAATCACAAAATTAACTTAATTTTTTATTCAGTTTGACTTCAAAGCCATAAACTCATCAGGAAAATGATTATTGAGGTCACAGAGAAATGGAGATGAGGGTCATTTTCTAGTAGACTTGCGTACAATCCAATCTTTTTGGCATCCAGAAGAGTCGCCATCTACTCATCATTAGAAAGCGAGTAGATTTATAGTACTTCCACTTTATTTTCCAGTCCTGAAAACTAAACTATGGCCATCTTTTAAAAACCGTACACACTCAGGCCATCCTTGGATTTCTCCACACAACCATCTCCAGGGTTTACAGAGAATGTTCCAAAAAGGAGAAAATGTGGTGACAGAAAATACCTTGTTGATGTCAGAGCTCAAAAAATAAATGGCCAGACTTCGAGCTGATGGGAAGGCAACAGTAACTCAAATAACCACTCTTTCAGTCAAGAATGTTGTTGCTGACCATGTCCACCCCATCTCCTCATGGCTGCTTCCAGCAGGATACCACACCAGCTGAAATCATCTCAGACTGGTTTTGTCACAATCAGCAGGGCTGACTGTGTGTAGAGTGAAGGGTGGACCCAAATGCAGACGAAAACAAAATGTGAAACATGACTTGAATAACAGAAAACGAGCCGTTTATTGAGGCTGGCAAAATAACTGTAAACAAAAGGCAAAAGGCAAGGCTAACAATAAACTAAACTGGGTGAGCTAAATGAACTAAAAACCTACAACAGGAACATGGACCTGACATGAGGAAACTTGAAACTACTTCTTGGCTTGCAAACAACGCAGACGATCTGACAATGACACACTGAAAACAGAGGACTTAAATACACAGGAGGTGATTAGGGGAAGTGGGAACACATGGAGGAACAGCTGACTGACATGAGCCTAATGACAGGACATGGGAAGTGAAACTAAATACAATGAACAAAGAACACACGACTCCTTCAAAATAAAACAGGAAACACTGAAACTAGACATGACAACACAAGCTTAACAGACCTAACACGTGATGAACGATACAAGAACGCAAACATAGAAACCAAGGAAACAATAAATAACAACTGCCTTTCCTTAACTAAAGCTAAATAGGAATGACACAAACTAATCACAAATCTAAAATGAGACAAATACAAAATGAACTCAGAGCGCCGGGTCAGAGACCCAGCCTGTGACAGGTTTCTTGAGCATGGCAGTGAATTCACTGTACTCAAACTGCTTCCATAGTCACCAAAGCACCTCTGGGATGTAGTCCAACAAAAATTCATTTAATGGATGTGCAGCTCACAAATCTGCAGCAACTGTCATGTCAACATGGACCAAAACTAAAAGCAGCTCTGAAAACAAGAGTGACCAATTCAATACCAATAAGGTGTACCTAATAAAGTGGCTGGTTAGCTATATATATGGCATAAAAGTGTACGGCCTTGCCTCTCGCTGTGTGGACGTGCTCCTGTCCTGACAAATGTATTTTTGATTCATATTCCATTTGCTGACATGAAAATGGAAATATTACTGATGCAAATAATCTCCCTTTACTAATTCTCACTAATATTCACATTTTAAATGAAAAAAGAAATGCTGTGAATTAAAATTATACAAATGTTTGTGTCAGAGCTTCTGTGTTTCTGCATTTCAATCTCTGCATTTTAATAAGATGATAATAATAATTATTATTATTCTAACCTCATTGAAAACAATTCCTAGGATGGCCCATATTTTGCTGTATCTACGGGGTGATGGAGACACTTCCGTTGGAAACCTGTCACATTTGTCATCAGTATTTAGTGTTTATGACGTAGCTGCTGCTTGGAAATGTTTCACATTCCCACAGCCTGCTTTACGTGTTGTCCCTCATGTTGTCCGTATATACTTTGGAATGTGGATCAATCCGACAGCTTTGACAGGTTATTTCATTTGTCACATTTCCAGTGTGCACACACTTCACACCAAAATCCCTTCAACATGAGAAATGATCACTTTTTGTTCCCACTCGAACTCACAGTGGTTTTCCATCTTTTTTCCCTCTCAATTTATTCTGATCCATTTCCTGCCTCCTTCACACATCAGTTCCCTCCCTCACCCTCCCCTTTACTTTCACTCCCCTCTTCCTCATTACTCCCCTCTCTCATTCTGTTCACTCATAGCAGTAATGTACCGGCTGCCTGGACTCTTCTCCTCCTCCTCGTCTCCTAACCGGATTGTCCAGCAGGGACTCTGTAGGAGCCTCTGGGGGGAGTGACAGTGCAGAGGACCGGCTGTACCCCAGGTGGAGAATCCACATTGAAAACTGGATGTGAAGGTAAGTCTGCTGGCGATGGGACTAAGCCAAAGAAAACCCCTGTTTGTGCAGAGTATGTTGTAACAGGATAAAGGTTTCTGTTTGTCCTGCAATTAGACGTGTTCCAACTTCAGATGATGGATCAAAGTACAGTTATTATGAAGTCATTTGGAGAAGCGGGTCTGGATTGTGTTGCCTCCAAATGTTTCATAATTGGCTTTGCTTTGACCTGAAGTGTTTTTCTTGTTATTTCACCCTTTAATCTGCTACGAAGCAGGCGTTTCTCATCATACGTGCCTGTTACTTTCTGCCAAAATGCTCTTCTGGATTCTATCTTCTTAACAGCCACAGCGGTGACCGTGGCTCAGGATCTTGCAGCATCTGCGCTCCTGATCAGAACAGCTGGGAGATTTCTCTCCACTGCTTCCTGTCAGGTTCTGATTTTCACAGAAAATTATTTTCCTGATTTTAAACACCAAACGTCTTCAGACTTGCTGCCACGCGAAACCCTGATATGTTTGCAGTACAGTTATGCTGCCAGCATCTCCACGCACTGCTCTTTCAGGTGCAGCATCTCTTGATGAATAATTAAGTGGAGTACAGATAGAGTTCATTTCAGCTTCGTGGACACTGACCCCCCTGCAGAGCTCTGATAGCTCCAGCTGCATTTGGATCCTGGGAAAACTGTGTCCCTTCAAAAAGATAGAGGTGTTTTTCTGAATAAGGCTGACGCGCACTGACTCTACAGTCCCGTCTGTGCTGCTGACGTACTGAAAAGACTGTAAATTTTAGGATTTAATAAAACACCTCTAAGGCTCTGAGCTGCATTCCCACCTCCAGAATCAATAGCACCCACGGGACACGAGGTGTAGATGTGAATGTCTGCACGAGAAATTTCTCAGCTAGTGGAGACACAGAACGCTCCAAGCTTCAGGATTTAAGAGGTCCTTGGCTGGCGTGTAACACGTCTGCTGGGTTACTGACTGCCGGGAGTAATTACGGTCCCCTGTGCCACGTTTTTCTGGCAACCTCTCGACTTTCATGACGATCATCTTTCTCACTGCGGCTGCTGCAGGCAGCTCACGAGGAAACAGATCAGGTGTCGTAGCAGATAAGACCGAGTGAGTCTCATGGGTCCACAGTGGATATTTCACCTTTTTTCACATGCAGCTTATTCGGCTTAATCTGTGATATTACACTGTAGTTTCCATTTGATCTAAGAAGAGAACTTCTACAAATGCAAACATTAACGTTTTGTCAGAATGCAGCTCTGATGTGGAAAATGTGATGAAGTGTAAAACTGTACCTGCTGCGGTCTTCTGTGCATGTCTTTGATGGTGAACAGTTCCACCTGCTATCAGTAAGTAAATAGATAAAATGTCAGGGCTTTTATAGAAATAATTACACAATGTCAATACAATGGTGTGCATTACAAAACAAAGTTGATTTAGTGATAGTGTTCATAACTTGAGTCATTCTTTACACATAAAATTAACCAAAACAAAATAGAGAAACTAGATTCTTCTTCCAGTAACACTAAATTTTTGAACTATGATACGGTGGCCCTGAGGCAACAAAGCCAAACCCAACATTTAAACACAAAACAATAAGATCAAAAAGAGGAATAAAAGTAAAAAGTGTCATTTTGTTGCTGTTTTTCTTGTTTTTACAGCCACCGTATTATTCAGACAGCACAAACAGTTTGAAGGACTTAATAAGTTTATACTCTGTATTTGAAGTTAGCCATAAAAACATCTCATTATTCATCTTCAGCGCAGCAAACATGCATCATTTTGTCTGAGGTCAAACACTGAATGCATCTCTGCATACACCTTACACCTCCTATGGGAGCTGAGCATCTATTAATACTAAATAAGACATCCTATCTGAGCACGTGGGAAGCTGTTCCATAATAAGCAATGAGATAAGAGAATATTTCTAATTATAAACAAAAAAGGGTTGTAATGGTTCTATTTTGTTACTTCAGAATCTGGGAAAAGTCAAAGGACGCAGCTTTTAATTTATAGCCTGGACTTAAATCTACTTAAATGTAATTCTTAAACACAAACACTCTGGAGCCTTTGGTCATATAAGTACAACACATAAATCCTCATACGTGTTTCTTTTCTTTACTCTTTTGCTATGAAATTACAGAAGCTTCAGAGTTGAGGATTTTAATATATTTGTAAAATACCTGTTTTATTGTTTAAGTGTAAATACATTTAATTTAACCCTAAGTTTTAACTTAAAAGATTCTCAGATATCTTTTTAGCAGGTGAGTGAAAGACTCTCGGGTGATGTTAGAATATAATGTTATAGGTCGTGGATGAAATGTGCGTATCTCTGTGAGTAATTCACTGGAGAGAAGACCCAAATGCACTGAAGTAGGTTAAACAAATAAAAGAACATGCCTCTAACGGCTGATAGAAAAAAAAATAAAGATGCACAAAGTCCAGTGAAACAAAACAGGGGAAAAGGGGAAGGAGTAGCAGGACAAACAACAGAAGGACAAACTGACGAGTGACACGAGCAAGCAAGATCGTATTTACACACACAGGGTGTCATAAAGAAGGGAGTAAAAGGAAGCACAAATGTTATTACCCAAATAATACAGGAAGTCACTGAGAAGATGAGGAAGACGTAAAACAAAAGCACACATGGCACTGGAAGGAAACTTCCAAATGAAAAAATGTAATAAAAACCCAATGGATCGCACAGGGACCTGGACAATCTCCAGTTACTGATTTCCACCATGAGACGATCACTAAACAGCATCCTGCCTGATCCCAATCTCATTCACAAAGTACAGATTATATCACGGACAGCTCTCTGATATATAAAGCTAAGAATATCTTTTTACACTGTCCTTCAATTAGAAATGGTTGTGACAGCAGCCAGAGCCCGTCACAGAGCCTGTCCACTTTACATTAATGCCATTGTTTTAAAAAATGACTGCAGTTCACCTAGAGGGCGCTGATGAGACTGAAAGAATTAAATGCTGTCCTAATAAAAATCCCATATTTAGTATTAATTACATATATCAGTACTGAACTAAAAATACACTAATATCATTTTTGATTATCTTCCAGGAACATCGCCTTTAAAACAAAGTATTAGCTAATGCTTGCTGTTTGGCTGCTTAATGAAAACATCTCATACAAAAAGCTATGTGGGGATTAAAGGTGATGTACCAACCAGCTGTTACTTACTTGACAGAAGAAACAAAAAGGGCAGATGCCAAAAAATGCTTCTTGGTGTTTAAACTATATACATTGTTTCTTTCCCTGTTGTCTAAAATGTCACCTCAACTTCTAGTGACCAAAGAGTTGGTGAAAGAAGGGGTGCTCTAAAAAATATCATAACATCTGGAAACAAACTACATAACCTATCCTAAAACAGAATTATTACAAAGCTAGCATCTGGAGTTAAATGCAGATTACTTTGTACCCAAGTCTCGTCTGGTTTAATTTTCACACGCTAATACTTTCATCGAGTTAGATTACGGCTTGGGTGTAACAGCATCCACCACAGCTAAAGGTAACATCAGACAGTAGTAGTCCACAGTAGTTTGTGGAGTGGGGTTTAGTATACTTCTTCTTCTGTCTAAACTAAGACACTAATTCAGAAAACACTTCATATCATATCAGTGAGGTTTGGAGGACTTGTGGTGAATTTCCCGTGGGACTAAATTAAGACTCTATTGAGAAAAAGGGCAGCAGGCAGCCTCCTTCATGTCGACCTCTCTCCTTTGTACATCATTGATCTTCATGATTGCATTTCTCTCCTGCTGGTTTATCGGGCTGTGGTGAATTAAAGCTGTCGTGCACTAAGCTATTCGATGCTCCTCGAGTTTACGATCATATTCCTGCTACGGGCCATAAAATGTGCCAGTCATATAGTTTATATGCAGGGCTTTGGCACATAAATAGCATTTGGAAGGGCAGTAATTTAAAAATGACTACACGTTAGTGATAGTGATTGTCCCGCTTACATCATGAAAACACTGACAAATGGGGGGATTGTGGCTCTGTGATAATGTGTATGTTGGTTGAGCAACTACAAATGGTTTGTCACTGAAAGCTCGAGAGATAACGCAGTCCAAATATTGCCTCATGGATGAGGGAAGTAAATAAGGAAAGCAGGCAGATGGAGAAAAACAGGATGGCTGGCGCCCAGGTGAAAAGGTTAAATTGGGGACGGGAAGATAATGACCTGTGGTGGTGGGAGAGTGGAAGGGTCATTGCTGTCAGCCCATCTGCTGTTGTTGTGAACCTGCAGTTTAATTGACTGAGTCCAAACTAAGTGGATTTAGCATATTTTTGTTTCCACGGTTTATTTCTGAAACAGTTTGGCTGAGCAAACATCGTTTATCAGACGTCACCGAGCAGCTCAGAGAGCGGTGCATCGTCTGCAAAAGAAGATCTGTCATCATCTTGTTCCTCCGAACCACATCCATGTAAACCAGATCATATCAAAGAAATATTCCACTATGGTTTAAATTGTGCTTTCTTAACAAATATTCAATATCCGACAATGAACACCTTTTGATTATTTAACATTGTTGTCTGGCTATTTTCAGCTCACCGCCCTGTTTTTTCATTCTCACCTGGGGATTTTTGTACAGTCAGTGTGAGGCAGAAAGATGCCTGGTTAGTGTTAGAAAAATAAGATGAATACAATTTCTTGGTTTCTAGAATCAGGGATCCATACTGAGGAGTTTCAGGGACATCAATGTCTGCGTTCATATAAGACATTTAATCTCATTAGCTTGGGTTCTACCGTTTTCAGTTGTGTTATCAACTAAAAAAAACAATCTGAAGTTTGTCAACTCTGTTACAAAAACAGGTTTTTAGTCTCAGACACTCAATTTGTTAAAAAATAACTTGAAAACATGAAATACAGAGAATTCAGAAACATCCAACTAAAACTTCAGTCCTGCTCAGTGTTATAGATAAAAGTTACTTTAGATGCTCCTTTATGCATTTTAGGGGGCAGCTCCACATATTTCATATGGCACATTTTTACACCGGATGCCCTTCCTGAAACAACCCCCAAGGAATTTGTATCTCCTCCCAGGATCAAACTGAGGATCTTTCACTTGTTGGGTGATTGTGCAAACCACTGCACTGTGGAGCCACTTCTGCTCAGTATCACAGATGGCAGGTTTAAAACACAGAAAAAGACTAAAGCCAACAACGTATGTTGGTTTTGTATGTTGGTCTGCAGACTGCCTGACAGCAAACTGCCTTTGGCTCTCACAGAAAGTTGGTAAATCTTTAAGAAAAACAATTCCACATATTTTCCAATTACAGAACAGTAACTTGAAAAAAATGTGCCAGTAAATGGAGCGTGTGTTGAGGACTAATTCTGAGCAGTGGATGAATCAAGAGTTGTTGCGCTAGTGAGTATTTGAAAAGTTAACTTAGTTAATGTTGGTTAATGGATATGAAGGAACAGGTCACCCAGTGGAGCCTGGGGAGACATATTTGGACAGAGATGTGTCTTTAAATCTGCATTTGGTTGAAAATAAAAAGACACTCTTCCTTCTTAAAATAGTCTAGCTTGTGTAACTCAGTCATGACCATTTTAGTCAATCAAACGTTGTGCAAAAAACATTTTAGAAGCAACGGCTATGTGATCTTCAATAACATGAGGGGTGGGTGGGTTACATTTTAATAACCAGTTTAGTCTGGTTCTGGCACAAAGAGCTCCAGGAGGGAATTTTTCAGAGAAATTGGTTTACACATGTTCACAGTGGTCAAGGGTCTGCATACGTCTTCCAAAATCTGTGACTGAATGCACTTCAAAACTGAGCTTTTCGGTGTATTTGAGGGGGAAATAAGGTCTGCGTATGAAGTGCATCAACCCCAGATGTGCTGAAAAAATGCCCTGAACTTGTTTTTTGTGTTGAGTGACCCGATGTTTGTAAAGCTCTCCTTGCTAATCAATTGCAAACATAATTCTCTCTTTTTAACTTCGCCAGGGGAGCCGCCAAGGTCATGATCGACTGGCCCAATGTGACGGCGTCCGGCAACCAGGAGCTGGGCCTGAAACCCGAGGAGCTGCAGAAGTCCAAATGTGTCCTGGGTTTCATTCCCGTCATCTACTACAGCATTCTGCTCTCCATCGGAGTACCAGGTACACTTTTGAACCGAGCCAGCACATAAACCAATCAGAAAACAGGGAATCGCACATGACTCAAGAGATCAATATAAATGTGAGTTAGAGGTACATTAATGCTTCTATAATGGGGACTGGATAGTGGATAATACACTCAGGGATGTCTGTTTTCACAGTTTATGTTAATTTCATTAGCTGATAATGAGGTTGTGTGGGAATTTACCCAATTATTATCCCTCACTCCAGCCAACCATGTTAGGATCAACTTGCTTATCAGACAGCACTCGCACCAGCTACGTCTTCATTATCATGTTTCACTTTTACAAGTCAGTGATGACGTGAAATTGAGGCATTCAGATGTCCTCTTTGCTGTTTCAAATAACTGCTCCCAAAGGGAAAAAACTCTCAGGGCCGAAGAGCCAACGTCTGCAATCCTGGAGGGTCGAAAACTATGATCCAAATAGCTGCAGTGGAAATATCTTACTGCTGACAAGACGTCTGAGATGAAATAGTACAGAGGAGATTGTGTGTCTGACAGCGTGCAGGGAGACAATAAAAACAGCGTCTTTTTTTAACATACTCTAAAAAGCAGAAGCAGAAACTCTGAGTTTGGAAAACAAGGATTTAAACAGAAACATTTAATGCTTTATTATTAACTGTAACGTCTAAATATTAATGTGCTCCATCTCAGTAATTTAGTCTCTCAAGTAAACTGCAATGCCAAATTGATTTAATTAACTTTTGGGCTGATTTAATGTTTCCTATGTGATTTTATACTAATGAAAAAAACTCACAGTCAAATGCTACACAGCTTTAGATACTGTGCTTTTGCCACTGACCTTTCATTGGCATCACCAACTGTTCTTTAGGCCTGTGTGAGGCCTTAACTTGGTTGTATTTATCCTTCACAAAGACGCTGCCATGCCATAATGTATTTTTCTTTGCTAAGTTTGCTGTCATTACGAATATCCATAAAATACTAAACAACAATATTGTCATGAATTACAAGATGAGCGACCATATGCAGGCTGTTAGCGAAATGAAGTAACAAAAGGCAACATTTCATTTCAGCAGATAAAAGTCTAACGAAAAATGAAGGCAAACAGCTGATATAAAAAATAAATCTCCACCCGCAGTGTTGGTTTGTCCTTCAGGTTTGGGTCCTCCGCCAGAGGCCTGGGAGCTTGAGGGCCCTGCACACTATCTTAGAGAATAAAACTGATCATTTTAAAACACAGAAGACAACTAATAGCAGTACAGCAAGTAAAACATGAAGAAAGTAAGCAGCAGAATGCATGCACAAAAGTAAACTTAGCTTGATGAAAGCAAAACACACCGGGGAAAACTGAGGGAATTAATTCATATAAACAGTAACTGGAACTAAGAACTAAAGACTCAGAAGACTGAGGAAATACACAAAGAAGCCCCTGCCACAAATGTAAACAACACGCAAACTAAGAATCAAAAAGAAAATATTTAATAATAAACAGAATTAGAAGGTCCAAAACCTAAAAGCCCCTGGGTTTAAGTCTCGGACTTAAACTCGGGATGATTTCCCCTGAAATTCCCTGAAAGTTGTGCAGACGTGCGGCGCTTGTTCTCTCTGCCTTTTAAGAAAAAGATGAAGTGAACCGTTCCCATTTCACAGATTTCTTTATGCAGCTAAACCAAAATCCTTGTAGGATCTAGTCTTGCCAGAAAATCTTGGGGGGGTTATTATTTGGGCCGTTATCCTTAGGTTGCTTTATTTCAGTATTCACTGGGACATAAAAGTGATCACCAGTGTCAACAGTCAGATCGAATAAAAACCTCTTAAAAGGTTTATTAATCTACTCCAAAATACAGATTTAAAGAGCTTTTATTTTCATGACTTTTATCCTTTTAATCTCATTTCTGCTTCTTTGTTTGTCCCAGTAAACATCCTCACAGCAGTGGCCTTGTGCAGACTGGCGTCCCGCACTAAGAAGGCTCTGTACTACTACCTCTTGGCAGTGACAGCCTCAGATATTCTCTCCCAGCTCTTCATCATCTTCGTCGGCTTCCTGCTGGAGACGGCAGTTTTTCACCGGGATGTCCCCGCTCTCCTGCTGCACTCTGTCAGCGTCGCCGAGTTTGCAGCCAACCACGCTTCCATATGGTCCACCGTACCGCTCACTGTGGACCGCTACGTGGCGCTGTGCCACCCCCTCCTCCACCGGCAGATCAGCTACCCGGCACGAGCCAGGAAGATTATCGGGGTGGTCCTGGCAACATCGATCGCATCGGGCGTGCCTTTCTTCTGGTGGTCAGACATGTGGAGGAACAGCCATCCGCCCACAGCGCTGGACGCCGTCCTCATATGGACACATGTGACTATCATCTACTTCCTGCCGTGCAGCATCTTCTTAGTGCTGAACTCTCTGATAATCCACACACTGAGGGTGAGGCAGAGAGAGCAGCGCTGTCAGGAGGAGCAGGGGACCAAGTCGGTGCCACTGCAAAGACTCGGGAAAACCACGGCCATGCTGCTGGCCATCACCTCAGTGTTCTCAATCCTGTGGGCGCCCAGAACCATCGTGGTCATCTACCACCTGTACGTGTCCACTGTTCATCGAGACTGGCGCATCCACCTGGCCTATGACCTCTCCAACATGCTGGCCATGCTCAACACCGCAGTCAACTTCTTCCTCTACTGCTTCGTCAGTAAGCCTTTCCGCAGCGCCGTACGGGAAGTCATACTGCTCAGGGGGTCGCCGCTCTACTCTCGCCGCGCTCTGCCCCAGCAGCAGGTCCCCACCAACGCCTCCATTTCCTCTCTGTACAGTGGGAACAGCAAGCGGTTTCAGCGGGACTTCACCCCCTTGTCACCTCATGGGGCCAGAAAGCCCTCATGACCCTGTGACTTGTCCTCTTAATCCAAAACACCCATCATCCCACGGTCCCGGTGCACTCCTCACCCCAGGGACGCGTACTGTGTTCCAGCTACGACTGTGGGCAGCGACCGGTCGGCCCTGGGGCGCTCTCAGAGGGCCTGATAGCGGCTTAGCATGATTTTCGTCTTACAGTGTTTGACCTCGTGTTGTTTGTCCATGTAAATCAGATAACGTGACAGCCTATTTATTTTTCTTGAGAAGAATCTGAGGAAATAAAAGTAGATTTTTTTTCCATAGATGGTAGTAATGTGACTGATTTGTTTATATTTTTACAAAACAAAACAGAAGGACAAAATCCCTTTTTGAACAATAATGTAAGCCCAGATGTAGATTCGTGTTAATATTAAAGACTTTTTGCATATTAAGTGCAATCAGTGATCGTTGCTGTTCCTTCGGTCATGTAACCTGGTGTGACATTCACTCTGGAAGCTGCAAAGATGTCCGAATAAGAGTGATAATGTTGAATAAACAGTTTTTTTCTGCAGTTGTATAAAGACAAGGAGTGAATCAATAGGCAGTGTGACAGGACTCTGTCACTGCACTGTGCTCCCAGCCATTAAAAACCATCCAACTTGACAAAGCCTCAAATGAAAGCTCAGTTTTTTAAGCCACAGGAGTGAAGGCCTGCTTTTCAGACAACTGTATCACTCACCAATGTGGCCTCAGCTCTAGCCTGATAGTCTGCACTAACACTAACACTAACACTACACTCACAAGGAAGCGTGGACGCTTTTGCATGCACAGCCACTGCATTTCCACCAAACGATGTAAAAGTTGCAAATGTTCTACCATCTAATTGTAAATATGCACAAATTAAGACTGTTGTTGACCTTCAACATTCAAGCATTAGGTATCTTAGTCTTCTGAAAGTAGACGTGACTGCACGCCCCTGTTTGTAATTTACCATAATTTACAAATGAGCTTTATGTTGTGTTCATTAAGACTTCAAATACGTGATTGAGTCAATGCACTCATCACAAAACTATTTACTGAAGTCCTATCACGAGGGAGCCGAGGGAGGTTTTCCCCTGGACATTTATATAAACAGATGTGTTTTTACAACCAGAGGCCTCATTTTCAGTCGGATGTTCCTGGAAAATCATTTACTAATCATTTAAATGGTAGAAAAAAGAAATAAATCAGAGTAGTTACTGTTCTGAAATAAATAATCAGCAAATGGTTTAAATTGTGTACAATTTTATGGACATGGTTAAATATTTTATGTACTAATATTTCAAGTGTATTTAGGATGTATTTGAATCTCGTTCCTCGATGGTGAGATTCTGTGGACTGCACACTGTGCATGACAGCAGCCTTCGCTCCCTGCACACACACAGCTCCAGTCATACCAGTTCACTCTGACACAGCTGTCGTATAACCGTCTATTCTGTAGGTTAAAGTAAACCTACTGCAGGACGGCACTGATTAGAAACAGCTAAATTGGTACTGAATAATAATTAAATATGATTAATTAGCTTAATGGGCTCGTATTTCTCTTGCAGAATAGTGAAGGCAGCAACATTTTAGCATGTAAGTTGCCAAAAGGGCACATTTCTACTTGCAGTCTTAGAAGTTCCAGCCTTTATATACAAACTATGATATAAAAGAACAAATCATTTTCTTCCTCCGCACTGCTTTCAACATCAAACAACACTGGAGCCTCATTTCATCCTAGTGTCCAAGGATTGCACGTAAATGATCAGTTTCCACGAACGAGCTCAGAGATGAGAACAACTAGTGTAACTTAATGCATTTGTCAGTTTTTTTATTTGTATTGGTGAATTGTTTTTTCTTGTGGTTGGATTTTCTTTGATGGTCAAAAACTGTTTGCATTCAATAAAAATCGAAAATGTATTTAAACTGTTAAGAAGTCTTGACTCGTGTGACTTTTGAAATTGAGTGACAGAGGGGAACCTGGTCAGAGGGGAGGGGTCTGTGGGAAATCAGAATACTCTAATTGAAAATTGGTTGAAAAACTGTAATTGTGGGAACACTTCCTGCTTCTATCAGGTAAACTTGGCATCATGTTTGGTGTATGAGATTCAGCTGTGAGGTGACGGAGCGGTCTGCTTCTGTCTTATTCTACTGAGCAGTGGAGCAAAGAACAATGTCCCACACATTCTTTATTTTTACCTCTTCACATAGATTTCAGTTGCATTTTAGCCACATGATAAACAAACAGTTTCAAGAACTAAAAGACTTTACTTTTCAAATTCCTTACATTAATTTTAACCTCAGACTTCTTTTATAAATCCTCATTTGGAGATTCAGAGGAGCTGAAAGCTCCATAAACAGGTCACTGGTGACCGTGTGGATGTTAAGAGTTTTTGGGTTCCACGTGGCTGCTTGTACTTTGCCGGAGACAGACTGGTGATTTTATGCATTTTGTGTCCTCTCACATATTTGTCAATTCATTTTTAGTTTGTTTACAGAGGTAGCTGTCATGGATGAGCCTAGATGTAATAATAATAATATAATAATACATTTTATTTGAGGGTGCCTTTCTAAAACCTAAAAGATATCACTACAACTGTAGATTAAAATAAATTTATATGCAAAAAACAACAAATAAAAATGAGAAAAACACAAAAAAAACCCCAAATAAACAAGTTTTGAAAAGTAAGTAAGATCTGTATTAAAGCGAGTGAGCCTCTTTAAACAAGCAGGTTTTGAGCTGTGACTTAAATAAGAGAAGAGAATCTATATTTCTTAAGACTGAAGGAAGTGAGCTCCAGAGCCGAGGAGCAGAGCGACTGAAAGCTCTGTGCCCCACAGTAATGAGACGAGCAGAGGGAACAACAAGATGAGTGGCAGATCTGAGAGAGCAGGAAACAGTCAAAGACACACTGACATCAGTATCTGCAGTAGTGACTGTGACAACATTAGTAGTGAACGTGTGTGGGCTACATAAATAGTGTAACCTCTCTAAATATCAATAACTATCAAATCATACCAACATATAGGTGACAATTTATTCATTCATTACATTCTTCTTCTTCGTGGTTCAGTGTTTTTCTATAAAGAAAAGCACTAAAGCACTAATGGCCAAGTTTACATTGACCATAAGGAAAACAGAAACATCAAATGTTTTCTGTCTTCCTAAAAAATGAACTTTTTTAGGAAAAATATTCCTAAATATTTTGAATTGATGGCAGTGACACAACCTGTATATACACTTCAGCCATGATGGTGCCTTTCCAGATGTGCGTAGGAATTAATGCACCCTTGTACCTTTGAACCGAGTGCTGAAAACAAGCTGGATGGTCACCCTGTTCTTTAGGCTGGACAGCATGGATCATGTTGCCTCAGTTCCTTTTAAATTAGCTTTGGTCCCGAGAAGATGACGGTGTTTCTGGAACGTTCATGTTCACTTATTAGTGGCATGATGGAGCTTTAACCTGCATTTGTGGACGACACGGTCAGCTGTGTTTCTGAGCCCGTGCGTGTCTGTTTTTGGTGCAGTGCTGCTCGAGGGCTTGAAGATCATGGACATCTACGGTTTATTTCTGGCCTTGTCTCTTGTTCACAGACAGATGTACTGTGGCTGATACTGTCTACCACAGACATTTAAAGTCTTTGCAATTTTACATCAAAAAACATTATTTCTTAAATTGTTCTACAAGTCGTAGATGCAGTTTTCCTCTCTAACATACCCAGTCATGCTAATGACCTGCTGCTAATTAACACCATTGGCTGCAAAATGTTCCTCCAGCTCTTTTCCAGCTTTTTATTTCCCCATCCCACCTTTTTTGCTACCATCCAATTAAAAATTGAGTAAATACTTTTCTGGGAATGGAACATTTTCTTCTTTCAAACATTTGATGTGTGTTCTGTGCTCTATTGTGAATAAAATATGGGTTTATGAGATTTGTGACTCACAGTATTCTGTTTTTATTTACACTTAATACAAAATCCCAGATGTGCATACTGGGTTTGTACATCTGGCCATCCTTTCAGGTTAAAAGTTTCTAATCCAAGCCCCCTGCTGACCCTCGACCATCCTGAGTCTTCGCCGTGTTTACTGTAACGGTACATGACGCAGCGTTAGAGCCCCACCAGCAGGCTCATGTGGCCCTGCTGTCGGCTCACGCTGAGTTCTGAGAGTTCGTACGGAGATGCAGATACAAACGGTTTCTTTGAAGATGACTCCTGCTGCCTCACAACAACAGAGGGGGGTGAGAGAGAGCGTGTGGTGGCAGCAACCTTACGGTGGTGATGAGAGTGGGAGTCAGAGATGAATGATCAAACATAACACAGCGCAAAGATGTCCAAGCAGGCTTTGATTTACTCGAACAGAGATGCTGCTGATCGTATTAGGCAGCAGAGCGGTGACGCTGGGGGAAGGGCATTGTAGAGGAGGTAAACCCCGGCAGCCACACGGCCCCCGTCTGCCTGACACCTGTCCTTTGTGCCTGTTCAAACACCTGCTGATGGCCCCCCCACTCTGCTCCTATTGAGCCCTTCCTGTTGCTTAGCAGGTGTCACAAGGAATCAAATGAAAAGACAGAGCACAGCAGAGAGTGATGGCGTCCTATCAGATGCACTTATGCAATAAACACAGGAAGTTTACACTACACAACAAAGGGAGGAAGTTTGCCCAATTTACTTACTTAAAGAAAAGTTCCGATTTTATGTAGTTTCAGTAGCAACGCAGGAAGTAACACTGGCCAAAAGACATTTCCTTCACTTTTCCCTGAGGTTGCTGGTGCTAAAAAATGCTAAGCTAAAAAATGCAAAGACTTGCATTCAGCTTGATTTCAGCCTTTCATCATTAATCATTTTATGCTTTGATGATGGGAGTTTCTGCCACACAACATCCACTCAAGAAAAAAAACGACTTTTTAAATGTCCGTGACTTTGAATCTAAAGACAATGAGTGCATGTTGGTTTGATCCTGCATGTAAACACTGGGGTAGTTTCATATGGAGGGAAAATAAAGGTTTAACAAAGGATCAGTGCAGTTTAATTTCCATTGTGTAGTTTCAGGTGAGGACGTTGTGTTAATTTCAATCTGGACATTCAGACGAAAAGAACTTGTTTGAAATCTGGCCTTGTCATAATAATAGTAATAATAATAATAGCTTTTGATCATATTAGTAATAAAGGAAGATGCCAGGTGATAAAATAGGTTTTATGGGCACTTTTTAGTCCAGCACAGTGAATCCGAATAATTATTTTAATCTGTCTTTACTTTATCTGTCTGCACTCTGACTTTTTCTTCGGTTTCAGATTTAATATCCTGTTGAAATAAGAGAAAAAAATCAGAGTGATGAAATGGGGCTTGCCAGAACAAAGAATAATGCATCACTACCTCTGCAGGGATTCGCTTTAACAAAATATGTCTGATCTTTATCTGGAAACAGACAACTGATGGACACCAGGGCTCTGCTGGAAGGAAGCAAGGAGATGTTTAGTTCTCAAAGAAAAACTGTTTGGTTCCAAGGCCAGGTGAAGGACCTAATTTTAGAGAATGGAAAACTGAAAGCATAATTCTTATCAGTGATAACCAGATGGAGGAGCTGAAAAGTGAGAATGAGAATCGTGAATAAAGAAGCCAGCAGCCTCACTAAGGATAAATGAGGCAGGAAGCATCAGAAGGTGATTTATAAGCATGAGGGTCTGTGTGGACTGGTCTTTTAATCATTCCCCCAAAACCTCACATGCACCTAATTCTTCACCTGTACTGTCAGCGCTTACACATCGATTTCAAAAGAGGTTGTTTTTTGTTTTTTTACTCCATGAGAGTCACAGAAGGTTGATTATAGCACATAAATGCACATTTTTCACCTGCAGCGAGCATCAAAACATTCTGTTACTGGGGAAGAGCTTTTAAGAATTTCTAGCTTCTGTCTTTAAATGTTGAGGCTTTAAATAATAAAAGTGTTGACATTTTGGCTGCAGTTGCAACAATGTAACAGTCAGAATGTATTATATTATCAGAGTCCATCTTTTTTCTGAACTACAGAGCGAGCTCGTTGCTCCAGGTGGGCTATAGCCTGACCCAGGACAGGTCACCAGCTCCACTGGTCACAGGGCATCGCAAAGAGGCAGGCTGCCTCATACTCTCATATCCACGGGTGATTTAGAACCGGTAATGGACCTAATATACATGTCTTTGGACTGCATGAGGAAGCTGGAGCTTCTTACTGTGAGGCCACAGTGCTAACCACAGCAGCTCTTTTTATCTGTGAAGTTGCATTAAAATGATTGAGAATGAGCAGAAAAGGAGCTTGCTGCCCTCTCTGGGCTAACAGAGGTATTGCCAGACAGCAAAATAAAATAAAAGCTTTTCTTGAATTGTCCAAATTTGGGCAAACTGGCACCTTATCACATCCACCATTTAATATGAAATTGTGCTTCGTCTTTATTGAATTCTAATTTACTTTTATTTATTAGCTTTACCTGGATTTAAGGTTTTTATTTTCATTTGATGGTCAAGAAACTAAAAATGAAATAATAATGAATAATGAAGAAAAGAAATGTGGTGGCCTCAGCTATCTTTTATGGTGTGGTCTGCTGGGATGGCAACCACTCTGCCGGGGACAGGATGAGACTGAAAAGGCTGATCCGCAGGGCCAGCTCTGTTCTAGGATGCCCTCCGGCCCCAGTGGAGGTGGTGAGTGACAGGAGAATGGAGGCTAAGCTGTCATCCCTGATGGACAACATCTCCCACCCCGTGCAGGAGACTGTGACAGCACTGAGCAGCTCCTTCAGTGGCTGCAGCACCCATGGTGTGGGACGGAGAGATTTTGCAGGTCTTTCCTCCCCACTGCTGTCAGACTCCACAACTAAGACGTCAACTGATCAAACACACACTTCCACACATGTGCAATAACACTAAGTGCAATACTCTTTCTGGCATCGTTGTATTATACTCATATTGTATATAGCATCTTATCTTTTTGAAGTATCTCTGAGCATTGCACAGTATAACCTTCGGGTGAATTTGCTGGGATGTCCACTCCTGGGTGTGTTAACACACACCTGAATGCTTCAGACTAACAAACTGCCAAAACCTCTACAGAGGTGCTAACACTTGATAATGAACCGTTAATCAATTGATTAGAAGTACATTTTTCCCATGAAAAACGCAAAACAATTCTTTTTTTCACAGGACTGCATTCAGATTTTCTGCAAAGGAGATTGGAGGAGAGATTCTGAAAGATGATTTGTAGAAATAAACACTTGCAGGTGTTGGCGTCCTTCACCTGCTGCTGAATTCTTCGAATCCTCCACTAGATGTCTCTACACACCACTCACACGTTCAGGTAGCCCAGCTGTTCACTCAAAATGTCTGTTTATCATTATCAGTGGAAGAGTGACTTAAGAGCTGGTTGTGAGCAGAGCCACATAAAATGGCCTATACTGAGCCTCTGTGTGTGACCCTTACAGGGACGCTTTCAGTGGGGAAAATGTGGCAGTGTCCTGGAAGCTACCACCATAAAGCAATAAAACAGAAACTGTTCCCATGAGTGAAGGCTGACGCTGAAATTGGCTGAGCTCACAGCTTCTGTGTGGAAGCCTTTCAGAGGAAACAAATAGAAACGGTGTCATTTAAGGTGTGAGGTACTCATACAGAACTGAGTGGCCTTTCACTGGAGAAAAACATGGTCATTACTGTGAAGGGGGCCACAAGTGAGAAAATACTTTTATTTTAGCTGTATTTTGTTGTTAAAAACTTTTGCAGAGTATGATAATGACTTCTATCAAGAGTCTAAATTTCTTTGCAAATGAGTTATTTATACAAAACAGTATTTACTCCTTTTTTCGCCTGTAGCTGCTGCTGCACATGCCCAGTGTGCCCTGCACTAATCTGAATGCATTTCTAACACCGAGGCCCGACTTCTGCCGTTTTTTAAAGTTTTTAAAATGTGTTTGATTTACAGGGCAGCTGTAGCCTTGACGCTACAACAGATAGGAGTCAATAACATTCAGTGTGTTAGGATGTGATTCATTAATATTAAACAATATTTTAAAGACTGTTTGTGACCTGGTTTTACGGATATTTGTGCTTCAAGCTGTGTAACATGATACATAATATCCTAGAATATTTGATACAAATCAGATACTGCCAGGCCATAAACGCTTTAAGAAAATCATTCGTGGGTTGTAAGTCTCCCGGAAGTGAGGGTAGGTCGCTGTAGTGTCCTTTGAAGTGATGAACAGCAGTGCGCGCGTGTGCGTCTCCGTGCGTGCTCGGAGAGACGAAGAGGGGAGAGGTGGAGAGGGGATGACTGTAGTCACACCGAGAGGAAAAGCTCGTGAAAGGATTCCTAAACTTGGGAGCGGTCGGATCAGCTGTGCCGCAGTTTGCTTCTTCTCCGAGTAATTTGTGCCCAACTATAGCGGCGCGTTCGCAGCAGGTGAAAACCAACGAGCCGCGCCCAGCAGAAATCTGCCGAGAACAGCCAGGTAGTTAAACTCCTCACAGCCATCACAGCCTTTATTCACGCTCACTGAAGCTTTACCGCCTGTTTCTGAGCTTTGCGTCAGATTGATTTCTATATTTTCTGTGTATTTAGACAGAGAGAGCAGGGGGTCGTTTATGGAAGACCGTTTGTGCCACTAAATTAACAACTAAAGAAAAGTTATTCACTGAAAACAATTCTATTAAAATAGATTTTAAATAGCTGTGTTTAGGGAGAAATCAACAGTTAGACACGTTAGCTCGTGCTTTCAAATACTTAAGTTATACATTGTTGTGTTTGATTGTACAGCTGAAAGGAGGGGTAGAGAATGTAAGAAGGATTCAGTTGCGTAATGTAGAAAATCAGATTTAAGTAAAGTTCATCCCGAATTGCAGCATACTCTTCAGTTCATTTTCCTGATGGAAAACCCACTCCTGTGATCTCATGGGCTCACGATAAGGTTAGATATCAGTACGAGAAATAGACGACAGAGTTATACCTAGACCTGAGGACAGGACCACAGCAAATAGATTAAAGTGCAGGATGCAATATGTATTACCTTCAGTCGCAGTATTGTGTCTGGCACTTGGCTTGTAGTCATAGTAATGGTAAACTTGTCGTCCCATTTTAGTGTCACCTCTTAATTTTGACTCACTGAGTTATTCTTACTGTTATAAGTGGCTTCTTTCTTCATGTAGACGTTTTTTAAAGCTACAGTGAATAGGATTAGTAGACTTCATTAAAAAGGCCATATAAGAGTTTAAAGGAGTAGAGGAGTATGAGTTTGGATGCTAGATTTTGAACCTGGAGTGTATGTTTTGTCTGTGCTGGTCAAAGTGTAGAAGCCCTATTGAGTCATCTGGAGGCGCACAAAGTAGGTTTTACCTGTGCGAGTTTGTGGTAAAGTAGCTAAACATATATCATAAGTTAGAGAAAACTGAAGAACCTTTTGACTCTTGAAAATCCACTTTACAGATTACATTTCTGTGGTTACATTTCCAGTTATTGCAACAATCAGATTCAATGTCTTGTATTAATTCAGGGATGTAGGCCGCATATACCCCACTTTGATCCTAAGTGGGTCGAACGGGTGAAAATCCACTTTCTGTGAGTGTGAAGGAACTTAACTTCACATTTAAACCCTGGGATATCTCAATATAAGAAAAATAAGTGCAATGTCAACAGTACGTCTCAGTTTGTCCACATGATAAAGAAATGCTGCTGAAAGAAATGAAAGAAACCTTAAATTCTTAAAATTAAAGCAGTTAATGTCCAGAATTACAAAAAGTCTGGTATCTCATTGTCCAGAATGGCCTGTTAGTATAAAGTTGGACAATTTTTCTAATTCACAGAAAAATAGAAAAAATAGATATTTCTTTAGTATATAGTCAAAAAACAGGAACTTCTTTGTTATTTGATTGTTTTTACTTTATTGCTGTAGTATGAAAAAGATGTCACATTTATGAAATGTATTTCCCTCTTCACATTTTCCAAAGATAGCCATCAGACTGTGTTGGAGTCTTTGCCAGGCCGACTCTGGCAAGACATCATTTGACATTCTCTAAAGTTTCACCGGCACAAAAATCCTCTAAAAAGTTTAGAAAACCAAAGTATTGAAATTGAAGATGCGCCTTAAATATGCTTATAATATTTCCCCTGGCAACAGTTACAAAAAACAACTCAACAAATATTAAAATGAACGGTCTAAGAACTTTGTTTGATCAGTGGTCACGCCCTGAAACTGGGAGTAAATGTATTAGTTAATTCTGTCTGTTTGAGGAGTGACAGAGTGGAGGACATGTAGAAAAAGAATATGTTTGCCTCTTTGTTCCAGAAAGATCCGTCTTCCTGATTGAGTAACAGAAGGTCAGAAAGACCGAATGTCCGCACGCCGCATCTATCGATTTGACTCAGAGACTGTCCTCAGTTTGGTGTAATTGGATCTGATAGGGACGAAAAGAAACAGCCAGACGAGGCAGAAAGACAAAACCAGGATTGCAGAGATGTTTATTCACAAAACAGATGCTCAGATTTTATGTAATTCAGCAGAAAACACTAAAAAGCAAAACCTTTGGATTTGAGTTGACCAGAGTTTTAGCAGGTGAGCCTCAGGTTCAACGCACTTTTTCCTCACTGTTGTGTAAATGTGCAGAAACAATGTCTGTTGACAGACGTGTTAATCATTAACATTAGAGTTGGGAAAAAGCCCAGCAGTGACATTCCTCCCACATTTTTGGAGTGTGACTGCAGGTCCCTGATTCTCTGAAGCTCTAAATAAAAGCAAAGCACCTTTTTATAGAACGTTTTCCAGGATAACATGACGACGTTGACTCATGCAAGTGTGATATTTGCTCAGCTGGGTGTAGACAACTGTATCCTAATGTAGCTTTGGTGACGTGGTTTAGCTCTTTGTTCTAATCTGTCCCTATCGTGTCTCTCCCAGACATTCCCTGTTTGTCCATCTGAACAGGTGCTGCTAGAGTCCCAGAGCAACTCCCAGGCTCCATGGCCAGCAACAGTACTCCTAAGGGCTGCGGCCCAAACGTGGATTCCATTTATTACAATCTGTGTAGCACTGAAGCTGCATGGGGCATTGTGCTGGAGGCCTTAGCGGCAGCTGGCATCGTCTTCTCCTTCGTGCTCTTCATCTCGCTGCTGGCCAGCCTGCCCTTCCATAAAGACTACAACCGCAAGAGCTCGGTAGCTCTTCACGCCTTCTTCCTGATCTGCACTGCTGGTCTCTTCTGCCTAACCTTTGCCTTCATCGTGGGAGAGAACTTCTCCACATGTGCTTCACGGAGGTTCCTCTTTGGGGTGCTGTTCAGCGGCTGCTTCGCCTCCCAGCTGATGCAGTGTGTGAGGCTGAACATCCTGGCCAGACGAAACAGCGGGCCTCGAGTTTGGGTCTTGTGTCTTGGGGCGTTGGGGCTGTGGCTGGTGGAGGTGATCATCAACACAGAATGGCTGATAATTACAATTGTGCCTTCCAACACCACAGCTCAAACTAGCAAAGCTATAGCCGTGCCTTGTGACATTGCTAACGAGGACTTTGTCATGGCGCTCATCTACGTGATGGTTCTGATCCTGGCTGTGGTGGTGGCGAGTCTGACCATCATGATGGGCAAACACGCACAGTGGAAGAAGGAAGGCGCTTGCATCCTTGTGACAAGCCTCTTTTCAGTGGGTATTTGGGTGGCGTGGATCGTGATGTACGTGTATGGGAATGGGAAAACCGGGGGTCCAACATGGGATGACCCAACCTTAGCCATCGCTTTGGTAGCAAACGCCTGGGTCTTCATTATCATGTACACCATTCCTGACGTCTGCTGTCTGAACAGTGACGATGAGAGTCAACAAGACTACACAGAAGATCTTTGCCAAAACCAAGGAGTTGGATACGAGACGATCCTGAAGGGACAATCCTCCCAGAATGTGTATGTGGAAAATAAGGCTTTCTCCATGGACGAGTCCAACCAAGGTATGTAGCTTAGCCTTGGAGCTGCTGTAGAAAACCTTCAAACAAGCAACTTCACAAGTACGCTTAACTTTGAAGGGTTTTTTCAACTGTTATAAAGGGATTGTAACATCGTCATGAGTCTTTATGGCTTCACAATTTTGCACCTTGTCCAAAATAGACCTTCAGATAGGACGCCTGAATCCGCAAAGGCATCATTTAAAAGGGTCCCAGGACAAATAGACCCAAAGCTGATTACAGTGGTCAAAATGACAACCAGTCAAAGGACCTAAAATTAGATGATGAACACAAGACTGAGCATAATTTTGACAAGGGGGATTATAAGAGTATAAAAAATGAGTACATAAATGTTAAAACCAACACGTGAGATCAGTTCTCCAAGACTGTTTAAAATACAGTTTCCAGATTTTTTTATGGATGTTTCGGTGATTTTTTTTTACTGAATAGATGAATTCATGAATGACTCAATGTCACATTTTTACAAACTTACAATTCTCAAACTTAAAACTAGTCTAAAGTTTAAAAATCATGTTTTGGAATTTATAAGCTATGACTGGGTAAACCTGTGGATCTCACATCAAGGCCAGTTTAAGGCAAACAAGAAAAACACTAAAAATCATTTGGATTTGGGCAATACATGAATTCATCGATTCATCTTCTCTCCTTTGTGAAAGAGATAAAGACTACAAGCTGGGGTGATTTTGTCCTTGTAATTTCCAAGAAGAAATGTTGTGTTGCCTCGAGGTATTCAGTGTTATTTGTTTCATCAAAGCAAAGTGGAGCTGATGTTTCTGGTGGTAGTTTAGCTCCGTCTTTTATTTCCTTGAATATGATGCAATAATATTTACATAGCAGCAATAAAACCAAATCAAACATTCCTGATTTTCCTGCAGCAGCCATATACAATATGACCGTGAAATAAAAGTTCTTCAGAGCAGCTACGCTCGGTTTGTTTCCTAAAGGCAAACATTTCCCCGGTCATCTATTTGTCTGCAAACCGAACGGTGTCTGAGCTCTTCAGTGCATTCACCCTGACACGTTTTCAGACAATAGCCATCCTTATGAGGTTCGCTTTAGTGTTATTACAAACTCTGCCTCTCACGATGACCTTGCGCTGATGAATGAATGTTTTCTAGCCCTCGAAAACACAAGAACAAACAAAATATGCAGCAAAATGTCCTGAAAGGTTGTTTTCTGTCCACATGATGACATCACAGAATCTGATCTGCTGATCTGAGCTCAGTCCAAAGGATCAGAGCAGTAAGTCTGATAGTTATCACAGATCGCTAATGGAAGATGGTTCTTTGTAGCAAGGAAGGTGATGTGTCTCTGCTTATAAGCTGCAAGAGACTTTTTTGTATTATTAGGTAGCTGTGATGTAGAGGTAGAAAGAGTAGCTTTGGCTTTGTGCTATTCTATTGTAAGGAAAATATGTTACTATACAGATAAGCACAATGTGTAAGAATGCAGAGGAGGTTCTGCCTCTTACAGTTTTCCTGATTAGCACAGACTAATGTGTGTCATAAAAAGTCTCAGAATTTGCTTTGAGCACATTTGACTGTAATCATTAACTTACATTAAGTCTTACAGTATGACTAAACTGCCATTAACTGAATATCATCATTCCCACCTAAAATCTTACCTTCTGAATCATTCTTGTTAATAAGTGTCTGACTGCATCTGTGAATGCTGTATCACTCCCACTAGAATCATTACGTCATCTGTTTGCGCTGTCTCCACGGCGACAAAGGTGTGGCAACTGTTTAATATGGGGGTTAGTTATATAGTGCCATCTCTGCAGGGCACTTTGTAAAAGATGGAGGGCAGGCAGGTTGTAATATGAAGATGAAGGGGATTATTGCCAGGTAGCACTTAAGAGGGCCACAGATATCACACACTGATTGTTGGGTGATTAAAAGAATTATTTTCTTATATCTGTTCATCACAGATTCCAAGCCCGTGTCTCCATACAGCGGCTACACCGGTCAGATGCGTAACTCGGTGTACCAGCCCACTGAGCTGGCTCTCATCAGCAAAGGAGTTGGAAATGTGAGTATAAAAGTGATACATTCACAGAAAAACACATTTGAATATGACCACTCCACTCGCACACATACCTGTCTCCTGCACTAGGCAAATTTTTATGGAAATAAGTGGTGACAGTAACCTTTTACAGAGCGTGAAAACCTCATCAACACCACATACACATAACACCAGCAACCATCACTTCCAAGCTACTTTAGTCCATATTTGCATTTTAATTAACAACAGGCAAAGGAAAATGGGAGAATGAATAAAACAGGTGGACATTTAAAAGTTGTCAGGAGCACGTGTGGCCTAAATCACAGCTTTAATTCTAATGTCACAGATGCCAGGGGTTAAACATTATATAATCACTAGATTCAAAATGGCATGTATTTTGTAAATTATGCGCACCGTTAGTGTCTGTAAAAACCACAACACCAGGTACGCTTTAGGGTTGAGCCAACCTTGTGACTAAAGAGCACTTGTTCTTCTTAGAAAAGCAAAAGCGCAGAGGTCACATGGGAAGCTTTTCAACTTCTGACCACAGTCTGTATATAAATGAGAGACTTACCCAACTCAGTAATAATTTAGACCCACCTTAAACTAAACTGTAGTAATAAGGACACAAAATAAACATCCAGTCAGCTTGTGAGGCCTGAAACTACTGACTAATATCACAAACTCTTTAAAAATGGTGCAATGAGGTCACAGATTAAAGTAACTGAACGAGCTAACGTTGTCCACCATATTGCATGTGATATAACCCCCGGTTGCTAGTGAAATGGCTGGTTGGCAGTAGTTGATGGAGGTTTCTGGCTGTCAGTGGATGAAATCTGTTGCACCAGAAACCTCCTTGAGACTGATTTTGTTGCCAGTAGTTTTTCTAGGCAATCATTTTCTGCTCTCAGTCCCCAGCAACCAATCACAACAATCTCAGGGAATGCTCATTTTTCCTACTACCTTTGGTTACTAGATGGTCGTGGATCGGTCTATAGGCCTGTTTGCCTGTTTGCATGGGCACAATCAGATTTCCCCACGCTGGTGCTGTTCCTATGTCATCATAACAGTTTTGGTCCAGGATCAACGTTGCAACTGACCAATCACATTGGCTGAGCAGTTAGCATTAGCAAAGAAGTTAACTGTTAAAAACTTTCTAACATGACTAATATCAATTTGGCAAACAGCAAATCTAACTTGATGAAATATTTATTATACTCCATAAATGAATAAAGAAAACACTCGACATGCTGACCATTTGTTCCAGAAGAGCCTTTTATATAAACAGAAGCATCTTTTTTTGCCCCCATGTTCCACAACTAACACCAACACCGGGATATCAGGGCGTTATTCACTTGATCCGATACTGTCACCATGATTGTCACACATCCACAATGACCGAAGTTATGTAATGTAACTTTTTTGTCTAACCATAAAAGAGAATCGCCCCTGCTGCAAATTAAACCGAATGTCCACGTTTTATACAAATTATGAAGTAAAATCTGTGACAGAAGCTTTTTTTATACAGTGTTTATGTCAGTGGTATCTGAGTAAGTGCTGGAAAGTGAGACTGAGTCCCTTAATGACTTTGTATACAAGGTCACCATTCAAATGCATTTTGAGTGTAGTATCAGTGCAGTCAGGGTTTATTTAGTGGAAAGCAGAGAGTTCCCAGTTAACTCAAAATCCTGGCAGCTATCTAATTAGTTAATGCTACAGTTGTACATGCATAAAATCTATTATCCTGAAAGGTTTTAGTATATTTTTTCCTTTCTGTGCCGCTTCCTTTGCAAGAAAAATAAAGTCAGCTCTGTCATACTTTTTCAAATGTCCGGTACCTGCTGCGGAAATATCTCAAGAGTTAGTATGCGATTTCTGTGAAAAGTTTTTTTAAAAATGACCCGTTTGTTTTTAAATGCAGTGAACCACCAAAGGCATGACGGTTATGTTTCATGTAAAAGCTTTATGAAGTCATTTGAATTCAAGCAGGCAGTTGTGAACACACTTCGCCCCTATTCTTGGATGTTTTTGTCACGGCCTTGTTATGACTTCACACAGCAGCAGCTACCAGACCCGTCCTTTGACATCTTCATTCCCAGAGCTTCCATTGGCTCTGCGGCCAACAGCGGGAGCAGCACACCGCCAACATAAAAGGAGACCGGGAACACAGCACGCACACACAAGTGTAGGTCGAAAGCAGCTGACTCGCCTCCTTCGTCACTCTGCAGTTCTCCTCTTTATCACCTGCTTGACTCCAGATGCTTTTCTCTTCATGGCCTCTGCTCATTTCCGACCTCTCAGGTCCTGCTGTATCCATAGCAACTTCTTCTACAGGTTGACTATGAATCACTTCTTTGTCTGGATTTTTTTTTCTTATCTTGCGCCGTTCACTCTCTATAGGCCTTGTGTCTGCCTCTTCTGTGCATATGCTCCTGGACTGAGCGCACTCTGTACTTCTTGTGTCATTCCTCTGGGAAATAATCAAAGAAAAAGATGTTGATGAGAAAGGTAGTGCTTGATTTGGGGGACTGGTTTTCACTGTTTGTCATTTATCTTTTTTAAAAAAAGTGAAATTCTTGCCTAAAGGCTCTAAAGGTGTCTCTGAAATGTGTGCAGCTCTCTCATTCATGGAGGAAGGCAGCTAATGTTCCTATGTTCATGGGCTACAAAAACGCAAAATTAGACTTTTCGTTGTCACCTTTATTTAATATAATTGCATTAGTTAATGTAGAGATTGACTTAAAGATGCTAAAATATGCATTTAGACTTTTTCAGGAGTGCTTAGGATTTCTTTGCAGGAAGTCATGATATCTATATGCAGGTGGGACTGTGAGCATGTCATTAGAAGTGTTGCTGGTTTGTTTTGGTTTTTAGATTTGCAAAGAAAAACAGCCACGCACGTGCTGCCATGTTTTAAGTAAAACATGAGCATGTGAATGGTTTCCAGTCAGTTTGTTATTTTTACGTTTCTATAAATATTTCTTTAGTTTTTCAACATCCAGTCAGGTTCAGGTTAGTTTGTATCCGTAGGGTTTTTTTTAGACCTTTATAAAAGTTGTTTTATTTGCAAGTTCTACAAGTAACCCTAAAAATGTAACTTGAATAAGTTTCTGTTCTTTACAAAGTGTGACGACAAACGAAAGAACAAAACAGATTCAATAAATGCAAAACAGATAAGATGCAGTTCTGTCAGCGTGGCTATAAAAAGTGATCATTTTCATAGAAGTAATAACTCTTAATGTAGTGATAAACATAAAAAAGCTCTTGTTATGAGAGTAATGTCTAAGTTCGTTTTTATCATGCTCAGCTTTTATACTTTTATGCTTGTG
>NW_024582367.1:376596-423073 GCF_018398535.1 Haplochromis burtoni | reverse complement strand
GGGGGGTTACCTTATGTATAAATTTTATTTTGCCATGTGTATTAGATTTTATTGCTACTATTTTTCTTGTGTTATTGTAAGGTGACCTTGAGGGTCTTAGAGGTGCCTATAAATAAAATGTATTATTATTATTAGTAGTAGTAGTAGTAGTATTAGTATTATTAGTATTAGTATTAGTAGTAGTAGTAGTAGTATTATAATTCAGACAGTTATTTTACACCAAATGGGATAGGTAAATAAACCCTACAAGACAGTGTGTGAAAAGCAAAACGTAAACACAAAACAGTCCTGTGAAACTTTGAGACACACAAATGTAGCTGTTGTTCAATTTTTATTAGCTTTAGGACGAGCTCGGTTTCAGCGATGGTGACGGAGCAATATAGGTGTGCAAAAGGAAATGGTTGTCGGTTCCACTGACTAATACTCTTACATTATGTAAAAGAATAAGCAAATAAAACAGTAATAAACCCACAAAGGGTGCAAAAGGGAAACTAGGGAGTGGCTGCCAGTGATCATGTAACTCATGCTGACGATATCCTCCATTAGTGAGCAAGCTGAACACTTTTGAATCCTTCAGAGGGTATATAACACCAAAAAACAAATAATTTCTTTCTTATTTTTGCAGGGGCATGGTCTGCAGAGGACATCCCAGTGGTGAACGTGCCTCAGCTCGCCAGACCCCATCAGAGTAACTTCGGTTCACATTTTCTCGGTTATACTTGCTGACCTTTTGTTTTCTATTGTTTGTGGTTCCCTAAGCTGGTCCTAAGAGGAACCTTCATCCCCAGTACATGGAGATGAATGGGAGGTCATCCCACTGAGGAACAGATAAACCTCCCATTGACTGATTTATTATGTTCCCCTGGGTATCAGACAGTCAAGAGCTTCATTTGAAAGTCAAAGCACGGAATGAAGCTGCGGCTTTGCTGCAGAACAAAAACTTGTGCAGTGGTCGGCTTTTTCTGACAGGGAAGCGCGAGCTCTCTGCTGGACCCAAACACACAGATGAAAGTCACGTAACTGATGCCACAAAAACTGGGAAATGTTTCAAGTGTCTTTGACTCAACATTATTTTCAATTTACGCATTAAAGTTAGATTGCATTCACTTAGATTAGAAGGATATTTTGCACAGTTAAATGTAATTATTGATGTCATGTTTTTGAGCCCGGGTTGTGATTATTGTTGATAACCACAAAGTTAACACATGAAATGAAGTTTTTGAATTAATTTAAATGTACAACGCTCTCAGTGAGTCATGATGCACGAATGTACTGGATAAATGTATATATGTAATACTGTCTAAAGCACTGCTGTGCCATTTAATTATGTTCAATACATGTTATACTGGAGAGACCTGCCTGTGGTTAGCCTGTTTTGCTAGCTTATTATTAATCAGTATATTTCCTCATAGAAGACTTTTTTTCATTTCTGAAAAATCAACTTTTCTGTCAGTATTTCTTTGGATAAAATAAAAAAAATTCTATTTCATTTGAGCAAAAACTGAAAAAATAAATTATATATAATTTTTTTTTAAATTCTTGAAGGAAGTTTATCATAGAGTTGAATGTTGTAAATGTAACTATAAGAACTGCTATTGTATGAGCAAAATTGGTACTGCCAGCAGAGAGGGGACGTTATTTAACTATGTGGGTGTTAATGACCAGAATCTGCCATTATGTCTTTTACATTTTAGCTTTCAGTTACCTTTACTAATAGTCTTATGCATTCTTTTGTTGTACAGTAGTCGTCCTATAAATGTCATATACCATAAAGTGAACTCTACTCCACTGAAATCTGTAGTGCCTGTTGTTTTGATGGGTGTTCCCATATCCCTTTCACAAAAGCTCGAGCTCGAGCAGTCCAGCTGCTTTTTTTGGTTGCTTTTGCAGCTCACATTAACAAGTGAATAATCTTCAATGATTTATCATCTTAACGCATACGTTTTCTCTCACTAACTGTCATGTGACGGCTGTGTGCAGGCAGGCATGGTGGACCTAAAATGCAGACTCACGGAAACAAAACGTGAACTCAAAACAGCTTTAATGCTGAACTCAGAAGGGTACCAAAACTAGGACTACAAAATAAGCTTACGCAGCCAGAACACAGCAAGACGAGGGTAGATCACAACACCAACAAACTGAAACACAGGGCTTAAATACACAGAGGAGCAATCAGGGAATGGGCAACAGGAGGGAAACACAGCTGGGCAAATCAGGCCTAACGAGACAAAGGAAGCAAAACCAGACGCATTTACATGAGACACGGACTTTCAAAGTAAAACAGGAAACATAACACAGACTGAACTTACAGACACAGAGCAGACAGGGGAGACAGCAACTAAGGATTACACAGAGACATAAACCATAAGACAGAACTCCAACAAAGAAACCAAAGACTAGAAATGATAAATAATATAATAAACTCAAAACATCCTAACACTAACCACCTTGACCAGCATGTGATGTGGAGGAATTATTGTGCAGGATCAGGAACTCCTTTGGAACATTAACCAAGAAAATGTGTGGCTGAATGGCTGCATCCGCATTATAACATTAGCATATATGAGAAACAATTTGGTTGACTCATTGCAGTAAGTTTAGCTGTTTTACTAATACACCACCTTTATTTTTCACTAATATTTTTAATCCCTGGATGTGGATGCGACACTGATCTATGGTGGTGAAGAGAATGCTGAGCGTAAAAGCAACCCATGTTTAATTCAGTACGATTTTATTTACTTCGTGCCAAATTACAGCAACAGTTACCTCGAGGAACTTTATATTGTAAGTTAAATACCACCTACATGAGCTGTAGGTAGAGACGAAAAGAATGAGATCATAGATAGTAATGGCACAAATGGGCTTCCTCTGAAGGGTAGCTCTCCCTTAGCTATAGGGTGAGGAGTTTAGTCATTTGGGAGGGATCAGAGTAGATCCACTACTCCTGAACATCAAAAGAAGCCAGCTGAGATCATTTTCCATTTGACCAGGATGCTTCCTGGACTTCTCCTAGGTGAGGTGTTCCAGGCATGTCCTGGAAGGAAAAGTCGCCAGGATAGGATATACTGGAGATCTCTCGGATGGCCTGAGATCACCTTGGTGTTCACCTGGATGAAATGCAGATACATGCTAGAAAATTGATGGATAGATTTTTGATTTAAAGTTTCTACATTTTATTGTCATTTTGTCATCGTCTTTGCTTGTCTTTCTATGAAAGTCACCACATTCCACTAGTGTGAAGAACTGCTACATTGATGCAACGGTCAAAGTTCAGTAACAATAACAGTGAGATTTAATGACGTGAGCAATGTGCCAGAACTATCTACAATATATTCACAGAATAGGGGGTCATATGAGTATGGAACATTAGCACTGACTTGTTAGAGTGATGGCATCTTAATGAGTATGTTTTCTTCCTTTTGCTGCAAGCTCTGTACATTTTAGCATCAAGCCTGAAGAGTTTGATTTGACAGTCCTAATTACAATGGATGTCAACAAATTAGTGAAATCTGTAACTAACTACAGTCACTTCAGTGTGAAGTTGATGCCTCGTTTGAAGGAAGTCTTCAGTTTACAACAGCTTATGCAAATTCAGTTTAAATATTGACACAGAAACACAATTAAACATGAAAGAAAGGTTTTCAGGGGAAAGCGTGTCTAACCGAGTTTAAGCAAGAGAAAGTGGACTTTACTGCCTTTACTATGTGGGATTACAGTCTGCTAGCACAGATAGTTTCTAATGTACAGCAAATAAAATGATCTTGTAATGTTAATTACATGAATTGCTCATATGTACACACAGTTTCTAAGAAAAAAAGATGAATAAAATGGCCAGTTGGACATGTCCTCTACTTGAAGTTTGACTTTTTTCCATCGCAACAATACAAATAACATATCTGTTTGAATAAAAGTGCAGCCACTGGCTGTCCAGTAACATGAGAATGTAGTTGTTATCATGCTGTGTGGATGTTACATGAGAGACATAACCGCAGGAGCCAAATTCAGTCATGTTCATCAACTATTGCAAACCGATTGATTGATCCAGCGTCAGACGGCTGGCTTCATCAGAGGAGTCTGAACTCATCAAGGTCATCAAAGGAGAGACATGATTGGTTCTGGTTTCAGTTATATTCCATCAGATGACTCTCTGTTTAGAAAAAAACAAAGCAGAGTGACATATTTCAATCAGCCAGTAGCCTCTAAATATTAAATCTGGAAGGATTCAAGGAGGTGCAGAAAAAGTTCACAGAAATCTAAAACAGTGTGATGTTGACAATGTCAAACAGCCTCACATGGTGTCTGTTTACTCAGTACAGTCCAGCACATGTGAGTCATCTCAGCTATTTAGGTGCCAAATGCCAGCTCTCCTGATACACCTCGGAGCCTTTCAAAGGCAGACCTGCTGACTGTGTTGCACATGCCGTCTCTGAAAGCACAGATTAGATATGGTTATCATTAAAACTACACGTGCTTTTGTTTTTGGCTGTTAAACTGACAAAACAAACGCTTTGCTTCAAGTGTTAATGTTTATTGTGCAAATTTACTTTCCCACGAGACACAGCTTTGCATTTTTAACTGGCCTTACTTTTTTTGTTTATTTTCTTAGAAGATTTTCCTTCCATACTTAAATATTTGTATATTTAACTTCATGCATTAAAAGGAAAGCGTATGGTTCCATAACCCTCAGCCATTTAAAGGCTGTGTTCCTCTGACAGAAACATGTGAGTGCACTTCCTGATTAGATACAATTCATATCAGACCCAGGGATGATCACGCTGCTCCCAATTTCCTGCTGATCTGTCCTCACATTCATTTTTCCCTCTGACATTTCCAGCAATACGACACTTGACTTAAAATCAAGTGTAAAATCACAAAATCATATATATCTTTGAACGTTTTATTTTTTTAAATGTGTTATAGAAATAAACTTTGATTTAATATTATAACTGCACAGATTATTAAATCATTATTGTATTTTATTGCATGTGATCTTTCTTTTTGTGTTTATGCTTGTATTGTATAACTGTTCACTGCTGCCCACATCAAAGATTTTACCCACTTCTACTCTTATTTTTACATATATATTGTATCTTTTGTTTGCTACTTCCTGATTTATATTGGTAATTGGTTAGCTTTGTTGTTTTACTTCCTGTCCTTGTCCGTTTCCCTCCTTAATCCTTGCCTGCCTGCTCTCATGTTGAATGGATACACTTATATACTATATTTATATCATCCTTCCTTACTCTGTATATTTCTTCAATGTGTCTGTTTTTTCATTCCCATTTCTTGATTTTTTTTTTTGCTAATTTAAACTGTTTGTTATTTTTTGTGGATTTTTGAAAATTGAATCAGTTTTAAAATCATTCTATTTATAGCTCGAGTTTGCATTTTAGTCTCCTTGTTTGGTGGGGGAAAAAAGGACTAGAAGCAGAAATGCAGCTCTTGAATATTAAATCACTATTGTGGTGCATGCAACATGCAATTCAGACAGAGCATAAATACCACTTAAGGACTGGTTAAGAGCTAGTTCTTAACACCTGTGGAGCATCCAGGGGTGAGACCTGTTTTCAAGGATTACTTAAAGAGTAATGGAATGATTTACCCTCTCAACTCGACATGTTTGGTCTTTCCTTCTTTTATTAAAAAGTGAATAATAAATGCGTTGTTGTTGTTGTTGTTGTTTAAAAGTGGTGCATAAAACATAACAATATTCGACAATGTGAGAACATCTACGGCAGGAGTGAAACAGACTGTGAGCTACTGGCAGACCAGGTATGTGAGAGACGGAGCAGTCTGTCCAATCAGTCAAACACAAACACAGCTTGTTATTGAGCCTGGAAATAAACTGAGGCAAACAAGAAACGACGCTGCAGCTGAGCCTTTAATATCCATAAATGCCACTTAGGTTCTGTGAACACAGAGGATGTGACGTACAGTAATGGACTGTGTACACAGTGTGAAAGGCAGCGTCATGAGGTCAGGCACACTTTTTTATTTCTAGCAGGAAAGATCATTTGGAGAACATGAACATGATTTGTTCAGACAGAGAGTTTAAATAAAATCTATGCAGTGTTGAGAATTAGATGAAGCATCACAGCAGTGGAGCAGGATCTCCCAGAGTTTAGGTGTTGGTGGTGGTGAAGATGAAGATGGAGGTTAGGATGAGGCTTGGGAGGCTGGTGAGTCTGAAAGCCACAAATGAAAAAAGAGCATAGCAGAGACTGACTGGCTTGCAGAAGGCTGGCAAGCCATTGATTTAGACCTTAACACACTGGAAAGCAGGCAAATGAGTGAATACAGATTTTTGTTACTGAACTTACACATAGAAAAAAGAGAAAACCATACTGCTGTAAACACTAAACGAAATAAACGTGATTGTGTGGTGTGTGAGGGAGAGCTGCTGGGTGCACAGGTACAGGTTTACATTTGCAAACGAGAGGCAGAGAAAGGAGGAAAGTGAAGAGAAATACATACACAAACCCTACAACCTACAAATGCAAGGGTCGCAAGGTGGAAGAAATATAAAGAAATTAAAAATAAATGAATAATTTTGTTTGCTTTCAGTCCCCACAGTGTAGGAGGAATCTGTCTATGGTGCTCAAGGTTATGAAAAACTATCTGTGTAAATTTCTGTTTTCTTTTTCATATTTTTGTTATTCATCCCTCAGATTTCGTGGAAGGAACTTTTATTGTCCTGTATGCCCCCTGTGGGGATTCATAGGTTAGTATCAGGTGGATCGTGTTAGTCATGAAAACAAAGAAATAAAATTAACTTTCAAAAACTGCTAAAGTAAATGTATTATCATAATTATCATAATTTAGATGATAGATGTTTAAACGATAGTACATAAGAGTATATCATCTAGAGCAGGGGTGGGCAATTCTAGGCCCCGAGGGCCGGTGTCCTGCAGGTTTTAGATCTCACCTTGGGTCAACACACCTGAATCACATGATTAGTTCGTTACCAGGCCTCTGGAGAACTGCAGGAGCTAATTTAGCCATTTAAATCAGCTGTGTTGGTTCAAGGACACATCTAAAACCTGCAGGGACACCGGCCCTCGTGGACTGAGATTGCCCACCCCTGGTCTAAATTATTACTGATCAGTTGGGTAAGTCTCTCATTTATATACAGACTGTGGTCAGAAGTTTCTAGAGATCTAGAGTTTCACCCAGGCTGGAAATAATACAGTGTTGATATCGAGGTGTTAGTAACAGCAGGCAGCACCTGGACTGTAAAACCTCTTCCCTACATCACTGATCTGAAAAAAGTCAGACTGGATACACTCAAGACCCAAGAATCATGATTTATTAAACCGTATAGTTTTTCATATTTAGTACAATAAAAACAACAGTTCAAAGGCACATTTTACCACATTTTCAATGCTTTTACATAATTAGAGGCTAAATGCTTTATTTGATCCTCTTCCTGCTTCCCACTGACTGTATCCCCACAGATCTCGACTACCTTCCCCCATGCTCATATATTACTTGTCTTTATTAAACCAGCTCAGGCCACTTGATGCTGTCGGCTGTGATTTATAACCGAGCCAACTGCTGTGGCCTGATAACCTCTAACTGTCCTGAGGCAGTGATGCAAGGCTGCGCTGTGGATCTATTTTAGGCTGAAAGGTCCCGCCTAACACACGTGTGTTTTCACCAGAGGTTATCACATCCATATGATGGAAGGTGTAATAAGAATTCTGTTCAAAATGTCGAAGCTGCTGAACAGATAAGACAGGACAGGAGAACATGTTCTGGAAAGAGTCAAATGATAAAGCGCTGACCTCAACTTGTTATTACTAAAAACAGAACTTACATTTTATGCAAGGTTTGCAGGCTCACAAGAGGACGTGTAGTTCTTCATTTGAATTAAATGAACTTCTTTTTGATAACAAAAGCACTTTCTGGAGACAAAATTTATGCAGCTGAAGGTGTCATGATCCGCAGCTCAGGGGTTTTGCGTTTTGTCATCAGGATGGTTCCCTGGCTACTCTCCTGGGCGGCGCCTCCTGCATCACACCTGAGCCCCATCTGCTGTCAATTACTGGAGGACTATTTAAGCCAGCGCTGCCTGCTACTCATCGCCAGTTCGTTCAGTCACTTCCTGTGGTAACTCGGCCATGTCTGCCCTCGCCCTGGCTTTGTCTGTAGCTCTGCTTCCTGGTGTACAGGTCTCTGCACCATCCCACCTTTGACTCACCGCCTGTTGTTCGCTTCCTCCAGTGCTGGCTTTCTCGTTCCACCTCCGTCATCAGCTCTCATTAAGGAAACCATCACCCAGTTACTTTCCAGTTACTCCTCAGTCTGGCCCTGTTGCAGAGCTCCCGTGGACCCGATCGCAGCCTCTCGGGACGCCTTCCCTATAAGCTGTGCCCGTTCCCACCGGCTCCTGCTTCGCTCTTGTTTATCCTTGTTTTGTTCCCATTCTTTCTGTAAATAAAGTCTTGTACCTAATTCTCAGTGAGTGTATTGAGTCCGCTTTTGGGTCCGGCCCTTGCACAAACCTCGGTTCACGACAGAAGAACAGTTTAGAGTTCAAAATACAAAGACAAATGCTGTATTAAGTGTTCAGTCCACATGGACAGTGGTTTGGCACAATGGGAGATCACACATGCAGTCTTCCTGTAGCACATTTCAAGCAGCCGTGTGCTGGATAGAGGATCAGAAAATAATGCTCTTGGTTATTATTGTTTACTTTGGCTTTTGAATTAGTTTGACTTTTATCCGGTCTGCTCTGCACTACGCAAATGTTTTGTTTGATTTCTGTTCGATTGTTCTGTCCCGAATTTTATCAGCCTTGTGGTCGACTGTGAAGCACTTTGAACGTTTTATTTTTTTAAATGTGTTATAGAAATAAACTTTGATTTAATATTATAACTGCACAGATTATTAAATCATTATTGTATTTTATTGCATGTGATCTTTCTTTTTGTGTTTATGCTTGTATTGTATAACTGTTCACTGCTGCCCACATCAAAGATTTTACCCACTTCTACTCTTATTTTTACATATATATTGTATCTTTTGTTTGCTACTTCCTGATTTATATTGGTAATTGGTTAGCTTTGTTGTTTTACTTCCTGTCCTTGTCCGTTTCCCTCCTTAATCCTTGCCTGCCTGCTCTCATGTTGAATGGATACACTTATATACTATATTTATATCATCCTTCCTTACTCTGTATATTTCTTCAATGTGTCTGTTTTTTCATTCCCATTTCTTGATTTTTTTTTTTGCTAATTTAAACTGTTTGTTATTTTTTGTGGATTTTTGAAAATTGAATCAGTTTTAAAATCATTCTATTTATAGCTCGAGTTTGCATTTTAGTCTCCTTGTTTGGTGGGGAAAAAAAGGACTAGAAGCAGAAATGCAGCTCTTGAATATTAAATCACTATTGTGGTGCATGCAACATGCAATTCAGACAGAACATAAATACCACTTAAGGACTGGTTAAGAGCTAGTTCTTAACACCTGTGGAGCATCCAGGGGTGAGACCTGTTTTCAAGGATTACTTAAAGAGTAATGAAATGATTTACCCTCTCAACTCGACATGTTTGGTCTTTCCTTCTTTTATTAAAAAGTGAATAATAAATGCGTTGTTGTTGTTGTTGTTGTTGTTTAAAAGTGGTGCATAAAACATAACAATATTCGACAATGTGAGAACATCTACGGCAGGAGTGAAACAGACTGTGAGCTACTGGCAGACCAGGTATGTGAGAGACGGAGCAGTCTGTCCAATCAGTCAAACACAAACACAGCTTGTTATTGAGCCTGGAAATAAACTGAGGCAAACAAGAAACGACGCTGCAGCTGAGCCTTTAATATCCATAAATGCCACTTAGGTTCTGTGAACACAGAGGATGTGACGTACAGTAATGGACTGTGTACACAGTGTGAAAGGCAGCGTCATGAGGTCAGGCACACTTTCCAAGGGGTGCATTAGCAGATAACCAATTCAAACACCCTAACAAGCATTTACCAAAATTCACAGTTAACAGAGCTGATACTCGCACACAGGCAAAAGTTGCAGCACTAAGCATCTTTGGGATTTGTTTGAGTGAGCGTATTATTAATCAAAATAAGAGCTCTTGTAAGTCATTACATTTATTCTTTATTTGACTCATTCTCTTTCTCTTCACAAGACTTTATTCAAAGATATTTTGGGATCAACTTGATAAAAAGGCAGGTGTGAAATTTAAAAGTGAGGTCAAAGGTCATATGTTACATAATATTTGGATGTGGACTATAATGTGTAATGTATTATTTCCTTAATGTTCCAAATAGAAACAAAGATGGAAGAATTTTGAGCAGAATTTTAAAGATTAAATCATTTTATGACAATTTGACCTTAAAGAAGAGGTCAGAGGTCAAATGTGGCATGATATTCTTATTCTTTATACGGCACTTTCTGTACATACCACTCTCGTAAGATGATATAAGGCTTTTTTCTCAATTTTTGACCAATTAATCATTAATTTAACCTTGAATACCTCAGTGGATGTGAGCCAAATTTGAATGGATTGTTAACATGACCCCACTCATCACCTCTACATAGATTTGTTTTTTGCTGCCAAAAAACATACAAAGCAAGCAAAAAATGACAAGAAACACATACTGTAAAGGGAACTTATTCCACCTGGAGCAGGCCTGAAACATAAAGGCTTTTTTTACCAACCTTTGTAGACAGAAAAGTTCATTAACAACTTCAAATACATAAAACTAAATGTTTTTTAAAAATTAGACTTCAATAAAAGTTAAAGTTAATACATTTAAAAGGACAGCTTGATCCATTATATGTAATATTAAGAGGATGAAAATCAGTTTTAGATGCAGTCTGATAAATTGCGTCAGCTAAACTGTCACTGGTAATAAAAGCAATGAGGCAATTCTCTGTCAACATTAAATAATGTCTGTAATGATGCAAAACACCAACACTAAGGTCAGCTTCCTTCCAGACATAGTCAATATGTAACATAAAAGTAATTTGACTTTGTCCTTCATTTGTTCCAGGAATGACTGATAGACTCGGCTCGGTGTACTTGGCAGCCAGACCCATACTCTGCCACTTCACAGCTCCAGTCAAAGCACCTCTGTCCCTTCAAAATATCTCCCACCGCTCTGCTGCCTTCCAGCCCCTCTCACTAAACCAAACCGAGCAGGACATCACCTGGTGGCCTCACGTCAGTGTTCAAATACACTGTTATGTTAACATATAATAAAAAAAGATTAAACCAAGCCTGTCTTTCATGAGCATTTTCACTGCTGTTCCTATCGAGATAGTTGCATCAAGAAAGGCATCTCTACCAGCTGAAACGTGCAGAGCTAATAGCCGTCTCCTTTAGCGATAGTGAACTGTGCTGGTGGCCCAAGTGTTAATATTTAAGGCACCTGGTTGGTCGGTGTTCCTGTGCTTCCCTGACAAACACAAAAAGAATTCAGTTTGCTTTTGCTCAACCATCACTGACCTTCATGTGACCTCAGCGGCAGCAAATGATTTACCAGCTGGCGCACCTGAGGAGAAAACACAGAGTTATACCACAGTCTGGTTGGAAGTTCACTCCAATCTGTCAGATTCAAAGAATGAGCATGGACACTATTTAAGTTCACCTGGGAAAGAAAACTACAGACTTTTCAAAGAAGCTTTTTTAGCATTTATATTGTGCTACAGTGGTGGATGTTCATATTAAACATGTATAACCCTGGTTACAAATGTTACAATAACATGATAGAAAAATTGAACAATAAAAAACAAAAAATTGGAGGTCATAATGAGTAAAATTATTCTTCTAACTAATTCATAAAAGGTAGGATTCTGGATTTCCCTGATCAGACTGGCACTGAACTGACTGTGTGATGCTCTGGACCAGGACATGATGTCATGTCCTGATGTTAATTTCTTGTTTTAATAATGGATTTTGACTGTGATTTATAGGAAATCTAACTTAAAGGGTCAATGCACCAAAACAGTGATTTCTGATAATATTTGATTGCTCATAATAGAAAAATTAACTCACACTGCTAATGTGGCTCTATTGGCTTTCACAGAACACACCAGTCTTATATTCTCTTATATTCTCTTAAAAGAAATAGATTGTAAAATACTGAAAGCTTTAAAAGGATTACGTATACATTTGTTTTACAGTGGCATAACTGCTACAAATGGTCAAAGTTTAAAATATTGAGGTCAGAGTATGAGCCAAAAGCCAAAATCTAAAGTTGGATACAGGGGATGAATGAAAGGGCTACACGAAGGCCCAGAATAAGATTAATAAGGTTTGTTTTTTTTACTTTTTAGAAAAAGCACTTGTTATATTGTAACACACAGTGTGCACGACCCTCTACCACACATATAATCTTCTCTTCCTCATGTATGCACCGCACATGTTCAAAGTTTTCAATAATGAAATTACACGATCACCCGGGTTCATTATGCTTGAGGTTTATCTTCTGACTGCATTTCTGAAAAGCTCTTTTCACCTGGAGGAGCTCCTTCCTCATTTGGGCTTAATTAGACACTTCCTCCGCCGCCTCGCTCTTGTTTGCTTTGTTACTGCCTCATCCTCTGAGGGAAAAACCCCTCATTGTGCTACAAAGTTCAGACAACATAAGTGCAGTGTGGTGTGTGTTTGTGTGGTGTGAGGGGATAAACAATATAAGCAAATGTGATTGTTTCAGCTGATTTACAGATTTCAAAGACAGTTTTTACAATCATATTTTCCATAGATCACCTTTTTTAAGTTACTGCCTAACATAACACACAGACACCTGATAGATGAGGTGTTTCAGGCATGTTCTACTGCAAGGAGTGCCCAGGGTAGATCCACAAGGCACTGGAGAAATGATGTCTCTGCCCTGTTGCCCTCATGGGATGAAGAGCAGCAGGAGGATGGATGGATGGACTTGTCAACGCTAGTTTAAGTCTTTGAAACTCTAATATTTGGGGAAATGTTAAGCTTACATGCTTTTCTGATCTGCACAGAAGTAACCTCTAAAATAACTTAGAAACAATAATGTTGCCATGGATACAAGCTACCCAAGAAAAGACACTGGACTGGACTGTGTGCTGCAAACCAAGCCTTGCTTACATTTCAGATAACAGATGACCCTAAACTGCCTGTTACATGTTAGTAGTCATGACTGCAATTTGTACACTTCCATTCTGGATCCTGATTATCAGACATTTTCAGATAGTTTTGTCATAAATGAAAGATAATGTGCCATAAAGATGATGTAATCGGATTAGGTCAACAACCAGTTTGTGCTGTGATGTAGTTTTTTCCATCACCAACAGCAATAATTTACACTGATTTCTTATTCAAAAATACGCTTAAATGCAATTCAACACTTTATTTGTTTTCCTGGTAAACTGACTCGCACACACAAATATTTTTCTGCCACTTCTGGCCGTTCACTGTTCACTTCCTTGTGATTTTATGGAAGCAGCGGCTCCACGAGTGAGTGAACAGTGTGGTCTTTGTGCGCTCAGGACAAAGCTGGTGCTGTGAGTCGGCCATCAGGACCTTGAGGAAGGACACCTGAGCACCAAAACACCTCCATGCTACCTGTTAGACTGAGCTCATCGTCGCGGACTCACAAAACAGTGGGAGTTATCAGTGCCACTCTTCCCTGTTTGCCCAGACTGTTAACACACCAGCAGCAAGAAACTGTTTCCTCAGTCATGCAGTGCTGCCCTATCAGAGGTGCATTACCAAATAAACCTATTCTGCACCACCAACCCGTGGGAGAGGAAAATATGCATGCCTCATATCTGAGGTCAGACAGCATGACAGAAATGATAATCAACACTTTGCTGCCAGTCTGAGTTTCAGAATCCAGAATCCAGCAGATGACAAAATCCAGGAGGAACCATAGAAGCAGGAACACAGAACAACCAGAAACATTACAGGCAGTGTTAACTAATGCACTGGCAAAGAAATGGGAAAACTTAAGCTTGTTATTCACACGGAGCTACAAAAGAAAGTGATCGCAGCTGTGGGGAACAACAGAGACGCCGAAGAAAACCGAACACAAGGCACAAAAGACAACTGACAAAATAATACAGGAAGTGAAACGTGATAACTCAACAGGTAAACACAGACACAAAAGAACCCAAAACAAAGGAGCTGGCATGGGAGAATGGAAGTGAACCATAAACAAAAAGAAAAATACATAAAGATAAATATATCAAAAACTATGACCAGGAATGGAGGAAAAGGAAAACATGGAGCTAAAGACAGCGTAATCTAAGAAGATACCAGAAGATAATTACAGAAAACCAAACTAAAAGTTCATAAACTCAAGACATGTGCTTGTTTTGATCCCTTTACCTTCGTTTTGAGTCTCTTAGTTCTTGTTCTGAGACTCAACTTGTGCTGATTTTATTCTTCTTTGTGGGTTTTTGTGCTTTTTTATGGCTATTTTACGTCTCCTTGCTATCACTTAGAAGTTAGTCTGTGGTTGTTTTATGTCTTATCACATTTCTCGCACTTTTATCGTTGTTGTTGTGTGCCTGGAAAATATTTCCCACCGCGCGGGTGAATGTGCAACAAGTTGTTGGAAATACTCCCAGACCTTTTGTGCACCCAGGCTTTCACTGGGATTATCTGTGATAAAGCTAATCCTGCAGAAAGCCTGCAGCCACTGCAAAGCTGCGTGTTGTTTGTGTCAAAGCAGTTTCTAAAAAGTCAAAATGATGTCTAAAGTTTGAGGCTTTTATCCTTTAACCCTATTTAATTTCACTGAACACTTGTCAGCTGTTAAATTAAGAAACTCCCAATAAAATAAACCCAAACAAAAAATGTGCACACCAGTTTTACTGTTGGTTTCTTTTTTGGTCCTTTGGGCTCCTAATCCAAAAACTGAACGCATATTTTGTTTCTGTTTGGATATTAAACATCGAATCCCTGCTAATGAAAACGTCCTACACACAGAGAAACTTTGTTGTAGTAAAATAACTCAAGACTCATCTTTGCAGCACCTCAGGGAATTCCCAGAAAGCCCAGAGGAGTGCTGAGACTGCACTTTGGGGCCATGTGAAACTTTTCCTAAATCAAAAATAGGGGTGAGGCTGCTCCTGAGGAAAGAAGCTGGTGGAGCTCTTGGAGAAAACCGACCCCTTGGCCTCCACTGCAGTCAAATGCCTGGCATACTTAAAAGGTTCTCAAAGCTCCCTGATCATCTTAACCATGACTTTGCATTCCACAAATGAATCAAACTTTTGTTTAAGTTCATGTAAAAGCAACATTTTGTGTAATATTTATTAGTATTTGTTATCATGTGTGTATACTCCTGTGCACAGACTGCATTCAGTCAACACAGTTTAAAAGGCTTTTGTGTTTAGTTTTGTGGCAGCACGTGTAGTGATTAGCAACCTGTGTGTGTCCCCCTGTTTCACCCCACAGTCCAAAGACATGCACGTTTAAACGGTGATGCTAATACAGCTGTGGGTGTGGATGTGTGGGTGTCTGACTCTGTGCACTGGCCCTGTAATTGACTGGTGACTGGATCTATTTTCAGTTGTTTTCCATGTCTTGGTGATTGTGTCTCTTTGTTTGTTTTGTATCGTTAATTTGTAACCTCTATTTTTAAATATGTTGTCATTAAGGGATTGTTTTGTTTCTTTGTGGTTACTTTGTGTCACTATGGTGAGTCTGATATGTTTGGATCTCTCTGTGCATTATTTGTATTTCAACAGTTTGAGTGTTTTACTTGTGTTTTTATATCACTGTGGGAACTGTGTCTGTCATTCTTTTGAGATCGTGTTTGTTTGTGGTCATTTGGGGTCTTTTTGTGATTGTTTTACACTTTTTGTCACCTTTTATGCCACTGTGGCCATAGTAACCGTCGCTGTTACTTTTTTTGTGTCTTGGTGTTTCATTTGTTCATTTGTCTCTTTTTGGTTGTTGTGTATCACTGTGGTAATCACGTGTGTCACTGTCTTTGTGATCGTTTTTGCCTCTTTGCTTATCTTTCTGCATTTCTATATTACAGTAGCAGCTGATCAGATGACCCCGTGTAATGTAATAGGCATCTTTCTATGTGCATTATGATGTGACTGCATTAATTAGTATCTTCTTTTATTTTGGGAAGATCACAAACTGTCGGGCACACTTCCTGATAACAAAACCTTTGTGGGGTGGACTCTTTTTATGAAAACCATAAAACCGTTATGATAAAACTGAACCATTGAGCCATTTAAACACTGGGTGTGTAAACAGCTACCATTCAAAGACTAATTGTTACTCTTGTCTGTTTGCTCTTCTTTTAAATTAACATTGGCAGCCCTTAATGTGGCCGAATGAATGTTTGAGTTTTCATGCAGCATGACGGCGGCTGAGGGAGCGCCTCTCCTCAGGATAAGTCACAGAGGGGACTTCTGCTGAGATAACATGCCCCACCACACACCTGGTATCTCATGCCAGGCTGAGCAGCTGCTGTGTTTCCACACACGTTACCATGGATGTGGACTGCAAACACTGAAGTCTGTGGGGACCTCACTCACACTACACACACACACAGACATGTCCTCCATGCATCAGGGAACTGGTCAAACAGTTAAACCACGGCCATGCAGAGAACAACGACATCAGAAGGTTTGTCTTCACGTGTGGAGACGTTTCACCGACCAAATCTGCTTTACTGTGGCTGTAAAGCTCTTTCAGGCCACTGAGCCATAATTCACCTAAATCTGGGTCACTGAAAATACTTTGTGGAGAAAGCATTTGAGCCTTTTAGTACAGTAACAAAAAAAGTCAGTCAGTAAGGCCAATAATCCAAACAAGAGGCAGGCGAAGGGCAGTGTCCATAAACGGGTCACTTCCACGCATGAGAAAATCTAACAGGAACTAAAAATGAGCAACAAACAGGAAAATCTTACAGAAGAATTGTGCTGGAAAACACAAAAACAGTTTAAAAGCTTGATATTTGCAGAGTGCTGCTCAGGTGGAATAAATACTGGAATGACAAATGAGCTAATGCTACAAAGGTGTGACACAAAAGGGCAGAGCACAGCACAAAGGCTGTAAGAGAGCTGAATGAAGTGTTTGACAAACAGAGATTTCAAAATATCGCCCTGGAAAGCAACCGAGGTGCTTAGTCTGTGTAGATTCTCAGTCATCCAGGTAATGGAAGTCTTAAGAGCTTGAGAAAAGAAAGCAACTGGACTTCGTTGAGCTTGTAAAGATGTTTTGCCTCTCATCCACAGTTCAATTCAAAACAAAAGGTGGAGAGTCCCAGGTAGTCCCCTAGTGAGGGTTGTCCCCTTTGAAGGTTGTCCTGAGGGTCACCTTGCCCCAGATGAGCCAATAGGTCACATGATAGGGTGTGGTAAAGTCCCACGGTGGTTTCACCCTTAACCCCCTGTGATGAAAATAACCCATCCCTTTTTTACACCTTGGCTCATGTGCTGAGTCATATGATCAGCAGTAGGTCAGCGACCCCTCAGGACCACCGAGTCCAGGTGTTCTCTTTTTTCAAGCTCTTAAAACAACCGAGACACCCTGCTCCTGTCTTCAAGTAAAAGGATCATTTGACTTTATTCTTAAAGCATTTTGTTAAAAACAAATCAGTGTGGATCATCTCCATTTCATTCAGAATGAAAAATATACAATCAGTCTGAATCAGATACCAGACAAATCACCAACAGCTGTGACATAATGCAAAATGTAAGGATACATTTCAGAGGACTAGAGGTCCCACTACACGGTCCCAAAAAGGGTTTTACATCAAGAAAAATCTCATGTTTATCCATTTAAACATAAATGAAAATCTTTTTATCTACACATGAATCCCCTGGAGAAATTTTGGATACTGCATTGTTTTATGTCTTCCAGTATAGCCTAGCAGTTAACAGACGGCCAGCTACTGAGATCATTTTGTCTGTCTCAGGAGCAACTGAGGCAAAAAAATTTTAGACTCCAGTTTCCAGTTACACACTTCTTATTTTAGGAGTTTCTTCTTAATCAAATTTCTGTTTTTAGCCTGAGGATCTCAACCTCCTGATCCTTGATCTTAAACTCCACTAAAACACAAGGCCAAACGGAGAAGTGAAGTTAAATGGAAAATCTCCCCCTCCTTTGTTTGTTTAAATGGGCCTGCTCTTAATCCATAGAAGGAAAGAGATAACTGTGTGTGGGTAAAGTGCACAGTGCATTGAAAAGAACACATAACCCTCATCAAAATGTCACGGCTGAATAGAAGCTGTCTGGCCTGATTGGCCACATGCTTTCTGGTCAGTTGGTTCAGTGTGTTTACCTTTGTATGTAAAAGTGGTGCACGGCAGTAAAAGCCAGTAAAGATGAACCAGTGTTACAGTGACTACTTCTAAACCTAATCTAAATCTAATCTCTTCATACTGTCAGAAACAGCTGATTTGTTTTTTAAATAAAGGTAAGTATACCTGAAGTACTCATCGCAGAAACAAGCTCCTCTGTGACTGATTATTTTAATATATGTGACATTAATGTGCGTGCATGATTTCACCACTGTAGCTGTTGAAGACAGTAACTTTTACTAGTTTTATTTCAGTGCATGTCCATAATAATGCTCCACCACTAAGGATAAATATATATATTAAAAATAATTATGTTCTGCAGCATTCAGAAATTCACCAAGATAAGAACTTTATTCATCCAAAAAGGAAACGCTATGTGTATCCACTATCCCTCCTCTGCTGATGTCGACCATCTCAGCCTCGCCTCTCTAGCTTTGTTTCCAAACTGCTCAACCTGACCTGTCCCTTTGATGTATCCATGTCTAATCTTATCCATTCTGGTCATCTTCAGCTCTGCTGCCCCCAGCTGTTGTTTGGTCAGTGCCACAAACTGTACACCATAGCAAGCCTCACTACTATCTTGTAAACCTTCACTTTCACTTTTGTTGCTATTGTTCTGTCATAACTCAATCACTCCATCCTGCCTGTACTGTCTTCTTCACCTCTCTTGCACACTGTTCACTCATCCACTTCCACCTGTCTCCTTCTCATTCACACATATGTATTCTGGCTTCTCTTTTCAAAGTATACCTCCACCTCTCCAGGCTCTCTTCCACCTGGTCCCTTCTCTCACTATAGATCACAGTGTCATCTACAAGTATCACAGTCCACGGAAATTCCTGCCTGATGTCATTTCTCAACCTGTCACCAATGCAAACAAGAAGAGACTCATAGCCAATCCCTGATGTAATCTCACCCCCACCTTGAACCCATCTGTCATTCCTACCACACATCTTACCACTGTCCCTCTATATGTCCTGCCCCACCCTCACATACTTTTCTGCCACTCTTGAGTTGCTGTACCACGGCTTTCTCTGATTCACCAAAATGCAGTGAAGCTCCTGACCTTCTTTATACTTCTCCATCAACACTCTCAAGGCAAATATGGCATTTCTAGTGCGGTAAGTGATCAAACACTATAACTATAAAATGAATACTGTAGTATTAATAGTAATCATCCCATCTAGTGAAGACAAATATTATTTTTGACTTTTAATGTGTGTCTTTAATATTTGTCTGGCTTTACTGCCGTTTCTGCTTTGTTTGTATTGTAGAATACTGACACCTGCTGGCCAGATGAGGGAAATATTTTTATGTCCCGCCCAAAAACCTAATCAATGCTTTCAATTGGTTTAAATTTTACAAAGCCCCCATTTAATTGGGTGATATGCTTTATATTGGCCAATCACCGCTTTTGTTTACAACCAGCCTCAAAAGGTCAGAGTTGAAAAATGGGAAGCAATGCAGCTTTAGCTGTCACAGCAGCTAACATGGTGGAAGTTTTAAACTCCAGGAAGGAACAGCTTAATTAAACATTCACTCTAGAAAATGAACCACACAGACGCATAACCGCCCGTCCTGCCCGACTCTGCGATGCTGTGTGCGGGTGTTAAAGCCGTGAGGTCGTCGGCGTCATTACGAAAGGTTGGTGGCTAAGCTAACGGTTCGTTTAACAGCTGATGATGTCCGTTGTGTTTTTAACACTGGAGTAACTTTACACGGTCACTCGTTTGGGTTGGGAAAGCCCCGGTGTCCCTCCCAGGAGAGCTGAAGGACGTTACTTGAGAAAGGGAGCTCTCCTTAGACTGCCGAACCGAGATAAGCCACACAAACTGGAGGGAGGCTGGAGAGAGGATTTCAGAGAGACTGGAGGGATTTACAGACCAGGATCAAACCTTTGAACCCTGTAAAGAGCAGATAGGAAATGGAGAGCCTTGAGAATTCAGTCTACTATTATTATTATTATTATCATCATCCTTATTATTATTATTATTATTATTATTATTATTATTATTGCATTATTATTGAGACCATACTAGGATCAAGAAGTTACAGAGCCCCGGGAACAAATGTTTGGTCCTGCTTTCATCGTCAGGCTTTTTTTTCCTTTCTTCAGTAATTATACTCATATATGAAAGTGTGCTTACTGTACATGTACACAGAATAGCTTGATTTTAACTTACTGAATCCACCACCATGCACAGTTTCACTAAAATCTTTACAGTGTCTTATAGAAAATGGGCGATGGGGCTTTTATAACCCTATTTCTAATTTAAGTATCATTACATACACACACCTGAAATATGAAGAGATTATTAATATTTAATATTTATAGTATTATTATTATTATCATTAGTATTTAAGAGACTAAAATGTAAAGACAGATTGATGTGTCCTCACCATGTTTCACATGATTTTCACTGGTCCTCTCACTGTCCTCAGCAGTTATGGACGAGTCATCTTCACAGCGGGATTGTTCACCACCTCCCTGCAGGACCAGATTCGCCTGCTGCTCCTCCTGTTCTGACGGACTGTTCTGAGCCCGCCGACACAGAGCAAAAGCGTGACTCCATCTCCACTTGGACCCCCGCCCAGGGTTCCCCGCCGCCTCCCACGCACTGCTGCATGAGTGGCTGTCACAACTGCGTGTGGATCGAACACGCAGAGCAGCTGCTGGAGTACTACAACGATGGAAGCGAGCGGGCGCTCGCTGCTATTGAGGAGAACGTCCTCGATGAGAACCTTAAAACTTACCTGAAGATGGAGATCAGACTCTTAAAAAAGACGTGACCGTCGCAGCCAGTGGCGGTGACCACAGTGCTGCCAGAAACCCTTCACAGGCTGAGATTTTACAGCACACAGTGTACCTCCACATTTTCACCCCTCCCTCATCCTGTGGGGCCCACAGTATATGTCTCATTTTAGAAAGCTGGCAGACGTTAACAGATAAGACTTTGGGTCTTTGGTGGTCATTGTTATGTTGCACTTATCTAATATTTGCTTCTAAAAAGCAGGGGGGGGGGAAGAGTCGCCATCTGGCAGGTTGCTGGAAATCATAAATATTCAGGATAAAAATGCTCTTTGATTTTTACTGGAATCTGCTCAGACCTGCTTTGGCCTTAGACAGTGCAGATCTGTCAGGATGTCAAGAAATCTCAACCATGAAAGAAAAAACACAAACACATTTGCAGAAGCTTATTAGGATTATCAAACTACTTCATTTGAAAATGAAAGCAACTCATTGTAAAAGAGTTGGGTCAGGAAGTCTTTCTCCAAACTTCGAGTGTTTTTAAGTTATCTAAGGTTACAGCTTCCTCTGAGGCTCCACAGTGTGCAGAGAACAGATGCCAGTCGGACCCTTTTAGATCTTGACATGTTTGTTTTTTTTCTTAAGGAAGTAGAGTTCATGAAAGTCACAGTGTGAAATGTTCTTTTTCTGTTAGAGCCTTGTTTGTTGGTCCAGTTCAGTTGTGGTCTAATATTTTCTAAAAATGGTCGTGTTCTGTGTCTCCGCCTGACGCTTAGCAACACCAGGGCAGATGTTACTGATGGGGGCGTTCTGTTGCAAAACTACAGAATCATGAACCTGGACTACAAACAGGTCCTCTTAGATTTCTTTGCTGGTCGTGCAGGCTGACCAAAGACAATCCAGTGAAAATAGCACTTTATTACCAAATATTTGTAATAGGAAATGTTATTCTCTCTGCTGTCTACTCATACTCAGCGCAAGATTTTCTTATGTGGGTCATATGAGTTGTTGGAAGGTATTATTTCTTTTAATAAAGTGTGTCTTCTGTTAAAGGAGGTGATGAAGTATTAAAGCACATTTCCTTAGTATTTGGAGAATTCAGTGAGGTCTGATTATTGAGGCCTCACTCAGATAAAAAGCTGCCACAACTTCAGTTTCCAACAGTTAAAGTTGTGCACAGACTGCAGTCCAGCCAGTGGTCTGCTTATAAAGCATAACATTGCATCATAACACAGTCCAACGATTCTCTACATGAAAGACCATCGTTACTGTGAATAAACATAAAACAAACTAGTCCAGTGAAGGAATAAATAGCTCGAGCTTTCAGGGTCTGGAACTGCAGCTTTTTGAAGGTGTGATGAGTTTTTGTCCCTTTCTAGTGGATGTTTGCAAGTAATAGTTCTAATGTGCACAGCATCACGAGCTGACAAGAGGAGCAATGCTTTAAACTTGAGGGATGTCTGAATTGTTGTCACGTGCTGTTTGGCGTTTGATTGGTTTGCATTGTGTCTTTGCAGCATTTGCACATTTGAAGCATCCGAACAACACTTTGCCTCTCTGTATTTGACTTTATTTAAATCATATTAGAAATTAGTTTTAATCCAATGCTTGTTAAATAAATATTTTTTATTTACTGTCAGATTCAGAGTGCTTTATTTTTATGCCGAGAATTGGTGCACACAAGCACACGTGCAAGTTCAAGCCTGAAAAACTTTAATAGCCTCTGTAGCCACTAGGAGGAGCTACATATGCATAAAACTGTCTGCTGTACTGGGGAAATGATATGTATGACGACCTAACTTGTTTATTTCATCATCATATATTTTTATCCAACCAGCTCCAAGTGTTGTTTATATTCTAATGTGATTATAGTCCGAATATTTAATAAACACAAAATCTTTGTGGCTTCAGGAAATTAAACTTTGTTCTTAATTGATATTTACAGTAAGTATGTAAAACACTGCATTGTTCTCATGATATTAATGAGATTTAAATCTCTTCTCAGGTAATAATGACTGGTTGTGTCAGAGAAGAAGCCGATCACGTTCGGTCCTGCCACCTTGATGACGTCTTTAGTTAGCCTTCTCCCAGTCCCTCTGGACCAGTATCTGAGGTGACCCTGATCTGACTGAGTCAGCATTAGTCCAGTAATAGTGATGCACTATAAGTCCTGATTACTCAAGGTTCAGTGCTGCAGCCAGCCATACAGCGTGCAGAGTTATGCTTTGATCTAGGTTATGCAGCGGATTAAGAATGAGACGTTTCACTGATCATATGTAGAGCAATGACTCTGACGTGATGGAAAACATTCAAGACAGATTATTGGCTGATGCCAAGGCTGCAACGTGCCACTTTGCATCATCGCAGTGGGGAACGTTCTGTGAACAGTAAGCTGCGAGAAGTCACGAGTTAGCGCTAAACAGTTTTCTTGTTTCAGTTTCTTTCAAACTGGCATAAAATTGGACCTTTCTGTAGTTTAATAAACGCAGACTGCCTGTAGCTCAAGAACTCATCGAGAATGATTTAGGCACCAAACGTAGTCAGATTCACGGGTGTGGGTGGAAAACATTCTAGTTAAACTTGTCAGTCATAAAACTGATAACTTGAAAGAATTAAATGTTAACTGCAGATGACTTCAAATCATTGTTCCCTCTAAGCTGCGCGCGCGCGCAATTGCGCATTGCTGGCACGGTCTCTGCACACAGAAAATCTGCGCTGCGCACAGAAAAATCTAACCTGAATTGAAATTAAAATGAATACTTTAACAATTCTGTTTTGCAGTGTTAGTCAGTAAGTGACTGGATGCTCCCGTATGGGATTAGAACGATGCCACCTTATCCCGTAGTCCAGCCAATGATGCGATTCACATTCATATATAATCAACGTGGTTGCCAGGCTATGACAGCGTCCTTATGTGCCGACACCGGTGTTTTAGCAAGCAAAGCGGCTGATGTGGAGTGAAGCCACGTTAATGACAACGTGTACAACCATTGGAGATGTGAGCAGGACAGACGGAACAACTGACGGGAAAAGTGTGGACTTTATACCAGTTTTTAAATTGTGTTGATCGGCCACGTAAAACCAGAGTTATGATAAAATATCTGCAATGTTTGGTTTTCTTCCTGAATACTGTTTTTATTTACTGCGGGAAGAAACGGTAAAAACTGCGTTTAATAAGGAAAGCGCTCTCCGCCTGTGAGCAAAAACACCCCCCCAGCCTTTCCTATTGGTGGAAAAATGTACCATGTCGACCAATCAAAAATTTATATGGCAACATGGCATTTAATTGTTTAGGAAGGGGGAAGTTTTAGGAGTGACGGAGATGTGAGAGATTTGCAACGTTTAGCGCAAATAGTGTGTAGTTAGTGTGTAGTGTAGTCAATAGTTTTGTTGTGTGTGTCAGAACAATGAGGCGACTGCTGAGTGTTACAGGTGTTACAGCAGTGACACATCTGCTGCTGTCAGGCCTGCAGGTATCAGGCTGTTGTTCTCCTTCATCTCATAGTGGACAGAAATTATTTTTGGAGCGGCACAAATAATTTGATGCAGAACAGCTGATTGTTCTGTAAATAGTTTGAAATGTTTATTTAAAAAATGCCTTGGCTTTGCAAAACTCAGTTACTTTTTTGAAGAAGTAACTATATAAATAATTGCCCAACATTGGTCATTATATACTGTATTTTCCAGACAGAGAGTTACAGACTCTCTGTGGTCTGGGAGAGAGTATTATAATACAAGTCAGAGCTTTATTAAGAAAGAAAGAAAGAAAGTTGTGTTTTCAAAATTGGAGTTCAAGTTATTTTTACTTCCAATAGTGTTAACATGCTACACAGGAACAGGACCCCGCCGAACTCCATCAACAATCACTTTTCTTAAAGGATCCTAAAATCAAGCTAATATTGAAACAAAGAGGAAGGATTATCTGAGTCATTGTGATTCTTTTTTCATTAATTTTTACATTTAGATTATTTTTTTCTTTAAAGCCACAAAAAGATATGAATCAAGGAGTTTGAGACCAGAACAGGGTCTAGAGAACGTGGCCAGTACTTCTTCCACATAGTGTCTTTAAATCTAGAGTTGAAGTAAATCCTTCTCCTCACATGCAACATCTGATCCCATCACATCTTAAAAATCGTATAGCCCTTTTATCCCAACAGAGCACTTCCCTCTCAGAGTGCAGGATTACTTGTGGCTCCAGGTGTTTTTAAAAGTAGAACAGGAGGCAGAGCTTTCAGCTTTCAGGTCCCACTTCTTTGGAACCAGCTCCCATTTGGGTTCACTCAGACACCCTCTTTACTTTTAAGGTTAGGGTTCAAACTTTCTTTTTGATAAAACTTCTAGGGCTGGACCATTTGACCCTGAACCATCCTTTAGCTTAGGCTGCTGCGGGATTTCCCATGATGTACTTCTGAATCTGTTTCTTCTCAATTTGCCCCTTTTCACTCCAGATATACATGTATATACCCTGACTCCACGTATTAACATTTGTCTTCTCTCTCTTGTAGTTTGTTATTTGTCCTGTTTACCTGCTCTCATTTTTTCTTTTGTCTTTTTCTTATTGTTTATTACATTTTCACGTAAACTTACATGCAATGTTTTGTAGGTTTTGTTTAAAGCTGAAGGTCAAATGAGTGAAGAATTTCTCTAACAGTGCTTTGTGATGGATGGTTCCAGTTCAATTATTTAAAAGAAAACCGAGCTGCTGTTTGGGATGTCTCCACATGTTCAGTGTGTCTCTAGCATGTAGATAGGAGCTGCTGATGTTGGCTTAGTCCCCTGTTTAATGGAGAGTACTCCCACTGCAGGGTGTTACAGTGATACACACAGACAATGTAAAATATTTCTGTGGGTTGGAGGATTGGAGGGTTTCACCTTAAGCAGATGGAGAGATTGCATAACAAAGATGGAGTGGGACTGTGGGGCTTTCAGGAAGCTTCCAGCTTCATCTATAATCTGTTTGAACATATTGTAAGCTGTGTGATCTCATCCTGCATCCTACTGACTCAAATCACTAATTTAATCAGCATTAGGATTTCTAAAGACATTTTTGGAAAACTTCATTACAAATACTATAAAATACATAAAGATAATGTTTATATGGCAAACTGCATTTATCACAGAGCATCTTTCCTCCATAATCTATCATTTCCAAAGCGATTCTGGAAGAAATCCTCAGATCCTACTGATGCTTAGAGCTCAGCATCAACCATTTATTTACAGATGAAATGTGTTTAATTAGCTCATTAAACAAAACTGTGAGGCTGTTAGACAAACGCTGCTCTAAAAATAACTTCAACTAATAAACTATGCAAATAATACATTTAAGTTGAAACTAGTTTTTAAAAATCCTAATATTAATTTACAAGATAAGAAAATTAAGTAATTTACTCTAATGATGCAAATGCCTTGATCATTTTAAGCCATTTAGTGAGGTGCAAGCAAAAATCCTGCATCGGGACTGCAACAATTTTCCTAATTTGATCAATTTGCTGATATTCTGTCCTATTAACTGCTATTTTTCTCCAGCTATATAAGGGACACTTTTCTTATTTAACCTAATCCAAAATCCCAAACAGCATTCATCGTTGCACACTGTTTGGCTCTGGTGGAAAAGGGAAAGCAGTTGGTTTTCACTCATTACTTGATCAGGTTTAAGCAACGAAAGCATTCAGTTTAGGAGGTGCAGGAGGAGACTGTGGCCTGGGTTTAAATCATGGACGTAGCCACAGTAACGTGACCCATCGGCAGCTTTAAATAGCATCACAGGGTTTTGGGAACCAGGTGTTACTATAGAGGGACATGCTAAGTTGTCAGCTACATTTGCCTGCTGTCTTAAAATATACAGGTGCAGTGCACTGTTCCTAAGTAACAGGCTAATAAAATACTAGAAAATCACTGACCAAAACTGAAGGACGAACTTCAAAAGATATTATTTATTAGATAATGACCACAGAAATGCTCAGAAAGAGAAAGGCCATAGCTGACTGCTACCACCGAATGTGTTAATCAACATGGCCTCGTGTATGAGTTTAAGGCTTAACAAAATCAATCAGGTGAGTTACAAAAAGAGAGAAACTATTCATAGAGGCCAAAGCTTTGTAGCAGGCTGTAAACATGTTTACTTCTGCTTTAAATTTGCAAATGGAAACTAAAGGAACTACATTTCTGTATTATCTTCATTTTTCTAACATGATCCTTAAAGGAAAGCATTAAAACGCTAACAGCGATGTTTTTACAACAGGCAGCCTTATGCATGTCTTTCTGAAAGCATCAGTATTTATGTCCCGGGGATGGCACAGGGCTGATTTACACATATTGTGAAAAAGAACTTGGCGAGTGTAGATCAGAGGTCATCAATAATTTTAGTTCGTTTATGTTGTGTACAAGAATATCAGCTTTAGAAACCACAGCTGCCAGATAAATATAGTGCATTGAAAAAGTGCAAAATATCAATAAAATCAATAAAAAACTGATAATTTTTCCCAGTATGTTATCTTTTTAAAAATATTTCTGTAGTGTAGTTTCTGTAAAATACTCAAATTCAATGTATGGTTACAAAATATGAGAAAACATCTGTAAGACAATAATAATATCAACAATTGTATAATTTCACAGTGAAATTTCTCACTGAAATGTTGGAAGTTGACTGTAAATGTACACAGTTATGCTCCACCACTGTTCACAATGTGCACGTTTGCATCTATGTACACATTACAGTTTAACCTAAACCTCAAACATGTGAACTGTTGACAGTCAAGAAGGGAGGCGGTGCCTCTGTAATCTGTGTCGGCTATAAGAGGGACCACAAGCCCCGACTGGCCCTCACAGCAAGCCTAGCATAGAAGTCCACTCATCTGCTAGACGGATCGGCGCTGCGCTCACACCCACTCGTCTGGCTGTTCTTCACCCAAGCAGCCGGTGAGTAGACCATCATCACCGATCAGTGCTGATATTCAGACACCGTCGGTGAGAAACTTTGCTGCTCTTCCGCAGCTCTGTGTGTCTCAGTGAAGAACATGGGTGTTAACATTTTTTCCTTTATTAGGAGAAAATAATCCAGATAAAAGAGTTTAGAGCTCCAGAAATCGTCCCGCTTGGGTATAAAAAAGTAAACAGCAATTTCTGGTGTCGTTTGTAATGTGATTAAACATGACAGAGTAAATTAGTGCAGATGTTTCTGACCTCTGTTAATCAACAATTCTGCAATCTATAGACCGACGCTGTTTAACACTCAGTTATCAGTTATTTTTATAGTGTATCTAAAAACTACCTACAGTGCAAACTTACTCCAAACCTGGATATAACAACTTGTTGTTTCATGTACAAGTTCTTGCTTCATTTATTTATCTGACAGATACATTTATCAGCAACCTGGACAGAAAAAATATTTTAAAATGATCTCACAACAAGCACGTTCACTTCGGTTTGGCCTGTGTAAAGCTGTCAAAAAAGTTTCATTTTAAAACTGTGGCTCAACAAAAGCAGATCTCTGAGTGTGTATATGTGAGAATATTTAATCCACACATACTCTTTTCTTTGCTTTCTTTCTTTAATTTACTTTCTATATCTTAATTTTTTTTTTTTAATTGTCTAAAAATATTTACTTTTTTTTGGTTTAGTTTTTCTTAGTTTGTTTTGCCAGTTTTATTGTTTAAATACACAGGGTGTTTCTCCGGGCAAAATTCAGAATAGAAATTACAGTTGAAACACAAACATTTCCATTAAAGCCTCCTCAGACAGGCTGTGATGGCAACTTTGACCAAACTGGCAAAAACTAAAACTCAGGACGTTTGTTTGTTTGTTTGTTTGTTTGTTTGTTTGTTTGTTTTTGTTTTTGTTTTTGTTTTTGTTTTTGTTTTTGTTTTTGTTTTTGTTAGCATCGTGCGTTAGCTGTAATAACCTTGGTATAACCACATTAATGGTTAAGACCTGTTCAGGCTTGTCTGTGTCATTGGGACATGGTGAGCGGATTTAATCGTTTAGACCTTCAGTGCACAGCTCAGCGTTTCTGCAGTGGTGTCCTTGCTTTAACAAGATTACAAGTTCACAATCAGCTCAAAACAGAGAAGGAGAGCGCACTTATTAACTTGAGCCAGGGATTATGGGTAATTGGGTCATCCCAGCAGGACAAGCTGCAATGTGGTCCACCACATTCAGGTGCTGGGAAAAATGAGAGTGTAAGTCCTGGCAGGTGCTCATCAGATCAGTAATAGGATTATAGATGGTAATGTCAAACAGAGGTGACAGGAGCCGCCTGCTATCTGAGACAGGGTTAGAGAGTTTCAGATCATTCGCTGCTTGACACTAAAAGGATTTGCAGATAATAACCTAGTGAGAGTTTCTCTTTATTTCTGTGCTTTTAATTGCTTTTTTCCCTTTGTTTCCAAAAATAAAGACTTCACCACCAAGACTTCAGAGAGGTGTCTAACGCTAAAAGCCTGCACACACATCCTCATACATAACTGCTCAAAATGAATCTTGAGCCACCCAAAGCTGAGATCAAGTCGGCCACCCGTGTCAGCGGAGGCCCCGCCACCCCACGCAAGGGACCCCCCAAGTTCAAGCAGAGGCAGACTCGTCAGTTCAAGAGCAAGCCTCCAAAGAAGGGAATCCAGGGGTATGCTGTGAATACTTTTCTTCTTCGGGGTCTTGTTAAAAACCAAATAAATCAAATTAAGTGATTTGTAATTATTGCAATGTTCTTCTTTGCAGATTTGGAGATGATATCCCTGGGATGGAGGGCTTAGGCACAGGTAAGTGTATGCTACGGCTGAAACCATTGGCTTCAGTACTCTGCAGGGACCTAAACAAGTTCACATCTGTGCTGTCTTTTTGCAGACATCACTGTCATTTGCCCATGGGAGGCCTTCAATCACCTGGAGCTGCATGAGCTGGCCCAGTATGGTATCATCTGAGCCTTCCCACATCTCCCTGCAATCCCCTGAGGATTACAGACCACCTTCATGCACTTCAAACCATCTGCCTCAGGATCCATCTCCTATCTTTATGTGGAACTACTGAACCATTATGAACTGTAACCAACACAAAAAAATGGAAAAAGAGAAAAAAAGCCACACAAAAAAAACTCTTTCTCTTTTCTAACTCTGGATTCTTTCTGTGATTCTGCAGCTCACACACATCTGCTTATGTTTAGGATCTGTTCGTTTTAAATTCTCACCACTTCTCGCAGTAGACCTGCACCGTCGCCCGGCCGCTCTCCTCCTATCTTTCACTATCTCTGTCTCTCTCCTTCCTTTTTCTTCTGTCCTGTTGTCCTCGCGGACAAAAAACAAAACGAAACTTATGCAAGCAAGGCAGCCTCAATTTGAGTTTAAGTGACAGACCCGTGAAGTGGGTGGGTTCCCATTTCATGTGCTTCGGCGCCTCTCTCGCCATCTCAGAGGCTTTTTCCATCGATGCCGAACCTATAAAATTCTAAACCTGAATTCTGTAGAGAGCAGACACCAGTTGCTATTGCTGAGCGTAACATTTCGATGGGATAAGCGTTAATCAGATATCCCTCTTTTCCCTCTGTTTTGACCTTTAACTGCACCCATCTTCACCAGGATTGCACAAATCTTCACCCTCATGGTATCTGGAAGTCTTCTGTTAGTTGATGCATGTGAAGAACAACCTCTCACCTTATTTTCACAACACAAACTAAGAAATAAACTTTAATCCCACCTTAGCAGATTTTAAATGTTGAGGAAACCAGTTTCTTCCCTTCGACTACCAGGAGTGTGCGTGTCTCCATCATTTTCCACACTTTTGTTCTGTTAACATTATCCCTATTTGTATATACATCAGTGTATATGAATCTATGTATTGCATATTTAATACTTGTTTATTTCTAAAACTTGCACACAACACTACTGTGCCCTGTGTGTGTGTTTGTGTATTTGTGTTTTTAAGCTCATTATTTTTAGTCTCATGTAGAGTAGGTTGTACATTTTTCCTCACTGTCCATCATTCGGTCTTATGTTTATTTTATTTCAACTCTACAGTCCTCTCTATCACTGTCATCTTTTTGGCCCATACCCCAAACTTGTGTCTTTCAAAACATTAATCTAATCAAGACAATACTGACAAGCTTTGATGTAAAGCTGGTGGATGCACTGTAGTAGTGAAAAAGGTGGTGGAGGGATGAGTGGGATGGATGTTTCAGTACAGATCTGAAGAGATGTGTAGTGGAGCGTTGTCCTCTCTACAGGACGAGGGATAAAAATAAAGCATAAAAAGAGGAAAATAAAAAACAGTGTGTTATTTTTTCTATTCAGATTCTTTTGTGGTTACACTACACTAAAGCACATTTAAGTATTACTGTATTACCTGTATTCACATGTATCAATTTATATTTATGGTAGTGCAGATACAAGTAATAATTCTGCACATGCAGGACTGAGATGTGGACTTGAAAATATTTGAATCGACTGCTATAAATTTACTGGTAACAGGACTAAATGCACATTAAATCACAAAAAGCCATCCTGAGAATCCGAAATCCACATGAATATGAAGTCCAGAGGAGCAGAAAGACAAAAACAGACCCTTTTTATATAAAGCCCGGCATACAGATAAAATGCTGTGAAGTGACACTATTTACACAGAGTGGACACGGGTGAAAAGATGAGGATTGTGCTGGCAGTTACAAACAAAGAAGTGGAGAGAGGGGAAGAGAAAACTAACAGATCTGAGGTTACTGACAGGAAACTCTGGGAAAACATTAACATGATGCTAACATAAAAGGAAGAATGTCAATAAAAACAGTGACCCAGTTAACAAGAAGCCAGAACCCCAACATCCACTTTATATTTTACTTTATTGGTCAGCCTACTATTGTTATTATGTAGTGAATATACTTTATGTTTTAGAGGTTATTAGTGTATTTATTGGAAGAAAATGACGGCTAATGTAATTTCAATTGACATTTTGTAATGTGGAGTGGAGGAAGCAAAAAGAATGATTCGGGTAAAGTTTGACTTATGTGACTGTTTTGTTTTGCTCAATGTGCCTTATAATCCGGAAAATGCGGTAACTTCTACCTTCCTTTAGCATGTCCAGAAGTCCACCTTTTTATGCGATGTTTGGCATCGTCATCTGCCTTTGACGGTGCAAAATGTTTTGTCGACATTGTTATGTTTGTTGGGGAGAAAACTTACAAACATACTGCACAGAGCCACACTGCTAGCGATCGAAGATGTATGTAAATTTGACAAGCTGAACGCATTCTGTACTGGACTGGAGACATAGCACGAGATTGATTGACAATGGTCTACAGCCAATCAGGGCGCAGAAAACAATACGCTGGTTTTTTTTAAAAAGAGCACCAAAAAAAATCAGCAAAAACAGCGATTCTGCGAAAGGTGAACCGTGAGAGGGACCACTGCGATGCGCTTCTATCTCTTCCAGGTATTGGTTGGGTGCTGCTGCTTCGATTTAGGATGCTCGACATTGCATACACACTGATGTCCTGACAACCATTCACACTAAACTTTCTTTACTTTATTTAATTTGACAATTTAACAGCAACCTGAGACTGTGTGGCCTAAACTCAATGTAGAACCCCATTAAGAAGCTAACGTAGTGGGCTCTCTTCTTGAGGCCTTACTATGTGGGTATTTCAGAAGGAAAGATAATGTAATGCTTTGTAATGGCAGATGCTTTGTCCTGGGCACAGCTCATTTGGTGACAGTGGGAGGAAGAACTTGGTTTGAACAGGAAGAGCCCTCTGATACAGCCTGGCTCAGGGAAGGGGAGTTATAACTGCTCCTGAAGGTTATTCTTGTTTCATGTTTGGAGTAGAATAAAGGGCCATGCTCCAACTGATGTTTAACCAGTATTTTACTTCTCTTCACCAGCAAACACTGCGAAAAACCATGCATGCGCACCACAAAGCGCCATACTCAGATCCACCAGTAGGTGGCGACAACACAACATAGGAACCAGCTTAAACATCCAAATTTGAAAATTACAATCACCTTATAAACACATTCCAGTGCGACAGCTACAGGAGTCATCTGCTGTAAATGGCATGGGTGTGATAAGTAGGAGAAAAAACGTTTATACCACAAGTAATCTGATTAAATTAAATTCATTTTTCTAATCACTGCCAGGCTGAGCGGCACTGATTACCGTTGAGCAGACACTTGGATAGTGATAACATTTCTTTCCTCATGTTGATTTAACTGTTCTTACATTGTTTGACATGATATTCGCCTTAGCTTATGCAAATAATACACATAAAACATGAGTCTGTTCAAAGAATGGTGTTTTATTTTATTCACAGTTTTAGTGTGATTTATGTTTCTTTTTTTAACCTGAATGAGGTCACTATCTGTATTTGTCAGGGAAATGTACAGTATTGCAATATTTGCTTAAGAACCTGGGATTACATGAAAACAGTACAAAGACAAGTTATCAAATGTTAAGAAATTTTATTTGTGGACCTCAAGTCTACATCAGCTTCAGTCCATCAAGTCAAAGGAAATTAGAAACACAGTTGTCTTATACAAAATATTTATCAGGCAAATTCACCTTTAGAGCCATCATGAGTGGTTACATTGCATAGTAAAAAATAAATCTGGGAGCAATAATAAAAATCATAATACTGGTAAATAACAAAATGTGTATAAGGCTAAAGGAAGGAGTATTATACATTTTGATCAACACTGAAAGTACACTTTTTCTCGATATAACACTTTATTTTTAGCAATCGAGCTACACGTTCCTGCTGTTATTTGTTCTCCATCCAGCCTATTCTTATGTGCTTTCCTGTTATTAAAAGTAATAGTATTATTATTATATTTGATCTATATATTAACTAAATATGTAGTCCATCTATCGTGTAAGGAGCTTGAGAAAAAAAGTGTCTGGACTTCTTTAAGTTGCTTGAAGACGTTTCACCTCTCATCCGAGAAGCTTCTTCAGTTCTAAGGTCAAATACCTTTGACCTTAGAACTGAAGAAGCTTCTCGCAACTTAAAGAAGTCGAGACGCTTTTCTTTCCAAGGTCTTTAGAATATGATGACCTAGATGACTGAGAACCTTCACAGACAGTACATCCATCCTTTTTCTTAACCACTTATCAAATCGAATGTGACAAGGGGCTGAACCCAGTATTAATCTTATTTGTGTTACTAAATGGACTGCTCAAAAACATGAATTGACTACTATGAAGATGTCAATGGGAAAAAATCATAATGGCTATCTAATACTGATATGGACTGGAGTAATGAGATAGGAATGAAAGGCTGCCTCATTGTTTGAGGAAATGAAAATTATCTTAAGGGGCTTAATTCAAAGACACCTCAAAAATTATAGTGAAAAAAAAGATGCTACAGACTGGTCCATTTTGCCAAGGGCACCAGGGCACCAGTGTGGACCTGCCAATTCTGGTATTCGATGGCAACTGCCAACCAGGCACCACGGTGAGCATAGGGCCCAAGAGGACTTCAGGCCACCCTGATGAAGTCTGTTTCTGATGGTTTGTTTAGAGACATTCACACCAGTGTCCTGCTGAAGATCATTTTGTAGCTCTGGCAGTGCTCATCCTGTCCCTCCTTGCACAAAGGAGCAGAAACCAGTCCTGCTGATGGTTTAAGGACTTCCTACAGCCCTGTCCAGCTCTCCCAGAGTAACTGCCTGTCTCCTGGAATCTCAAACCTTATGACAATGGAAAGTATTGATGTGCCATCCTGGAGGAGTTGGACTACCTATGTAACCTCTGTAGGGTCCAGGAATCATCTGCTAAGTGTAGTGACACTGACCCTTACCAAATCCCAAAATAGTGAAAAAAAATTTGATAAAAGGAGGGGAAAAAGTCATTCCTGTTTTGGGGGTTGTCTCATCGCCCTCTTGGTGCACCTGTTGTTAATTTCATTAACACTGACTAATAACCCCCTCTGCTACTTGACTGACCGGGTTAATATCCCAGTGGTTTAACTGACTTGATTCTATACTCTGATTAAAAAGTATTTCTTTAACTTTTTGAGCAATGCATTCTTAACTTGTAAAAGTTGTTTCACTTCTACCATCACACGTGACTGGGGAGAATTTACTTCTTTCCATGGATGTTAACATTTTGTTAGCATCATCATTTACCTCGTCATTCTCTAGGATATTTCTCCCTTATGCATTTTTGTTTAAGCTTCAGAAGAGAGACAGTGGAATACAGTAGACCTGTCTGAGAGGTATCAACCTACACTCTCAGTTATCACGGCGCCATGAAGGAAATCCACTGCTCTGATCTGCACCAACACACTTTACAAATATTTTGGACAAAACCCTGTTACTTCACAGTTTCTATCGTGTGTGGACCCTCATGTGTCTTTTCAGGGTTCCCTGTCGTGAAAATGTTACGCCGCAGACATTACAGCCAAATGGTTTCTCTCCTGTGTGAACTGTCATGTGTGCTTTAAGGTGTGTCTTTCGCTTAAATTGTTTTCCGCAGTCATCACAACTAAACGGCTTTTCTCCTGTGTGGAGTCTAAGGTGTCTCTGCAGACATCCCTTTTGGCTAAATCTTTTACCACACTTATCACAACTAAATGGTTTCTCTCCTGTGTGGACTCTCATATGCGCTGTGAGATCACTATGTAGTCTAAACTTTTTATCACATCTACTGCAACCAAATGGTTTCTCTCCTGTGTGCACTGTCATATGCGCCTTCAGAATTCCCTGTTGGCTAAAACTTTTACCGCATTCATCACAGTGAAATGGTTTCTCTCCTGTGTGAATTGTCATGTGTGCCTTTAGAATTTTCTGATGACTGAATCTTTTACCACAGTCGTCACAGGTAAATGGTTTCTCCCCAGTGTGAGCTGCCATATGTATTTTGAGAGTGCATTGGTGTCTAAATCTTTTGCCACAATTATCACAACCAAAAGGTTTCTCTCCCGTGTGAATTCTCATGTGGATCTTAAGATGTGTTTTCTGGTTAAAGCGCTGTCCACAAAAATCACAACAGAAGGGTTTCTCTCCCGTGTGAATTCTCATGTGAGTGTTTAGATGTGTTTTTTGGTTGAACCTTTGTCCACAAACGTCACAGCCAAATGGTTTCTCTCCGGTGCATACTGCCACTGATGAATCATCATTTTGTGATACTGTAAAGCATTCCTTTTTAGCCAAACCAGAGGAAGACATTCTTCCCCTCTCTCCCTGAAGTGACTGTTTGCAAAGAAAAGTTTTATTACATTCAGATACTTTAGAACTGTCTTGTCCTTTGTCACTATTTACAACTAATTCAGGTGTCCTGGTTTCCTTCCAGTCACTGTCACTGTCTTCAGTGTCAGGTCCAGAGTCTGATAAAGGCTCCTGCCAATAATAGTCATCATCATCATCCTTAATACTGACTTCAGTCTCAGATAAGCTGGAAGCCTTTTCATCACCATTTGGATGTACATAAATATCTTGATCTGGACTTCTAGCTGATTCCGGTCCTCCACAGTCATCACCATCAGTTTCCATTTTTATTCCTTTAGCTGGGGGGGCATTTAAAGCCTCTGCTTCTCTGTTGCATTTAGTTTTTCTTTGAGAAGTTTGTGAATACTCTGATTTCTCATCACTGTCTTCATGTTTCACACTGACAGTATGGCCTGGAAACCTGGAGATATCCGCCACCTGCACCCCATTTAGCTGCTCTCCCACCTGACTGGTCCAGAGCTCCTCCTGCTCCTCTTTTATTTGGATGACCTCTGGGTCTTGTGGATCTGAGGTGGGGCTCCATTCAGGGGGAACCTCTTTAATTGCCAACAGTTGTGAGATATCTGCATGGAAAAATAACACAGACATGAGCATTATGAACAAAAAACTACAGCTGCAAAGGGAGAGATGCCAAACTGTGTTTCATTGTTCTGGTAACAGTGACAATAAAGATCTATCTATCTATCTATCTATCTATCTATCTATCTATCTATCTATCTATCTATCTATCTATCTATCTATCTATCTATCTATCTATCTATCTATCTATACTAGAGGTAATTAAAGTAAAACTGGTAAAAATGGTAGTGATAACGAAGTAAATGGAATGAAATTAATAACTAAAAAAATGTAGTTATAGTTATAAAGTTAATAACCAAGTCACACAGGAAGCTCATGTGTGACTGTGACGGTACATGACTGATATCTGATTTGACACTACTACCAGAACCACAAAAGAATGTGGCTGTTTTCTAATTTTACAATCTATCTGGAAAAGAATAAGACAAAATTGTTATTATAGCTATACAGAAGAAGAATTGCTTACTTAGTGCTAGGCAATTCCACGCATGCTATGACACTTCTGATTTCACTACACAAGCAAACAGAAAAAGGAGAGTTTAACTGGTTTATCAGTAATAAAAAGAATAACTGCTCACTTGAAGCACTGAGAAGCACACTGAGAGGTGATCTGTATCAACCTCATACATTGGTCAAATCATATGATGCAGAAAAAAAATGCAATGAAATGATAATCATAATCCATTAATAACTTTTTCAGCATGGCAAAAATCCCACAAAGGCTGGTGAGGTGCAGACATTTTTAGCACTAATAATTGCAGATTCAAATGAGCTACATCCAAGAATAGTAAAGAGGGGTGGAGAATGAAAAAAAGAGAGCAGAGACTCTCAGCAGTTAACAATCTATTAAAGATCATTAGGATCCCACATGAGGAATTGGAAAGTGTGGCTAGGAAGAAGAATGTCTGCAATGCCCCGGTGGATGGATGAATGATCTGCAGTGTGTGAGCTGCTGATGTTTTACAGACTTTGGCTTGTTTTCAGGTGATTACCAATGTCTGTTTTGGTGTGGATTAATTTCTAAATAAAGGCCCATGCAAGAAGAAATAATTTGAATTATAATACTAGTACTACAATATACTGTGAAACCACCAGGGTCCTAAAAGTGCAGTGGCACAACTTTTAGGTCACACCACCTAAAATTGGAAGAAAAAAAAAAAAAAAAAAAACAGTCAGCAGAAAACAGGAAATAAAAACCAGATTTTGTTCTGAGTGTTCACTCTTGAGTAATCCATCCACTCCAGCCTTCTCTCTCTCTGCCAGTTTTTTGTCTCTACAGCACTTCCAATATATTTCTGCTTTAACCTTTTGTTATGTTTTTTTTGTTTTTTTTAGAAGAACATGGTTTTGGTTAAAGACGTCTTTTGCAAATAAAAAAAATAGCAGTCTCTTATTTGTTCAGAAGTATATTTATGCCGCACACAAATATTTAAGATATGAAGCCAACTTTATTAGAGTCTTTATGGACGCTTAGAAGCAGACTGAATTTAGTCTGAGATTAAAGAGCTGCATTTAGTCTAAAAACATTCTTGCCTACAATATAAACACCAGGCCTGATTTATTTCTAGAAATATTGATCAATCATGAAATGTGAAGACTAACAAAACATATTTACAGATTCAAAGTCCTCACAGTCATACACCTGACACATCAGTGATACTAAGTTCTGATGTCTTCACCTTTGCTCCACAGAAAATGTCCTGTTGTATGGAGGTTAAACTATAAATGGAACATAAATAAGAGACTGCAGGTTTTTGATGTAAACATTCATAATCTATCGTGTCATACAGGGGCACACTTAAACAATTAAAGGCAGTATAATCTCAGTAGAACAAGTACATAAGTTCATACTTGTGAAATTCTTATATTTGTATTACACGCCTTATAACATATTAAAGGCACACTGACAGTTTGCAGTCAGGCATCCATTATGTTAGAGTCTCTTTGAGCTTTTAATTAAGTAAAAACATATCCCAAACTTTGGCTTGCACTGAGGCTGAACTACAAAATAACCCTGTTGTGTACCCACTGAAAACCGTCCGGGTGCTGCTCTGTACTGTTGCCGTTCAGTTCCGTCTTTTACAGCGTTTAAAAAAAAAGGAAAAATAAAGTGAAAAACTGTTTTTGGTATTTGTGAACATATTCCGCTTTACAGAAGCTTTTTATGTGAATCTTCTTCTTTACTAAGCCCTAACGTCCGCCTTTTCACCAGTAGAAACACTCCACATTAAATCTGTGATGATCCTTACCATCTGTCTGCTTTACATCCAGCTGCTGATGGACTCCCAGCGGTTTACTGTCCGGGTTGTCTTTAAAACGAACACTTTCAGTGTCGTGCTGCTGACAATATTCCTCTTCGTTCATAGTGTCCGCATTTGTTCTGTTCTTTAAAATAAACTGGAGGCTCATTTGAGATGAACCAGGCCTGCGCAGGACCGATCACCTCCGCTCACAGTTAAAGAAGCGCTGGCTTCATTTTCTGTCCTGCTTCTACATCCGTGGATGTATTATATAAGAGCGTGATGCAGATTCCAACAGGGAATCCACTCTCCTGAATCCTTTTGTTAAAAGATTTGTTGCCGTCTCCGCTAGTTTTTGAGCAGGCATCGGCACGGACACCTTTAGTCTCCGTCACCATAGTAACTACAGGCCTTGCAGCAGCAGCAGTAAACACTTACACCACATAAACGTACATGTCAAAGGCAAATATTAAAAGATAAATATATGTTTTAAATATATCATATTACTAGGAAAAATAAGTATTGTAAAAAATAATATTATATATTAAATAAATAATAAAGAAACAAAATAAATTCTAATATTATAAATACTGTAAAATAATAGTTAAATTCATTTTTTATTGTGTTTTTTAGTTGTATTAATTTTTAAGTAAAAAAAGATCACAAATGTTAAATGTTTAGCTATGAACAAATTACATATTTACAATCATGTTGTTTGCAGCATTTGTGAAATTTTTCAGTTTTTATAGACATATTCAAAATTTTAGTCACTCAATACAAAAATGTTATTCCTGGTAGAAGTTTGAATTAACAGGATTAAAAGGAAGTCGCTTGATTGCATTTGTGAACGTCTTCAGGAACGGACAGATCGTTTTATTTTTAGCAATGATACAGCTATTAAAGCTTCGGGGTTTTAATTAAGAGTTTAAAATAATATATTAACATAGGCCCTATCCAATCTATTTATTTCCCATTTATTCTTTCCAATCTTGCCATTTATTTTTTATTAGTTCTAATTAGTAGCCCAACTAATGAGGATTTACGTACTTTTAACTTAACAGCTGAAACAACTTGGACATCTGTGATCCAAACAGTTCTTACTCTTTCCATTCATGTCTATAGAGCAAAACTAGTTTCCTTCCGTTACAGTAAAATCAGGCCGATGTGATATTTCTGCCACTAATTTTAATTTGTGTGCTGTATCAGTCTCCATTATTTCCATAAACATTATCCACTGATTAACACTGATCAAAATGTGACTTGTTTTTTTATTAATCCGACTAATCAGTTCTTTTCTCCATATATGTTTTATTGGAAGCCACAACCTCCCCTGTTGTTCAGGCAGATGTCGCCCTCTGCTGGCCTGCTAAAAGAAAAGCATGTGTCTTGTACATTTTCTGAAAGTACTACTCATACCAATTCATATGTATCCTACCATGAATAAGAGGGGTGTGGCTGTCCTCTGACGTTTTCCGTTTTTGAATTAATTTATCATCCAAAAACAGAGAAAGAAAAACAGTGTATATGCTGTTCTTTACATAAAATATCTCATTTGAAAATCTGAGAAACTCTTACTTCACCGTTTGCCTCTGTAAAGGTAACGGTCCTTATTTCTCCATTCACCATGTACACACACAGTGGCTGGAAACAACACCTTTTCTGTCACTTCCTTTTATTTCTGGTTTTATTTACCAAAAGATTTCACAACAGTACAAAATAGACACATCTATATTTATGATATTTATCCTCATTGTTTTCAGAAAGGCATCTTCTGATATACAGCACATTGGTAGCTACAGATTGGTGGACTAAGAGGACGTCTATTTAACTTAGGAATTGTTCAAAATCAATATTTTACTGGGTAGGCCTTGCAAATTCCATGCATCTATTTTTTCTCCCTTTACACATGTCAGGGTCATGGGGGTAGCAGCCTTAGCAGTGATGCTCAGACCTCCTCCAGTTCATCTGGGGGACACCGAGGTGTTCCCAAGCCAGCTGGGAGAGTCCCTCAGCTGGCATCCTCCAGTGGGATGTGCCTGAAGCGCTCACCTAGGAGGCATCCCAGTCAGATGGTGAACCACCTCACTGACTCCTCGCAGAAATTAGTTCCTTTTCTGGATAAATGTTTTTATCATTGTACTTATTTTCATTGAAAATAAATACTGCCAATCATGAGAAAAGAGGATAAATTGCTTTCATTTACATATCTTAATGGCTCCTCAGCAAAGGTTTCCTCCACACAGTGAAATTAAATTTCCAAATTAATTTCAGTCAGATGTTATTTCTAATCAGTTGCATTCCACTCAAGCTTCAAATACAATGAAGCTGATAAAAGCAAGGTATGTGCTTGACTTTGACAATTAAATATCAAATATTGTACCTGAGCACATTTGACCTCCACAGCCCAGCTTGGTTGACTAAACACAAACCCAACCAACCCAAGGAGGGGCATACTCACTGAGAGCACATCCTGAGCACTCTGAAGTACTTTTCAGTGTAAAAACAGACACACAAAGACTTGTTTTTTCTTTCTTAATTCCTTATTTATTGCACGCAGGCAAGTAAAAGACTTCAAATATATATATAAAATAAATCAATGTAAGACAATTAATTGTTGCATTCAGTGTTTCTTCATATTTCAACTGAGAAGGATTTTCATCCGAGTATTAAAAACAATGCTTAGAATTACATTTATGTTAAGTTGTCCAGTTTTGAGCCTCTGAAAATAGGGCACAAGTATAAAATGGTGATGATTCCTGAACGTTTTTTTGTACAACCTCTTGAATTAAAGGTGAAAGTCAACCTCCAATCGCATATCGATTGATTTAAAATCCACTGTGCTGGTGTACAAAGACATCTTCTACTATCCAAATATTTATGGACACAGCTGTACATGACTCCGGACGGTACAAAGGGCTTTCATTTACTTTTGTAAAGCAAATCTCTGATTTATACATGTACTTTCTCATGAAAGCAACATTAACAGAAGCTTGATTCAGATTTACTGCCAAAACACTTTTTAAACAACACTCCATTAACTGCAGTTTCTGCAAAGCAACTTCTTAAAAGCTGACTTGACAATTCAATACATTTGTAGGACTCATCAAAATCAGATTGAAGGCATTTAAAAAACTTAAAATATTTAAAAACTCTGTGTGGTCCTTACCAAGGCACTTGGGTAATGTATCCTTCACAATGAACCCTGAAATAATGCAGCTTCTAACACTTGTGAAGCGTCATGTGAGCCTTAAATCGTGTCTTTCGATTGAAGGTTTTTCCACAAACATCACAGCCAAACGGTCTCTCTCCTGTGTGGATCGTAACGTGACTCTTCAGATACTCCTGCCGGTAGAACCGTTTTCCACAAAAATCGCACCCGAACGGTTTTTCTCCAGTGTGCCGTCTGGTGTGCTCATCAAAATGCTTCTTCTGGCTGAAGCTGCTGGCACAGAAGTTACACTGATAAGGTTTCTCTCCAGTGTGGATTCTGATGTGTGCCTTGAGATGAGTCTGTTGGCTAAATTGCTTTCCACAAAACTTACACCCAAACGGTTTTTCCCCTGTGTGAGTTCTCATGTGTGTCCTCAGAACACCCTGCTGTCTATACTTTTTACCGCAGACGTCGCAGCTGAATGGTTTCTCCCCCGTGTGCACTCTCAGGTGACTCCGCAAGTTCCCCTCCTGTGCAAACCTCTCACCACAGACGTCACAACCAAAGGGTCTTTCTCCCGTGTGGGTCCTCATGTGTGTTTTAACGTGCATTTTGCGAGTGAACTTTTTACCACAAATATCACAGCTGAACGGCTTCTTTTGTGGGTAGAGTCTTATGTAAGGCTGCTGCGTAAACCTTTCAGTGTTAACACTGTTAGGAAAGTGAGGCACAGGCGTCTCCTTCTGATCTCCATCGCTGGTTTTTGTTTCAGGTCCAGGAGAGGATAACGGTTCCTGCCAATCATCATCGCCGTCACTGATGTCAGTTTCAGAAGAATCAGAAGCGTTTCCATTTGCTTTCAGCTCTGCACAAATCTTTAGATTTGGGTTTCCAGCTGGTTCTGCTCCTGGATAGTCCTCTCCATCAGTTTCTGCTTTTATCCGATTAGTCTCTCTGTTGTAGTCATGTTGGTTCTGGTGGAGATCTGAAGTCTGAGTTTTCTCATCATCATCATTTTCAGTCTTCACAGTGGCAACAGCGAATGAGAACCTGGTGTTATCAGCTTCCTCCGACCCGTTAAGATGCTCTCCCCCCACACTGGTCAGGAGTTCTTCCTGTTCCTCCTTTATTTGGAGGATCTCCTGGTGCTGATGGTCCACACCGAAGCTCCAGTCAAAGGGAATTTCTTCTTTAATCACCAAAACCTTCTGGACATCAGGTGGCAATACTGAAACACACAGACATGGACAGTTGTGTAATTAACTGAATTATTTTAAAGGAAACTAACTTTTTGCTCCTCAATTTAAAAGGACATTCTTTTTTTTTCCTGCTACTCCTTTATTTCCCGAAGGGTCTCCACAGTGGAGTTTGCAGTTTATCTGGGTTTTGGTAAAAGTACTAAGAGCACACTAGTTGGTGCTCTAAGGTTTGTCTCCTTCCAGCCTCAAGATGGGGATCTTTCACATGACAGCCAAACCACTACATCATGAAGCCATGGGTGCATGAGACACACATGGTGGAAATTAAGCTATTAAGAAACATGCAGTTTTACAAATACTGGAATAAATATTAGAGGCAGTGGATGCTGCTTATAACCAAAAGTATAAATGTTTCAAAAATGTATTTCGGGAAAGTAAGAGAGAACATCATCATAAGCAAACTGATAACAGTATTGCAGTTTTCCTATTAAAAAGTAATAATTAGGCGTGAAGCATGTGGTTAGCTGTCGTGGTATGACTTACATTTCTACAGCTCAACAAGTAAATATTTAGAGCTAATCCTTCCGTCAGCCAAGATGTTAAAATCAAATCAAAAACATAACACACAGCTACGTTTAGCTTTGGGCTAAAATATCACATCTGTAAAGGTAAATCATGGTTTGGGGTAAAGCTATTAATTATGTTTTGTTCTCAGATTTAAAACGTCCACAAAAATAGACATAGAATTTGGAGCTGCATATAGAGATGTTGAAAAAAGTCAGCTTACGGGATACAGGGTTTGTCTCTGCAGTGGGATGTGGTTTGTGGCTCAGCTGCAGAGGAGGGATGGAGCAGTGGGTTCAGGGGACAGAGCCAGGGAAGGCTGGCTGGCACAGCTGTTATCCATCACACTAACCACGCCTACCCCAGTTCAGCATTATTATTTAAGTAATTAAAGCACAAACGCTGCCTTGAACTACACTTGTGTGCACCCTTTAAACAGTCCGGGTGCAACACCGAACCCTCCCACTGACTTTCGCTCTTTTTAATCCGTAAATGTCATTAATAACTATTAACAACAACTATCATTACCAAAGTCGCTTGACTGCATTTGTGAACGTCTTCAGGTTAAGACATAAAAGGAAGCTCCGTTCCTACGTGAACAGTTCATCGACCCCCTAAAACGAGCTACCAGCCGCTAAGCAGCCGTTTCCTGTCCGATAAACTCTCCACGTTAAATCTGATTATTCTCACCAGCAGTTTGGTTTACACCTTCTTTGTCCTGTTGAAGGACTGCGTGGAATTTCATTTCCGGGTTTTTCTCAGAAAGAAGACTTTCGTGGTTCTGTTGTTGAAGATATTCCACTGTGTTCATGGTGCCCGCTGCGTATTTGATCCTTTTTTCCAAAAGAAACTTGGAACGAGCGACGCATGCGCAGATTATCTCGCAGTTCAGTCCGTGCAGTCACGCCACTGGCTTCCCTTCATTGGCTTCCTGTTAAATCCAGAATTCAAAATCCTGCTCCTCACATACAAGCAATGTTCCCTCTAAGTCCCCTCTAGTTAGTGTGTAGTTAGTGTGTAGTTAGTGTGTAGTGTAGTCAATAGTTTTGTTGTGTGCCTCAGAACAATGAGGCGACTGCTGAGTGTTACAGGTGTTACAGCAGTGATACATCTGCTGCTGTCAGGCCTGCAGGTATCAGGCTGCTGTTCTCCTTCATCTCATAGTGGACAGAAATTATTTTTGGAGTGGCACAAATAATTTGTGTGGCATCAGATTTGATGCAGAACAGCTGATTGTTCTGTAAATAGTTTGAAATGTTTATTAAAAAAACGCCTTGGCTGCATTTTTAGGTAAACAGCTGCAAAAAATGTTGTTTGCATAAATCAGTTACTTTTTTGAAGAAGTAACTATATAATTAATTGCCCAACATTGGTCATTATTTACTGTATTTTGCAGACAGAGTTACAGACTCTCTCCCAGACCACAGACTCATAATACAGTCAGAGTTTTATATAAAAAAATAAATAAAGTTGTGTTTTCAAAACTGGAGTTCAAGTTATTTTTCCTTCCAATAGTGTTAACATGCTACACAGGTCATGAACAAGGTTTTTTTTTTAAATTTTCATTGTAAGTGGGCTAAAGCAGTTAATTAAAAGTCGTCTAACATAAATGTAAATGCTGTAATTTGATTATTTTAATAAACCATGTAACTTGGATGGATTCGATGCTGGCGTGACCACAGTGCACACGTCTGCTGTTGCTCACAGTGGTCCAAGGGACGCTCAGGGAGTTTGTGTGTTCGCTCAGACACGTGAAAAATTAGCTGGCTTATCTTAATGACCTTGTAGTACCATATCACCCCATTAGAGGACTTCACTCTCACACTGCAGGTTTACTGTGTTCCTAGAGTATTTAAAAGTAGAATGAGAGGCAGAGCCTTCAGTTTTCAAACTCCATCTCTTCCCATCTCAAACACAGAAAACATGCAAGTTTACACGAAGTCTTACAGATTCGTGACGCACATACACGCCATTTCTGTGTTTCAGAAATGTTCTGAGAGGTGTCAGTGGCTTAAGTTCATCTGGACTCGACTATTTCAACAGTCTTTCTTCAGGTGTGAGTCTGTCACTGTTCACTCAACTATAGATGGTTCAAAAAACACAGTTATTATCTGGAACATGGAAGCAAGACCACATATCTCCTGCACTGGCTGCCAATCAGCTTCTGAAATTATTTTACTGATTCTTTTAAGGGTTGCACAGTTTAGCACCTTCTTACCTGTCTGACCTTTTCACTAGATCACCAAGGTCTGCAGATGCTGTGCATTAAAATACTGTGACTGCTGACTTTAACTAATTTAATGTATGTACATGTAAATCTTCTGTATTTGTGGTGTGTAAAGATTGTAAACAGTGGTGCGTAAAATGTACTTGATTGATATACATTAAAATGATACCACATTTTCCTTAATGACTAAATAAACCCATTTCAGCTACTCAGATTTGTTGCTTCCTGTTGACTGAGGGTGAAGGATCATTGTTGAGTGTGTGAAACAAACTGCCTTTCACATCAGGACAACATTGGACA
>NW_024582367.1:243654-368455 GCF_018398535.1 Haplochromis burtoni | reverse complement strand
CTTTTAAAATCTTCCTAAATGTCTTTTACTCGTCTAACTGTGGACGGTTTGGTTAACGGGTGCTGTTTCTTTTAATGTGCTTGAAAGTAAACTTGACTTGGCAACAAAGGAAAACCAGCAGCTGAGGTCAGGACCCAAAACTCCATCTGCACCTGAATGTAGAAACACATCAGAGCACAACAACTGGACCATTATGGCCTGATAAACTTTCACTCATGTGCCTTTAATGTCTCCCACTGCTGTTGGGTGCATCAGAATTTAACACAAAGGCAAAATGAGAGAATCAACGACTCTCAACGATCCAATCAGATGATTAACTGCCGCCCTGCACCAGCTGTAGAGCCTTTGAGATCTGAGTTGAAGGGCTTCAGAAACTCAAGTCCAGTTGCCTCATTTCAGCACAGTGTAGACCCAAATTCTCAAAATTATTTAACAGATTAATTCAATTATGTTTTTAGAAGCTCTAATCAGCACATGTCAAGTCAAGTCAAGTTTATTTATAAATGGCCTGTATGGTAAATGGCCTGTATTTATATAGCGCTTTACTAGTCCCTAAGGACCCCAAAGCGCTTTACATATCCAGTCATCCACCCATTCACACACACATTCACACACTGGTGATGGCAGCTACATTGTAGCCACAGCCACCCTGGGGCGCACTGACAGCACATTTAAAAACAACCAAGGCTGACCAAAGTGCTGTACAATAAAATACAAATATAAAATACAATAAAACACAAGTACATAAAACACCTCACTGTAAACAAATAAAACAATAAGTTAAACCTTGCTAAAAGCCAATGAGAAGAGGTGAGTTTTAAGAGCAGTTTTAAAAGTTCCTAGGCTTGTGGAGAATCTGATGTGAGGAGGTAAACTGTTCCACAGTCTGGGTGCAGCCACAGCAAAAGCCCTCTCTCCCCTAGTCTTTAATCTGTACCTGGGAACATCTAAAAGCATAGGTCTGCTGACCTCAAAGATCATCCTGGGGCGGTAAATGCTAAGAAGCTCTGCCAGGTAAGGAGGTGCAGTACCGTTAAGAACCTTAAAAACCAGCAGTAAAATTTTAAAATCAATCCTAAAAGCAACTGGGAGCCAGTGGGAGAGCAGAGGACCGGAGTGATGTGGTCTCTCTTTTTGGAACCGGTCAGCATGCGAGCAGCAGCGTTCTGCACCAGTTGGAGGCGATGCAGACAGGAACGATCTAAACCAGCATAAAGGGAGTTACAGTAGTCCAGCCGTGATGTAATAAAAGCATGGACCACCCTTTCTAGATCGTTCCTGCACAGGTAGGACTTGACTTTAGCTAAAATCCGTAGATGATAAAAAGATCCCTTGACTACGGAGCTGATTTGTTTATCAAATTTAAAAGCACTGTCAAAAGTAACACCGAGGCTCTTAATGGAGGAAGTACATTTGGAAGTTAGGGGTCCCATAAAATCAAAGGAAAGGTTGGGGTCTTTAGGAAGCCCAAACACAATGACTTCAGTTTTACTTTCATTTAGATGTAGAAAGTTAAGAGCCATCCAAGTCTTAATGTCAGACAAACAGGAGAATAACGGCTGCAGAGAGTCCTTACAGTCTAACCTCAGAGGGAGGTAGATCTGAATGTCATCAGCAAAGGTGTGGAAGGACACATTATGTTTGCGCAGCACATCGCCCAGAGGGAGCAAATACAGAGTAAACAGCAGGGGGCCTAGAATGGATAACAGTATGGATAACAGTATGTTGTGATCAACAGTGTCGAAGGCTGCTGTCAGGTCTAAGGTTACTAGGACAGCAGCACAACCAGAGTCTACAGTTAAAAGCAAATTAAAAACTCTCAATAAGGCGATTTCAGCTCATCATCAGGAGAGGTTAAAAACCTGAGAAGTCACCAGAAGGTCTGCAGATGCTGTGCATTAAAATACTGCAAATCTTCTGTGTATTTGTGGTGTGTAAAGATTGTAAACAGTGGTGCGTAAAATGTACTTGATTGATATACATTAAAATGATACCACATTTTCCTTAATGACTAAATAAACCCATTTCAGCTACTCAGATTTGTTGCTTCCTGTTGACTGAGGGTGAAGGATCATTGTTGAGTGTGTGAAACAAACTGCCTTTCACATCAGGACAACATTGGACACTTTTAAAATCTTCCTAAATGTCTTTTACTCGTCTAACTGTGGACGGTTTGGTTAACGGGTGCTGTTTCTTTTAATGTGCTTGAAAGTAAACTTGACTTGGCAACAAAGGAAAACCAGCAGCTGAGGTCAGGACCCAAAACTCCATCTGCACCTGAATGTAGAAACACATCAGAGCACAACAACTGGACCATTATGGCCTGATAAACTTTCACTCATGTGCCTTTAATGTCTCCCACTGCTGTTGGGTGCATCAGAATTTAACACAAAGGCAAAATGAGAGAATCAACGACTCTCAACGATCCAATCAGATGATTAACTGCCGCCCTGCACCAGCTGTAGAGCCTTTGAGATCTGAGTTGAAGGGCTTCAGAAACTCAAGTCCAGTTGCCTCATTTCAGCACAGTGTAGACCCAAATTCTCAAAACTATTTAACAGATTAATTCAATTATGTTTTTAGAAGCTCTAATCAGCACATGTGACATCAGGCACCACAAGAGGTTGGTGGTTTTTAAGGTTGACCTGTCGATCAACAGACGATGGTGAGTTTTCATTCATTCTGTTGTCTAAAACAACTTCCTGCTCACATTAACACGTAGCTGAGGAAATGAAATATTGCTTTTGTGTAAATGATTTAATCACATTAGTACTTGGACTAGTTATAGTGGACAGGAAATATTTACATTCACTGTAATGTCCAGTTACGTTCAACCCCCTGCAGATTTGGAAACTAGGACACTGATACAAATGGATTCAACAGCATCTTTAGCAGAAGAACCTTTGTTCCAGTGATTACATTAACATTTAAGTGTTCACCTTCAGTTCATGGCTGTGGTGTGAAAGACGAGTGAAAGAAGTAACGACAGTTATGCTGGAGTAACTGTTATTGTTCCAGGAAGCTGGACCCTGCCCCTCTTATCAGATACCTGCAGGGCATCCCAGACGACTCGGAGCATTTCACACCTTGACCGAACAAACCCAAATGGGTGAATGGGTGGGTCAACGACTCTGAGGCATCAGGAGAGGTTAAAAACCTGAGAAGTCACCAGAAGCCAGTCTGAACCGCAGGACGAGAGGAAAGATGTCTTCAACCATGGGTAAGTCCTGGCTGCCTGCTTTTTAGCACTTAGATGTTCGCTAAACTAAGTCATTCTTATTACAAATGTACAAAGTGATTCTTTTAATTCTATCACTGCTTTCATCATCATCTATTCCTGACCTAACCTTTCTTCCAAAAAACTTACCAAGTTCAGAAATAACCTTAACATTTATATTGTTCTGAAGGCGTCTTTTTAAAACAAAGTAGAAACATTTTATTTTTAATAGTTGCTGAGATGAAGTGATGCAAACCATCAGCATACACGTGATCTTGTCCTGTATCTTGGTGTTTACCAAAGAAACATCATGCAGGCGGCTTTGCTAATGACAGAAACGTCCAGTTTGAAGCTCCAGTCAGTGTACGAAACGATAACTAACGGCGAGAACTCATTTTCCTAATGAGTAAAGAAACTTTGTGTTTCAGGGCCACACGGAAGAATTTAATTCTGTTTCTCATTGCATTGTTGCTCATACATTTGTGATGCTTGTACCTTTCAGATATTCAGCAGCTGTTACCAATCAAAGAAGAACCAGATGACTGGAGCCCTGATATGGAGCAGCAAGTCTCACAGCTCCTCAGCATAAAGAAGGAAGAGGAGGAGGAAGCTGACATCACTGATTTCCCGCTCGCTGCTGCTGCGGTGAAGAGTGAAAATGAAGAGAAAGTGCACTCACTGTTTCATCATGTTAAAAATGAATACAAGGACGAGGAGGAGACGCAGACCTGCAGCTCAGGTAACAAACAAATTAAATTGAACTATGAAACTGCACCAACATTTTTTCTCTGTGAGGAATCAGGTTTTATATTTTGTCTGCTTCTGTTGTGGCTTTGTTAGTTTCACTTCAGTAATGTTATTAAAATATGGAGGGTATTTTTAGGGCGAGATTTAAGAACAAGTGATGAAATCCATTGAATACAGTCACCTCGCTAATTTGATTTGTTTTATTTTAGTTTCTCTTCGTTTTAACTTAGTTGGCTGTGATTCGATTGGATGATGTAACTCTGTGAGATGGGCTTTAGGTTAGAGCCCATTCTGCAGGATACTGGAAACCAGTGTCCCCATACACCCAGCATTTTGGCTTTTTTAAAATATGCTCATCCATCTGTGTGTACCTTGCAGGTGTCCATCATCTGTTTGATATTAAAGAAGAGGTTTCCCATGAACGGAGCCCGATTGAAGACTCGGACTTCTTCCAGGAACGCTGCATTGGCCAGGATGGACTGCAGGAGGATGACACACGTGCAACAGCTCCCAGAACCTTTCCGATGCCAATATTCAGTGTTGCGTCCCGCAATGCATTGCAACGCCTCAAATTTGAACAGAGAGAAAAAATCAAATTCTGCGTGGAAACCAAGATATCTGTGAAGAAAACCTTCCAAATGCTTCAGGAAGTTTACGGCAGCAAAGCAATGAGCCGATCAAGATGCAAGGATTGGTATTTGCGTTTCAAAAATGGCAGAACATCCGTCGCTGATGAAATCAGGTCAGGGCGACCCAGCACGAGCACGACTCCCAAGCACATCCGAGAAATCGATCAACTTGTGCGCCAGGATTTCCGGATCTCTCTGAGGGAGATTTCTGCCATTCTCAACGTGTCATTCGGAACGGTCCAGGCGATCCTGACGTCCACTTTGAACCTGCACCAAGTGGCTAACAAGCTTGTGCCCAGGCTACTCACTCCCGAGCTGAAGCAGTATCGTTTACGAGCCTGCGAGGATCTCCGTCAACAGACGCGAGATGACCCAACGTTCATGTCCCGGATCATAACTGGCGATGAAAGCTGGGTGTACGGCTGCAAGCCTGGAAAGGCAAGGAGGGTGAATCCGACAAGGAGCCAGTTCAAGGTCAAGCTCATCGTCTTCTTTGACATTCACGGGGTGGTGCATCGGGAAGTTGTTCCCGACGGTCAGGCGGTTGATGCTCCGTTCTACCTCAGCGTTATGATGCGTCTCAGGAAGAACATCGAGGCCAAACGACCTGAACTGTGGCAGAAAGGCGACTGGCTGCTCCATCACGACGACACACCCGCCCACGACGCACTGAAAGAGTGCCATTATTTCTGCTACACCGACACAAATCTCATTCTTCACCCACAGCACTCACCAGATTTGGCCCCCTGCGACTTCTTCCTCTTCCCCAAAATCAACGCCAAGTTGAGGGGACATTTTTTTGACACGGTGGAAGAGCTCCAGCATGCGTCACTGATAGTACTGGATTCACTGGGAGAAGAGGACTTCCGCAGAGCTTTCAGAGCGTGGCAGCAGCGCTGGGTGTGGTGTGCTGCTGTGCAAGGCAACCGCTTTGCAGCTGATGGTGGCCAGATTTGAATTGAATACATATTTTTGTATATTTGTTTCATATTTTTTGTATTTTTATTCTTTTTTTTGCATTAGCATGCATTTTTACTGATGTTTGATCTTGTTACATATAACTTTTTTTATTGTTTAAGTAGAGTGAAAATGGTAGGTGGTACATTGCCATTGTAAATATGTCAGCATGTGCATATTTACAATTGGATCACTTTATAAAATGTAAATAACAACAGAACAACAACAAAAAAGAGAAGGATGGGTCTTATTGTCATGATCAGAGCGATCCAATATTAATTCTCCAGATCCTCTGAATCTTTTGATGATAGGTGGTGTTGATGTTTAGATTGGCAAAGTCTTCAGTTTTACATTGATAGTTATTCTGAAACTGTTCCACAACTTTTAGATGTTTCTTGTTGTTTTTTGCAGACTGGTGAACCTTTACTTGAGAAATGTTTTTTTATTCCAGTCGTGTTGTTGACCTGTTGCTGTAATTAGTCATGAAAAACTTCCTCCAGCTGTTTATTTTTAGTCCCTCTCGCAGCCTTTTTGAGATGTGCTGCTGCCATAAAAGCCAAACTGAGCGAATGTTTTTCATCTCAGGTCAAACATTTGATGTATTTTGTTGGCTTCTTTTGTGAATAAAAATATGGATTTGTGAGATTTGGAAGTCACTGCATTCAGTCTTTATTTTACACAGCATAGTTTTAGTTTGTAGTTTGCTGGGCACTGGGAACGTAATAGAATATAATAGAGGGTAGATTTTGCAAGAAAGTGACTGCTCCCCTCACACTCTTCTTCCACATAATGAGGAAAAAACTCTCCAAACTGGACTAAAGTAAAAAAAATACCGTAACTGAAACATGATGGACCAACACAGAAAGACAACCATTCATTCTCACACTCGTATTGGAACTGCCAGGTATTCTAATCCAAGCATGTCTTTTGACTGTGGGATGCCCAGAGCCCACACTAACCCCGGACCCTGTGACTGCGAGGCAGTGCTGTTTACCACCGCTCTAACACGAGAGCCTAAATTACTGTCAGTACTTCTTTTCTGCTTTTTGTACACAAATAAAAATAGTTTTTATATATCATTTGCAAGATGATACTAAATCCTCTAAACTGTGTGAAAAATCATTTAAAAATAAGCAAATGTATCATGTAACCTGGTCTGATGGTAGAAAATACCCATATGTGAACAATCATATGCAGAGATTTTCTTCATGTGGTACCAAATCACAACAACTGTTGCCTCAAGGTCCTTTATATTGTGAGGGAAAGACCTTAAAACAATACAAAGGAAACCCCAACTATCATATGACCCCTATTAGCAAGCGCACATAGGGGGCAAGGAAAAACTCCCTTTTACAGGAAGAAACCTCCAGTAGCTCAAGCAATCAGCCAACTTTGACACAAATGAATCCCAGCATTTTATATCTGCAGGCTATGTCTCCAGACAATCTGAACAAGGCTACAAGGGAAACAGCTCAGGGAAATAGGACACAGGAGAAGTCAGTCAGGAAAATAATAGAGGGGTAGCAAAAGTCAAAGCCACAAGAGACGTCAAAGCAAAAGAGGAAATAACCCAAAAGATAGCAAGAAAGCCCAGAGACAAGAAACTACCGCTGACCACGAAACACTGACGATGCAGGAAGAATAAAGAGAGGATAACTTACAAAACTGAGCGATTAAACACAAAGAAAAACTCAGTATTCCCAGGGATCCACAGCATACTGGAATTTAAATGGGAACAAATAAACATGAGCCTAAAAATACAATAAACAGAAAAGTGTAAACCTTGAACACTGGAGATGCAGGAAAACCCCAAAGAAGCTCAAATTCAAACATATAACCAAAAATGTCTAAACTCCAGAGCACAGTGAAACCCAGAGACCTGGTTTGCACCGACTAGCAGACATTTTTTCCCATCATTCTCCACTGCTGACTCAGTGTCTGTCCTCCACATGCCCAAGACAACATCCACACATCATTCTTTACTTTGGCATGAAGCAGCTCACAGGCCTAGTTTAAAACTGTCTCTGTGAAACTCAGACTAAGACGAGTCTTAGTTTGGAGCAAATAAATGAACCCATCTCAGATTACAGCAGACCTAAAGTCAGATAATCTCTTCCCCCCTTTTCCTTTTTTTTTTTTTTTTTTATATCATCAGGATGTACACCTCACCCCTGGCGTCGTTGCCCACCTCTCAATTTTAAATACATGTAGACATTGAGGGCTATCAGGAGGGGCTATGCGCTTACCTGCTGCTCTCTGGCAGGTAGCTCCATGCCCTCCTGGGTTTTAAATGCACCTTAGAACACACATGCATCAACACTACATATGAGTAGGCGGAGGAAGGTTTGGAGTCTTCTCACACCCCCGTTCTCTGCAGCCTGTTGGAGCAGGGGGGCTAGGAGGAGGAGTCAATTTTCCGATTCAAATCAATTTTAGCCAGAATCTCAGGTTAACGCTCACAAAACTATTTCAACAACCGCCAAACAGCTAAAAAAGTAAATGTGAGCAGGTAAACGGATTCTGCACAAAGATGCATCATTCACTCGATGGCATGTACACAGACACACCATCGAGGCTGAAATTCAAGTGTCACTCGCCAACCAAAATTCACTGAACCAGCAGCAAAAGAAGATCAAAACTACGCTTCACGTTTGATATACATAGTCATGAATTCCCTCTTACTTTTGCTGTTTTGCTTCTACCATGATACAAATCACAGCTCTTTCTCTCTCAGTGTACTTCAAGAACAGCTTCCCATCTAAAATCTTTGTTTTCTGCATTATTTGCTTACTTATTAAGCACCAGTCTACTGTTGTGTACAATGCTGCCAGGCGGTAAGGGTTTTTTTTTTAAGGACCTCCGACATGACAGTCTAATTTCTGCTGTTCAGTACTGAAGACATTTAAACTTTTGCTAAATTGCAAAACACTGTGTCTCTAATTAAACCTCTGTAACTTTGCTCTGCTTCAGTTCAGCAGCATCAGGTAATGTAGTTGTTGTTGATTCATGGTTTTCTTCAGTTTTTGATCCACTGCAGAATATTTTTAAGGTTATCTGCTATAAAAAGCCAGGCCAGGAAAATCTCCTTTGTGTTTTTCTGTTTCATCGTCAGTTACTTTGACACAAAGGCATCTGCTCTGAAGCTTACACCTCTGATGAAGTCTCACAAGCGTCAGTACTGATAAATGATCAGAATTATAATATTTCTGACACTCTGACTCAAAATTGAAGTGAATCGAATCGAGGATTGTAGAAATCATCGATACCCAGCTCCAATTGTATATATGTGACTTAAGACTTAAGCAGTGTATTAACTTAACTGTTCACAAGAATATTGATTTTATACCTGAAGTCTCTGATTTAAGCAGGCAGGTAGTGCTCAATTGGTTGATTTTATATGAAAGAAGGATGAGATAACATGTCAAACACCACCTTTTCACCTAAGCCTGGGCTAACGAAGAAGCTCAATGTTATGATATCAGTTACTTTTACATATCTACACCCCGCCACCTCCAAACAGGAGTTTTGGTTTTCTCGAGCCAGCTAACCAGCCCCTCATAAAGAACTCTCCTCGGTGTGAACTTTCATGTGTTTCTTAAGAAGTACGCTTTGGTTAAATTTCCGTTCACACTTATTGCAACCAAATGGTTTCTCTCCAGTGTGGATTCTCATATGTGTTTTGACGTTACACTGATGTCTAAATTTTTTACCACAAACATCACAACCGAATGGTTTCTCTCCTGTGTGAATTATTCCATGTTTACTAAGCGACTTCTTTTCATTAAATGTTTTACCACAAATATCACAGTGGAACGGTCTCTCTCCTGAGTGGACTATCATATGCCTCTTAAGCCCACATTGAGCTCTGTAGGTTTTGCCACAAAGCTGACAGCCAAACGGTTTCTCTCCTGTGTGGCACTTCATGTGTTGCCTGAGATCATCCTTTACATTAAATCTTTTATCACAAAGATCGCAATTAAATGATTTCTCTCCTTTGTGGCGTCTGGTGTGTCTTTTGAGACTGCACTGTTGTTTAAATCTTCTACCACAAATGTCACAACTAAAAGGCTTCTCTCCTGTGTGAACTCTCATGTGTCTTTTAAGATTAAAGCGATGTCTGAATCTGTGTCCACAGTCATTGCAGACGTATCGTTTCTCTGCTTTGCCTATGCTTGTCTTTGAATCTGCTTTCTGCTTCACCCTGGAGCATTTCTTATTAAGCAGATGGCTGGAAGGTGTTCTTCCTGAATGACTTGTCACGTGACTCTGAAGAGACTGCTTGGAGAGAAAGTCTTTACCGCACTCTGAGCAGCTGAAGGATGTTTTAGCAGGATTTGAATCCGACTCCTTCCGATTACTGTCTCTGTCTTTAGTTTTAGGTCGACAATTGGACAAAGGTTCCTGCCATTCATCATCATCATCAGTAGCATCATCATCACTGTTGTTACCATCAACACTGACTTCTGCCTCAAAAGCAGCTGAAGCTTGTTTGTCAGTATTAGGCTCTGAATCTCTGCGTGGATCTGAGTTTGTGGTCGTTTCTGGTGCTCCACCTGTTTCTGTTTTTATGTGATTAGCTGAGCTGCTGATTGGAGGCTCATCCTCTTCCTCTTTTTTAACTTCAACTTTAACCTCTTTTTTAAAACTTTGGCTTTGATGCAGCTCTGACAACTGAGGTTTCAAATCATCATCATCACCATCTTCACTCTTCACAGGAACGCCAGTGATGAGGAGCCCATTAGATGGCTTTTCCTCCTGAGTGCTCCAGGTTTCCTCCTGCTCTTCCTTTATGTGGAGGTTTGGGTATTGCCTCTCCAGAGTTTGGATCCATTCAGGTGAAACTTCTTCTTTTTTAATAACCAACAGCTGTGGGATATCTGCAGGAAACAATGAAACATGTAGATAAATTGTGTGATGTTTATATGAATTCTACATCAGCACAGAGCTGTCCCATTATCTAAAAAGAAAAAGCCAAATTAAGAAATATTAACATATTTTAAAATATGGAGAAAAGAGCCTTGTAATGCATTTACGGTGGTCCTACAGAAAAACGTGTTTATAGGCCTGATGTCACAGTTGTTGAAGGAAATACAGAAGTAGCACAGCATCTCTTTAATGATCAGTCCAGAATGCTCAGAATGAAAAACATTAAATATGATTCATCAAAGTCAGGTGAGGCGTGCCCGACATGTTCTCTCAGGTGGAGACGCTGGAGTAGGCCCAGGACACGCTGGAAAGATTACATCTCTCGGCTCGCTTTGGAATGTCTTGGCGTTCCCAAGAATACAGTAGATGCATGGATAGGTATCAGACTGGCACTCAATATCACCAAATTTCCAAAGAAAAGGTGTTTGTGTGGTCTTGGAAAGGCTGGATTCTTGCAGCCCTAACTTATTGCGATTGTGTAGTTCTTCCTGTTATGTTTCATGTAAATGGGTTAGTGAGCTTCTCGCTATGATAGAAATTCAAGCTAGGCTATCAAAGAGCGATATCGTTGTTGTACTTTTGATACCAAGTGTGTGAATTCCTGATTTGTTATATATGAAAAAACAATTGTCCCCTAACCTTATTGTGCAACCTTTGGCAAAAGCATCTTAGTCAGATTTGAGCCTGGACTTTGACCAGACCACTGCAGAGGCTCTGTTTTGTTTTTGTGAGGCATTCGGAGATGGACGTACAATACTGATGTGTTTTGGATCACTGCTCAAGTGCTCTTGAGCTTGAGTTTTATGCTAGATGTAAGGGAACTTGATTTAACAGGCAATAATCAGGCCTCAGTGTGGCCACTGAAATTGAACTCAGCTTTCAAAAAAATGTGATTAATCAGTTAATTCATGATTTTTTACACTTTTCACACAGGGCCAGGTAGGTTTGGATATTTTTTCCCTTGTTTTTGTACATGTAAATGTGACAAATATACAAAAAAATAAAATAAAATAAGGGGCAAATGCTTTTTCCATAGCATACACTATGACAATGTAATTTGAGTGCATTTTATTTTGTTTTCTAACACTGTACAGTTTGCAGAGACGCCATTTACCATATGTAGACTGGGGTGTACCTGAGAAGGAATCCAGTAGAATCTTTGTGTCACCTCTCAAAGAACTGAAGTAATGATTGTGGAAAATTATATCATGAAATATCACATTTTACAGTTACCATGGACTGACATGTGCTAAACTTGAACATTAATCAATTTTTAAAAATTTAATTAAATTAAAAATGACAGAAACATATTAAGGATTTTCTGAAATTACAGTTCAAAAATAATATAACAATGTGGTAATTTAAACACAATAGACTGATTATTTGCTGGCTGTGCCTTTATTTTGTTTTTAATATATAGCAGTATTATATGGCAGTAACTGTGGATAAATGTGTGGACAACTTCAAATCCACTTCTCTTGCATATTTCCACAACCATATCCATAATCACATACTGTGTATGCTATCGTTGTATATAGTGTATTATCTTACTTATTTTATATTTGTTCGTATTTTATTTGTATTTTTGGTATTTTCCTTCTGCTATCTGTACCTGAGATGAGGTAACACAAAGATTTCCCCGCCGTGGGATCAATAAAGTCTTATCTCATCTTATCTTATCTTATCTTAATTTTGTGTGACCTTTTCTTCAGACAGCATTAAAATGTTTGATATTTTATTATGATGTGTAAAATTATTAATTATAATGTATTATATGTGTCCAAACCTGTACTGGTCTAAAGTAAAGTTATTTTTGTAAATAATATAAAAATGACTGCTTTCATTGTGTTTCTGCATCAGCAGCACCGTAATGTCGACAATAGAGGAGCAAGAAAATTTGACTTCGCCGATGAGGGTAATCGTTTGCCATAACGCGATGCAGCGATTAACAGCAATGAAATCTGATTATTCTTACCAGAGGTTTGGTTTACATTCTCGTCCTGCTCCGGCTGGACTCCGAGGGTTTTAATATCAGGTTTTTCTTCTAAATCCAGACTTTCTCCGCCCTGCTCCCGATAATAATCCACCTCCTTCATGCTGTCTTCATTTGTCTCGTCTCCAGAATAAACTGCAGGTTCGTATGAGAGAAGCTGGGCCTCGGCAGAACCGAACACCGCACAAACACATGCCGATTACATTCTTCTCCACGTGACTGTATTATCAGAGCCGGACACAAACAGAGCGCACGTTCTCATAAATTAGCACAGGCATCCGCACGGACACCTTTGATACCGAAACTTGTCCTGAAGCGAGGTTCTTTAAAAACCACTGTCACGTGACCAGTGACGTTTCACGTCATCAGCCCTTCACTGCGACTTTCTTCGGTTTGAAGCTTCTGTTAATAAACACTGTTTATTAAACAGTCCCAGAAATAGCTGATAAATCAAACGTAATCTTTTTTAAACACTGTTATAAGACTAGACAAGACTAAGAAAAGAAAAAAATAAGACGTTTGGGACCCCATCGTCAGCTGCGAAGCTGCAGCAGGTGTGTTTTTAAGTGAAACTTGTCTAAATCTGTTAGATACGTTTAAACTGGAAAGTGTTTGCGGAGTATTGTTGGTGTGTGGGTCTGCATATGTCGTGTCTTTTTAGTAAGTAAGTAAGTAAGTAACCTTTATTTATTAAGTGCTTTTCACAGACAGGCAATCACAAAGCGCTGTACACAAATATTAAAATATTAAAATAAACAATAAAATCAATAGACATTATATACAATGTAAAAGATCAAATGTAAATAATGTAAAAAAAATATATAAAATATGTAGATCAACAAAAGGCTTGTTTGAACAGAAGAGTTTTTAACTGTTTTTTAAAAGAATCCACAGAGTCAAGCAAACGTAATTGTAGTGGTAAACTGTTCCACAGCCTTGGTGCAACAGCTCTGTCCCCTTTTGTCTTCAGTCGTGTACGGGGAACAACTAAGAGACGCTGAGTCTGTGAGCGGAGATGACGAGCAGCAGTGTATTTTAAAAGAAGCTTGGATAAGTAATCTGGAGCCATTTAGTGCTCTGTATGTTAAAACAAGAATTTTAAAGCGAATTCTAAACTCTATTGGGAGCCAATGTAAAGAATATAAGATGGGAGTGATGTGAACACGCTTGGTAGAGCGAGTTAGTAGTCTTGCTGCTGCGTTTTGTATTGTCTGGAGGCGAGAGAGAGATGATTTATCCAAGCTAGTAAACAGGGAATTACAGTAATCTAAGCGTGATGACATAAATGCATGAATGAGTTTTTCCAGTTCAGCTGAGGAAACCATATGTCGCAGTTTAGAGCTGTTTCTTAAATGATAGAAACAGGAACGAGACAAAGATTTTACATGAGAGTCAAGGCCCAGAGAAGAGTCAAATATTACTCCAAGATTTCGAATATTTGACTTGACAGATGGACAGAAAGAGGCAAGAACCTGACTGATTTTAGAATGTAGCTCAGGAGGAGCTATGATCATGGTCTCGGTCTTGTTAGTATTTAGAACAAGGTGCTTGAAAGCCAATTTACCATTTTATTACCAGCTATTTAATTCAGAGACGACACTGAAGACTCAACAACTTGCTAACTGAAGTTAACAACAAAAAATTAATTTCAGTGTATGACAATGATGTATTTATTAATTAGGAACTTTTATTGATGACCTGAGACTGAAACAGTAAGCCGCGTCAATGTTTAAGTTGTATTGCCTTCAGTTATCCACCAGATGTCGCTGTTATTAGTGACTTTTTTTAAAACTCCGCTTTAAACCACTGAAAACATAAAAAAAAATAATAATAATAAAGTAACAAAAATATGAAAAGGAAAAACATGCAGTGCATGATCTTCACACCACAGGAAATGAATCTTTTCTTGCCGGGATGGCTTCATTTTATTTATATATGGATTGTCTGCAGGCTGTGCAAAACGCTGCAGCTATTCACACGTGACACCATTGCTACCTCAGGTACACTGGTTTCCTTCCCATTTTAAGATCCTGGTCATTTAGAGCCTTGCATGGACTGGCACCAGTCTACATTTCTGATCTGCTACAGCCCTATGTCCCTGGCAGGTCCCAGAGGTCATCCGATCAGGGCTTACTTGCTATAAAAAAAGACTAAGATGAGAACTAAGGGTGATAAAGATTTTGCCACTGTGGCCCCTAGGTTGTGGAACTCTCTCTCCCAAACCTTAAGAACTGTGGACTCAGTAGTTGTTTTAAAAAACAACTCAAAACTCACCTTTTTAAAACTGCTTTTGATTAATTTTTGCCTGTTTTATATTGTCTGTTTTACCATTTATTATCTAAAATCTTATGTGCAGTACTTTGTGACTCTGTCTAGAAAGGTGCTATATAAATAAAATTTTATTTTTTTATTTATATACAGTTGAAGAAAGTGACACCAGCTTTAGGTTCATACATGCAGTTGTAATGTTGTAATCATAAAATTTGTACTCCAAATACATTTTCCAAACTACACCTTCTATAATTATTCATAGTTGGACCACTGCTCTACATCAGAACAAACATCAGAAGCAGTAATGAGCTCACTGATTGTTCCATGCAAAAGTTTTATGGCAATTTTCATTTTAATGGAGAGAAACAGTATATCATCTAGAAAAATCCAGAAAAAAACAAAAACACATTACATAAAATCTGTAAACTTGCCTGGATTCTGGATCCCACGATTGGAATCTGTGTCAGCAAATCAACACATTACTGATACTTCTGATCGCACCTTAAGCACAGCTATTTAAATAATTAATTTCTGCCATTACAACCTCTGGTCTGACCCAGGGCAGTGGAAAGTATTATAGCATTAAAATATTAAAATACAAACTTATTTAGATATGACAAAACAAAGCTGGTATTTTTTTAATAGGAAGGCAGAAAAAATATCTCACATTTCTTCTTTAAACATTATAAAAACCTTTTACAAAAACATATTTCTTTCTCCAAATCAGGGAAAACTGATCGTTTGTTTTCCTGCATGTCGCTTACCAACACAAACCACACAGTTAAAGACACTTTGTGCAGTTTTTCTTATATGTGGACTTTCATGTGCTTCTTCAGATTTTCCTGTCGTGAAAATTTTTTATGTTTTGTGTAATTTTTTTTAACTTTGTTTGTTCGTATGTATTTGTTTGGAGTACAAAACGCTGCAGAAAGTACAGTAAGTAACATAAAATCACCCTCCTTTGAACCTACAAATAAAAAAACTAAAAGTAACTGCGACATAAAACAGCAAAAACTAAGCAGAATATAAATTATCTGATTACTGACTACTCAGTCCATCACATCTCCTTTAAATGCTTAATTACTGCCCTGCCCCTTTAAACACTGTACAAAAGCTTTAAAAGCCAGAAATTCCACATTTTCATGCCATAAGGTTAAAGAGTTTAGGGTTTGAGCTACTTTTCATCATCATAGAGCAGACAGTAGTTTTATCCATCCCACATGTTAAAACAATGCTTCATATTTTATGATAGTGATTTTTTTAAATGAAAAATGTTAGTTATTGTTAAGAATTCAGAAAGCAGAATAAAATTAAGATAACGTTGTGCACTTACAAGGAGGGCTCAAACATGCTGTAGTGAGCCTCTATCTCTGAAAATGTTCTCAGGAAGATTTTGTATCCCACCTTTCAGCATATTTAATACTAAAGAGGATCTGACTCGGGGGGGCTCAGGTGGGAGGCAGTCACTGACGGGAGAAAAAGAAAGAATAATAAAAGTGGAACCCTTGTTTCCAGCTCAGTTTCTTTGTTTCGACCGTGGTCGCTCCGCTGTGGGATCGCTGGGGGCGCTAATGTGTGCAACACCCGGTGTTTGAGTTGCGGGATGGAGTTTCGCTGACACACACACACACACACATATACAAAAGCGTTACGGAATATTTGTTTTGACCCTGTCTGTCCACTAACAAAGCCAAATCTACCGGGCGCACCTACCCGAGCAGAATGGCCGATAATATTGTAAGTACAGCGGCGGGTGGGCTCCGGCTAACGTTAGCTAGCCTGTTAGCCGGACTCCTGAGTGATGAGGCAGCAGAATTAGCTTGGCTAGCATTAGCAAGCTAACATGAGCTAAGAGTGACCAGGGCCTGTTTAGCTAGCCGGCTAATATGATAGCTAGTAGGCTAGCTGACGACATCCGAATGAAAAGAGTCATTGTTGGCTAACGGGAGAGCGACAATAACGGCCGGCTTAAAATGACTGGCATATTCTTTCAGCTTTTTAGCATGACAGTAACACGAATAGCTCGGTAACGATGGGAGCTGTGATGTTGCACATTCACCACGAAAGTGATATTTAGTTAGTCTGTGAATGAGCCAGTACACACTGACAGCTTTCCAGAGTAGTTCAATGTCAACATCGTCATGTTGCAGCTAAAAACCAGAGATTGATGAGCTAACGTTAACCCGACTTTTCTTTCTGCACTGTCACGGTTGTCATAATACCCCGACACTGACACCGGAGGGGGGCAGAAAGGGGGGGAGCTGCGTCCTGGTTTTGACTGACAGGTGTTTGAAATGCTACAATGGATTCGGGCTTGTACTGTAACGGCTGAATTGTGGGTTTATTTCTGTCCCTCCTTTAGATCATCAGGGTGCAGTCCCCAGAAGGGATGAAAAAAATTCCTTCTACAAAGAGGGAGACAGCTGCTGCTTTTTTAAAGAAGGTAATGTGGTAAATATAACAGCACTCAAGCATCTTGTTTTCTTCTGTGCTCTAAGGGCTGGTTTCCAGCCTCAGGATTTATCAGTTTGGCCTGGCACTCCAGTATAAGGGGGTCAGTTCAGGCTTTAAATGAAGGTGGTGGCTGACTTCTGAACAATGCAGGATTTTAATTAGTCATGGCTGCTGTCTTCTTCCCTAAGCCCCATTCTGCCTTTTTATAAGGATCCCTGCTGACAAACCCACTGAATAGCTAAGAAAACAGTTTAGTTAAAGACTTGTAAACACATTATAGTTTTAATTCAGCTGTAGATAGTATGCTTTATTTGATGTTTGCATAAGATAATGAAAAATGATCTGTGAATAGTTGTCCAGCAGTTACAAACACAATAACATCTAAGCCGGGGCCATCATATTCTGTTCTGCTTATGACCTCTTTGGGTTTCCGAAGGCATGGGAGAAGATGAGGGAGAGTGAGCTCAAAACAGTTGTCCTCAGGTTTTTCAGATGTAAAGGAGGGGAAACAGGTATTTTCTGTAGCTTGTGTTTCCATAAACTGCCAGGCACCAGCACTCCTTCACCTCAAGGCTTTGTCAGCTCATCCTTATTATTTATTTTCCTGGAAGTAGTAACACCGTGTCCTCATGCAGTTGAAAAGTCACAAAATTCAGAGTACCATCCTAATCTGCACGCCCTCCCTCACTTCATCTCCAGTTCACAAAGATTACCCATGTTTGCTGCCTTCAGGGTACAGTGGTGCCACATTGTTTTAAATTGCTATGCATTGTAAAATTAAGTAAGAATAATAGACATAAAATAAAATGGTCACAGTTTTCTGGCTGGAAGAATGAAAGGCTATCTGAAAGCCACTGTATAGTTGCAAAAAGACTTTGATCCAATAGAAATCTGGGAAAAAAGCAACTTTTTGTTTTGACCTTTTGGTGACACCATGTTTCAAAAGGGGAGATTATCAGCTCTCTCAGTGGTTATTAGACCCATCACATGCAGTTACTTGTGGCCAAAACAGCAGGAATGTTATTCTTGATGCTTCAAAACAGGTCTTTTTAAACCAAAGGGCTATGATATACTAGTCATGTTAATACTGTCAATCATAAGGATGTACTGATATATGAACCAAATATAGTCATTAGCTGATATTGGCATATCAGCAAGTACGATGGCATTTATCCACATCAGTAGCTGATATTTATCTGTTGTGTCACATCGGTCATGTGCTGGCAAAAAAGCAAAGAATTTCCCACTCTCTGCTTTCCTCCACACTAGAACTGGATCCAAGCCTTCTGTACGTTATTTCCACAGTACACTGAAAACCTGTGGAGGCCTCTTATTTTTTCCACAAAGAAAACTGATTAGAAAATGTTTTATCTTTCAATCAGTACAGGAGTGTTATGTGTTGTGTGTGGGCTTTGTTTTGTTTTTTTTCCTCCTCTTGTGCCTGTACATGCATGAAGCTGTGTAGGAAGTAACAGAGCAGGTCGGTCCTCCACTGCTCCTGTGCGTTTTTGTGGATTGTGTTTGATGTTTTAGAGTCCAGGCATTGCTTCACATCACAGAAGGCACAGATAAAAGCAGATAATCTATTTTTTTATAGGACTTGAATTTTACTGAAGGCCTGTTAATAATTTAATCCACTTCCCCAAATCTAGTGCATAAAATACAGGAAATTCCTGTATCCATTTACAGCTGTCTGGTAATGTTGAACCCAACATTTGCACCAGTGGTGAATCACTGCTGAGCTGGACTCACATCAGATTTGGACAACTCCTAATCTGATGTCAGTCCAACTCTGCAGGACTGTGAACGCCCTTTGGTGTTTCAAGAAGTTTGGCTGACACAAACAGGCTTCAGAGATGTGAATTTGAAGACCTGCAAACATGAACTGTAAGTTAAAACTTTAAATCTAAAGACCTTCTTTACCAAAAAGGACAGAAGCCGGTGAAATGACAATAAAAAATGAAGTGATCTGCTTGATTGGTAAAATATCAGGTATTCAGGTGACAAGAGTCAGCAAAGCAAAAATAGGAAGTTTTAGCAAATTGACAACAAACGTGGTAAAATACAGTGTGAGGTAAGAATAAGGCACCGTAAGACTTATAGTAAAGCTGACAAATGGTATTACTCCCAAGTTATACAAGTCTCACTTACCAAAGGACTTAAGAGCCACTTTCCCCTCTGTTTCTGGGTAAATTTTCTCTGTTATGCTTCAGTTTTACACATGAGGATGGGAAATAATTACATTTGCATTTTAATCACTGTCTATGAAAAGCCTAAAATAGAAGCATATAACGCAGACAGAGCACTGCAGCAGCACCTCATCAAAATGCATTTGTTAAGGCAGGACTGTGTAGCTTGCAATTCAATGGAAAGTTTTCACTCCACAATGAAATGCAGCTATGAGCCAGACAGAAAAGAGAGGAGCTGAAAACAATGTCTGATTGTGTACTTTTCCCATAGTGATGAGATCTTACGCTGTTCTTTTGGTGTGTCATGAGAAAAGTGATCCCCAGACAACCTCTATGCTTCTCACTGCTCTTCTGTTCTCTGCTAGTTTTATTAGTGTGGACTTTAAAGACGTCATCAACTGGTTTAGATGTTAGAGGAGGGAATGTTCTGCTGAGCATTCTTTCTCCTGAGAAAATAGCTTTTAGGTGGTTGTTGAATGAAGTACTTTTCAGACTAGAGCTGGGCGATATATCGAGTTTTTAAAACATATCGATATATTTTTATACGAGATATAAGATGTGACAATATCCTTTATATCGATATAGTCTATGTTACGTTATAATTATAGTTGTGGAGCCGCAAGTTTGCCTCTCTTTCGTCCACTTTTGTCTCTACGCAACGTTACTCCGCCTCTCCTTCACTGAAGACAACTCCCCCTCCTCCCCCATCGCTTCACGTGCAGGCAGCGACAAGACGGACACGGCAAATCTCCGTTAACGAGTTACTGCGCATCGCCCCATGCGTGGGGCTGGACGGCATCAACGTGTTAACGAGCTAAACATGCTAACGAGCTAACCGCGCTAACCCTAAAATCCTTTCATTCTCTCAAAAGTTGATAGCGCGCCTTATGTATGAATTCTGGTTGTGCTTGATGGCCGCGAACCGATTTTATGTGGTACACGGCGCTCAGCAATCTGTCAAAAATGTTTGAGTACGACTTTGCTAAGCTACGGAGCTGCACCGCTTGATCGATTGTCGGCGCATTACGGCTACCGAGGAGCTTCGCGGAGTGATACGTACTGTGCATCAACGTAATATTACCGTATTGTGTGTGTATAAGGACCATACATGGCACCTGTAAGAGACGTGGTTATGAAGCGGATTTCAAACTCCAGGCTATCAGTCACACAGTAAAACTTGGGAACAGAGCAGCTGTGAAATCTGTCTGTCTTTGTTATTACGCTCAGTGTCTTTTAGTTTACATTTTGACTGCACAATTGTGAGCTCTTTGTTTAGCACAAAAACAACCTTGTTTTCTTTTATTTATGGAGCATTATTATTTAATGAATGCTCATAATTTAATTTTGAGTAATTTTTCATGTACATCTGTGCTGTATGTTAATAAAAGTGCCAGTGTGACATCTGGGACACAGCTTTGACTAAGAACTCTCTTTTTGTTCTTACTTTATGGCTTAAAAAAATATCGAGATATATATCTTATATCGCCATCCAGCTAAAAAATATCGAGATATGAATTTTGGGTCATATCGCCCAGCCCTATTTCAGACATAGGTGTAGAGTTCTGGAGTGCACCGGATCAATGCCACTTTCTTCCTCAAAGTGAGGAAATATTGGTGTTTAGCAAAATTCTAGTGAAATCCAGTTATCAGTTCAGTATATTTCATGTAAGAGAGCCATTAAAGACTAATCAGATTTGAAGTCAGTATTTTTCTCCTCTGTCTGTAACTAGTAAACGTAACAAGGTGCAAAATATGCAGCGCAACATAAGTAAAACAGTGTTTATAGAATGACACAGAATACCAAAAATAACTTGGTTTTTTTTTCACAAAACCCAATATGTAAGTTTTTGGGGTTTTTTTTTTTTTTACCATCAGTACAGGTTAGAGTCAACTATTTGGATTTGTGGAAGTTTCCTTTGGTTCTGTCTAAAGCCTCTTTATCAGATCTTAAAATGCATGTATGTGGAAAAAAGGCCCACACAGGGAAATGATCAGCATCCCGCTGAGTGTATTACAGTTACATGATGTGATGTAAAAGTGCTACGAGGGAGACCCTCCTGTTGGATCCGCTCAGAGTGCCAACCATAAAGAGGTGTTCCTCCAGGCTGACGCTCTTTGCTAATCTGCTTTGAGTGATTGGTATCTTTTCAAGAGCAAACTGTCTTTACACAAGAACCAGCACATGTGATAAGAATTCACTCCCGGCAGCACAAGGCTTTGACGTTGATGCTTAATGATGAATTTAAAGTGTCTTGATGGCTACCAATGTTTTTGTTCCAGGCTATATGAAATGTGTGTCGTATCGATATTCTTGTCAAAATCCGGTATCTGCTTCTCCCACAGGTGGCCAAAGAATTTGGGTTCAACTCTAATGGGTTTTCGATTTATCTGAACCGCAACAAAACCGGAGAGCTCGTATCCCAGAACAAAACCCTCAGCCTTCTCAAGATCAAGTAAGTAGAAACAAACAGACTTTAACCTTTAATTAGAGTCTGAATTTCACTCTTGCCTCTCCGGGGAGTGTTGGTTTCCAGAAATATCTTCTTTGTCGACCTCCACAGCTTTAATCATCTTATTCTTCTCTCTCGTGTTTTGTAGGCATGGGGACATGTTGTTTTTGTTCCCTTCAGAATCCTCCACCTCCTCCGGGGAGGTTATGGACACGGCCACCCCTCACACATCTTCGTCACTACCATCCGTCTCGTCCTCTTCTTCGTCCTCCATGATCCCCCGGTCCTTTTCAGCGCCCCAGGTCCAGGAAGATGAGATCGATCAGTATCTGGCCAAGCAAGATGGCAAGATCTACAGAAACAGAGATCCGCAGCTGTAAGGAAGAGGACCAGCTGCACACATCTGACCTCAGTGCAGATGTTGGATACCTAATCATTCTTTTCTTGTTCCAGATGTCGCCATGGTGCCCTTGGGAAGTGTGTGCACTGTGTACCGCTAGAGGTAAGATATTTCATTCCTGTGCTTTGTTTCTTAAATGATGAATGTTAGGGCTATAAAGCATGTTTCTTCTGATTCCAGCCTTTTGACGAAGACTACCTGAATCACCTCGACCCACCAGTGAAGCACATGTCATTCCACGCATACCTTCGCAAGCTGACGGGTGGCGCTGATAAGTGAGGAGCTGTTTTTAATTTTCCAGTTTGGTTGCTCATAATGTCAGACTCTGACACTGTTCTGATCTCCTGCAGGGGGAAGTTTGCTGCTCTGGAGAACATCAGCTGTAAGATAAAGTCAGGCTGCGAGGGTCACCCTCCCTGGCCGGAAGGCATCTGCACCAAGTGCCAGCCGAGTGCCATCACATTGAACAGACAGGTATGTCACGGTAACAAGTGTTGGGAGAAATATTTGTTTACTTCTTTTATCAGCAAAATACTTGAATACTTACCGAAAATACTTGAAGCGAACCTTCCTGTCCTGGGAGTACTCCATATTTCACCATATGAAAGATGGAATGAGCTCCAGAACCCTGAAGTGGTTTAGAAAATGAATGGATTGGATTACTCTGCAGCTGTTTTACTGAAAATGTGCCTATTTGCTTAATACTGCACACATTTGTAATGTTTTCTGTCCCTGTTAATAATTTAGATCACAGTAAAAGTTTCAGGCGCATTAAATGGCAGGTGTACATTACAGTTAGCTTCAGTACAAAGTGCTGAGCAACACTGGGAATTTAATCCCCAAGTATATTTTAGCATGCAGACTCCTCCTGAGCGGCTGCTTCCACATCTTCAAAGAAACTTGATCCATGTCTAAAAAAACCAAACAACTGTCCTGAGTATCACACCGTGTATGTGAATGTAGTTTTTCTTTTCCCCCCCCAGAAATACAGACATGTAGACAACATCATGTTTGAGAACCACACCATTGCTGACCGCTTCTTGGACTTCTGGAGGAAGACGGGCAGTCAGAGGATGGGCTACTTGTACGGCAGATACACGGAGCACACAGACATCCCCCTGGGCATCAGAGCGGAAGTGGCTGCCATCTACGAACCCCCACAGGTGGGACATTCTCACTGAGCGTATTACCGCCTGATTCTGCTCTGCAAGTGAGATTGTGTCTTAGTTTATTTGCTCAATAAGGTTAAAGTCCTCACTGAGCATTAACTGCATTTAAAACTATGCTGTTTTTCTTGGCTGTGTTTCAGAATGCCACCCAGAACAGCCTGGAACTGTTGGATGATCCCAAAGCTGCAGCCGTGGACGAGATTGCTGCCAAACTGGGCATGTGCAAGGTTGGGTTTGATTTCCCCTCAGTGCTCTGTTTGACCTCACATTGCTTTCATGTTTGCATACAGGCAGAACTATATGCATGCACATATATACAAAAAATAGATGCCTCTACAGTCAGACCTTAATCCAGTGAATGGATTCCAACTCCACCACTTAGGCTGCAGCTGGCAGACGTCCTTGTTCTGCTTTGCAGCTTTACTGTGCTCAGTACTAGTTCTCCTGGTAGAGTGGCCTTCCAGCTACTAAAGGGACTACTGTCAGTGTCGAGTTGGAGTCTGTCAGAGAGCTCAAGACACCTAAATGACCCTGATTAGCCTGTTGCTGCAAGTGGGGCATGGATGACCAGCTAGAAAAATCTGACATGAAACTTAAGAGTGTACTCAAAACAGGCAGTACATAACATGCCTGACCACAATTGTCCCCCAGAAGTCGAGTTAGTTTGGCGTGATCTCTATCCCCACCCACCCTCTTGACTCCAGCACTTCTTCAGTTAAAGCTGCAGATTTTCTATGAAAATCTCTTTAATTAAATAACATCTGTAAGGCCTGTCAGAGGTCAGCCTAAGATTAAAAACATGACAATAAAATAATGAATGGATTATTTTTAATGACAGTTTCAAAAATACCTTTCTCTGCACTGTTTTTAGCTCATATTGGGCTATTTTTGTAATCGTGGTGGTAAGTTAATAGAAAGCTTTCTATGGAGCTTGGTTTCAGTCTGATATCTCAGAGGGCACAGCACAGGCAGGCGTATGTCCAATCAGGTGTAGCTCGGTGTTTGGAGCTGTCAGTCATCTGTCACCACTGTTTAGTGGCTCACACATCATGTGTTTGGTACTGTGAAGCACGGTGACCTTCACGTGTAAAACGGGAACAGCGATGGGGAGACGCATGCTGTTGCTGTAATGATGTGTTAGTGTGGTGGGAGAAAATCATGCAGGGATATTTGGAGTATTGAGAAATACAAATTTATTTTGAAAGGTTGAAGAAGCACAAAAATATTTTTAAACTTCAAGACTCGGGCGTATGCAGTGATGTTAATCCTTGCATGTGTATGCGTTTTTTGCGTATCACCTGGTGTCTTGTGGGTTTTGTTTATCTAAGGGCTGTTTTTGTTCCATTTAGATAAAAAGATGAAACTTTGAGAATTGAGTTTAACTTATAATTTTGTTACATCATGTAAAATCGCTGAATATTCGAGCAGATAATCTTATGAGTGGACAAAAGTTGGTAATTATTTAAGTGTTTGCTTGTTCTGCAGGTGGGGTGGATCTTCACGGACCTGCTGTCTGAGGATACGAGGATAGGCACCGTCCGCTACTCGAGAAACAGCGTGAGGATCCATCTGACTCAAAGATGATCTGTTAGTCTTAATTGTGGTGTTTTCCTCTGTGTATCCTTAATGTCCTTACTTGTGTTAGGACTCGTATTACCTGAGCGCGGAGGAGTGCATCACAGCGGGATACTTCCAGAATGAACATTCAAACCCCTGCAGACTTTCTCGAGACGGACACTTTGGATCCAAATTTGTGACTGTGGTCGCGACAGGTTGGTACTGGTTTTTTTTTTGTTTTTTTTTTCTTGTGAGTGGCTTATGAATGAGAAACAGGGGAACATTTTCTTCATTACTTTATCAATGCAGGCATGGTTACTTGATCATAAACCACAAAAAAGCATCTCTTCCCAAAATGTCCTTTTGGCTTTTCCAATGGGAACACAGTGGCATCAAATCCTCACGTCACACCCTAAGTTGTCGTTAACATGGAAAATTATGTAGTGAAAAGCAGAAGGGGGTCGATGTCCTCTTATCTGCTGAAGTTATAAACATACTGGACAATTACGCAGGTAGATAACCTTTTTTTTTTTTTTTTTTTTTTTTTTTTTTTTGTCATATAAATCTACCACACCTGTAGAAAAATATTTCAGGTAAAGGTGGGCACACAGCAACTCATGCAACTGGATTTTTATTTCGTATTTGTATGTTTTTCAAATAGCAGAGCCATTTATTTTTGAGCTGTTTCCGGGAGAAGTCGTAAAGTTTAATCATTTCTTTTTGTTTGTATCTGCTGTCGGTTATAGACCTTAGAAAAACATTCAGTATCTGCAGGTCACACTTCAGCAGGCTTAAAAAAAAGTGATTTGGTGCAACTCTGGGTGTAGTTAAGTTTGTGGTTCAATCACAGATTACCTCAAGCCTAGAAAACTGCTTGACAATTTATTTGGGTCAGTCTAATACAGGGTGTCCAACTCCAGACCTCGAGGGTCGGTGTCCTGCAGGGTTTAGATGTGTCCTTGATCCAACACAGCTGATTTAAATGGCTAAATGACCTCCTCCATGTGTCTTGAAGTTCTCCAGAGGTCTGATAATGAACTAATCATGTGATTCAGGTGTGTTGACCCAGGGTGAGATCTAAAACCTGCAGGACACCGGCCCTTGAGGCCTGGAGTTCCCCACCCCCTGATCTAAACAGACTTAAATCATTCATTAATCTGCACATCCCAGAATGCAACACTCAGCATGTTGTAGCCTCTCCTTTCATATATCCATAGAACTCTTACAATCTTAAAGAAAACTGGTTTACGTGTTCAGTTTACAGCTTTACTGTAAGGTCTGTCAAGTGTTAAACTACGACTTAAAACATGTGCGTCCATTTGAAGCCAGTGGAGCCAGACGTTGTGCGGGATCAGGGATGAATGTTTTCACTGCCTTTTGTATTTGTTCCAAGAAAACACCCAGCAGTGACCTCAACACTTTTATTTGCATGAGTGAGGCCCCGGCAGCCAAAGCTGATGTCATGGCTACGCATCTCGCAGCAAGCAGGGGCGAAGTCCATCTGTTTTACTGTTTGTAAATCACTTGCATGTGTAATGCTAAACAGACTTTACACACTCAGTGTTATACACTAATACACACTATAGTGTTATTGCAGTGTGCATGATTTCTCTGTTGATATTTTTAACTTCTCATCAGGTTGTCCTTGCTTATTAAGATTGACTTTATTCTGGCTTTGTCAAAGATTACATTTTGTGGTAAACTGGATGAATAGAAAGCTATTTAAGGAGAACTTAAACAGCTCAAAATCACTTTGTTTAGTTCAGCTTGAGCTGCTAAGGTGACTAAAAAATAGAGCATTCAGTTAGCAACATCTACTGAGAAAGGGTGAAACGCTTAAGGTTCTCAGGGGAACCTGTGGATTATTGATGGTTGGCTTATCTCAGGATCCCTGATCACCTGATCCACTTTATACAGCACATCACATGTCACTGCTGTCTTTGGTTGTCTTGATAGTCTTGTGGTTGTTGCACAGCTCTCCTAACGTGGGCCTTTGTTAGTGACTGGCAGTTGCCTTTGCAAGACTAGTTTTAAAATCATCACCATCCCTAATTTATTTGCAATGGAAATAATATTTTTGTTTTTCAGCGAGTGGTTATTATTTATTTATTATTATTTATTTATATTTCTCTGTACTGTTTTATGTGCAGGTGGTCCAGATAACCAGGTGCACTTTGAAGGATATCAGGTGTCCAATCAGTGCATGGCTCTGGTGAGAGACGAGTGCCTACTGCCCTGCAAAGACGCTCCCGAGCTGGGCTACGCTAAAGAGTCGAGCCCTGAGCAGTACGTACCAGACGTCTTCTATAAGGTGAGATGCCGTATAAAAAAGCTCTGATGTGATGAAGTGTGCATGTTTAAGAAAAACATAAATATTAGGTACTTATTTTAGGGTTAGATGTTACTTATCAGCTCATCCAGATGTTGAGATTGATTTGTCTGATTTTCACATCCAACAGGACAAAGACAAATTTGGAAATGATGTCACGTTTCTAGCTCGACCTCTTCCCGTGGAGTATCTTATTATAGATGTGAGTATTTTTAATAATACTTTTTGTTACTTTAGTGCAGCAAACTATATTCTGACACTAAATTTCCGGAAAACTTGTATAGAGAAATATTATTTTCTTCGCAGATAACCACAACTTTTCCAAAGGACCCCCAATATACCTTTTCTTCTTCGCAACGCTTTCCCATTGAAAACCGGGATATTCTTGGAGAGACACAGGTAAGTACTGTCAGCATGAGCTTGTATTTCCCTCATCCGATTCAACAAGGTATAAAAAGGCCATCAAAGTATTTGGTTTAAGGGGAGGATTGATGGTCCCAGTTTGGGAAATGGGTGTTTGGAAATTTAACTGATTTCTCATCCCCTTCGTCTTTGTACTATTTTCACGCTAATGCATAAAGACAGTCGCTCGTCCGTCCGTAGTGTGGCTATCTTCTACAGATAGCAGAGACACTGAAGAATCCATCACAAATCTGGCATTCCAGACAACCCACAGTGGAGGTTGTGGGCAAGCAGGGAACAACAAAATCCAATAGCTGAAAACACTCTTCATCTCGCGTGTTGTGGTAAAATCACAGAGTGTTTAGAAAGGAACTCTCAGACAGTGAATTTAAAAATAGCAGCCATGCTGGAAACTGTGTGGACATGCCTGAGTGACTGACTGTGAAGGTGTGGTTTAATAATTCATCTTGTTTTTCTTGTTTGTTTGCAGGATTTTCACAGTTTAGCCACATACCTGTCCCAGTGCACCTCCACATCATTCCTGAACATCGTGTCAGACTTTCATCTTCTCCTCTTCCTCGTCACCAATGAAGTCATGCCTCTGAGAGTAAGTTCAAAGCCTTGACGCTTTCAGGTTTTCATTTGTTTCCCATTTGTAATGCAGACGATGGGTTGGACCGCATTCTTCTCCAGTCTGGAAGTAGTTACTCCTCCAAGGATGTTTTCACTCAGACCTTTCTGCTCATTTTCAAACCGGCCCATCACGACGGTCACAAACATTGTTTTTCTGTAATGAACCGCTTGATCAGATTTGGATGTCCTACATAAAGCACAGACTTGCCAAACGTAAACTCTCTGGTGTACTGTTTTTGCTTTTAACTCCTCAGCATCTTGAATGATTTTCAGCGGATAGATGAAAGCTTGTGTTTGTATTTGCAGGACAGCATCGGGCTGCTACTTGAAGCAGTGAAGACTTCTAATGAGGATCTGGCACAGACCTGGAAGAAGTCTGAGCAGTGGGCCACCATCGAGCAGCTGTGCAGTAAGTCAGGTTTTTATATGAACCACAGATTTAAATTCTGTTTTTGAGGGCCTGTAAACTTGGTGTCTTGATGGTACATTTCATAAGGTTCTCATCTGCACATAACCATAAATATATAGCAACATAACCAGCTGCCTCCCCGGTGAGTCTTTTCCTGCAGATAGACTCCACCGTGTTGAACTGCAGCTCATTATTAAGCTTACATGCTCTTTCTAAAGAGCGCCTCAAATAAACCATGACTGCACAAAAAATGTTCGATCACACGTGTGTTTGATATGGTTGGTATTAATTATTACTAATAAATATGAATAATTTACTATGGTTAAGAAACGAATGTGTCTCTGGACTGACTTTGAACTGCAGCAGGAGGAAAGAAGCTGCAGACATTTCTATAAAGTGGAAAATCACTCAGATGGTGTGTGCTGCTGATTTGAGCTCATTAGTAAGCAGATTATTGGGGATTATTTAACTCAGCAGACCACAGAAATAAACTCTGCCTGCTTGTGACCTCTCCACCGTTACCACCTGTAATTTTCCAGGTTTTCACCAGTGTATTACAAGCTGTGTCTAAGGGGACACCCTGTTAATACTAAGTTAGCTTGTAACTCCTTATCTTGGTGTTCTTGTTAATTGTTTTAACATCTATAGACAAGACTTAGGTTTCAGTTTAAAAACAGGGAGTAAAGAACCAAACAGATGTTATATCCGGATACTGTTTCAGCTGTTCAGCTGACTCACTTATATCCACTTATTACTGAAAGAATCCTGAATGGAAGTCTGTAGGAGAAGAAACCGCAAAGATGGTGGTAGCTTTTTCAACCTTATTTCAAGTGACAAGTTAATTATAAGATGCTTTAAGAGTGAGAGGACAGATGTGTTTCTAGGAGGATGTTGACTGTGTGTTACTCTGCCTTTGTGCAGGAAATGTGAAATACATCTAAACATCTGTAGAAAGTTTTATTTTAATACTAGTTTAAATAGACTGCTGGCGCCACCATGAGCATGATCGGATTAACCAATCAGCCCCTGAAAATCACCCTGAAAGAAGTCCCTGCAGAGTAGCTTCCTGTAGTGGGAACGCTCATAAAGGTGTAGGTCCACTCAGCTGTTGATCAGAGAAAAGATGGCGGCATATCTTCCCAGAGAGGCTGCTGCATAAAACCACTTCTACTCTTCACTGTGGTAATATCCTGTTTTTCCTCTGCTGTCCTTCCAGGTACAGTGGGTGGGCAGCCCTCCAGCTCTCTGGATTACGGGGCCATGGGCGGCCCCTCGGTTCCTGCCTCCTCCTCCGCCATGTGGTCCTGCCTCCACTGTACCTTCATGAACCAGCCCGGCACTGAGCACTGTGAAATGTGCAGCCTGCCCCGCAGTTAAAACCCTTCGCCCTCGGCCCTGCTTCCACACCCTTCACCGATCGAGCTCAGTCACTTCACCAGGACCAGCTGCGAGACTCTGACGGCGTCAGCGATCTTTTCTTTTCTCGCCTCGCGTCGAAGCCTCTGCCCTTCCCATCTCACAGGCTGCTGTGACGTGCAGAGGGATTTGCTCGTTTACATCAATTTCACTGAGTCAAAATAAAGTTGAATCAGAGGGTTTTTTTTGGTTTGTATCCCTTCACACTGTTGCTTTTCTGAGAGGCAGAATACATTTTAGATAAAGCACTCTGTGGCTGAGACCCCTTTCACTCAAATAATCCCGCCGCCCTCCTCGGCTCAAACATCCTGCTGTGACTCAGGACAACAGCGAAGACTCGAGTGTTTGGATTTTTTCTCACACCAGTGCCCCGCTCACTGTCACAATGTCTTCTGGAAAATCTTGCTGTGTATAAATACATTTAAGAGTTGATACTGTTAATTTAATTAAGCATTTTTCTTTTTTGGTTTTTTATCAGATTGTAGCGTATACTTTAACATTTTGAATCTTCAGAGTGGGCTCGGCTCCGTCAGGTTTTCATAGGTCTCTTTGATGAGCCCCTTAAAGTACAATCATCAGTCAAAGCTCAGACCTGGAAACGCTGCGAGCTGCAGAGTAATCCCGCTTAAATAGAGTTTCTATTTTCAGTATTAAATTTGAAAAGACGCCCTCCTCTGATCGAACACGTTGGTGATGATCGCCCTTTTTTTTTGAATGAGCCTAAAGTTGTTTTTTTGTGTTGCTGGTTTTTTGTAGCGTTTGAATTTGGTGGTTTGAACTCGAGCAGGCACAATATGTAGCTTCTTATTTTATCAGCTGTATGTTCTGTGTCTCTGTTAAACTACATCCCCAGGACAACCACCCGCCTTCATCGTTCTCTTCACCGACTCGCAGAGTATCATCCGTGAGGTGCTTTAGAAACAACCGGTGCTCGCCACTTTCACCTCCCTGCCTGCCAGCCAGGGCAGAACTGATGTTCCTCCACTGATGGTCCCCTGCAGGTTTTCTTTTCTTCTTAATCACTCTGTGTGCGAGGGGTCGCAGGTGAACACGGGGGGGGGAACACCCAATTTAAACCTGCAAACTAGATGGCACCACCTCCCAAAATCCACGTTAAACCCAGAGTCTGTTCATCCAATTTACAGCAAATTACTTTGCAGTATCATAGCAGGAAAAGCTTTGGGTGTATTAGTGATTTTTGAAATCAGTCCACCTGTATTTTACCTGCTTACACCGGCAGAGATGTCGGCTGTAAAAGAGGATCTGTGGAAGTAAAGGGAAGTTTGTGGTGCTCGGAAAATTCCCAGTACCTGTTAAAAATACCCTTAAAAGTCTGAACATCGCTGATTTATGACGATAGTTTTCAATTTTATTTCTGCATCAAATATTGGGACCAAGACATAGCATCATAAGAAAAAAGCCCTCCTTTGTTCTGGTGAACATGCGGTGCTCAAATCTTCTCTAACATCTAAGCAAAAAAACAAAACCAACTGATGTTTTTTGTTAATAGTGTTGTTTAAAGGGAATTTTGGGGAGTTTGACACATGTGGCCAACGTTAGCTTTCACGACTTTGCATTTTTTTAGTACTTCTGGAAGTTTTGACCTGTTTAATGCATTAAAAAGGGACACAAACACCATAAAGCTGCACAGTAGTTAATGTACACCATCTTCAGGCTGTACATAAAAGATGGACCTAGCCACAATATTTAAGTCCCAGCTGAGGGTCTCCTCTGCTGCAACATTTGCATCTGGAAACTGAAAGGGACTTGTGTAATCTGTTTGTGACTCTAATAACAAACAAAATTTCCTAAATGAGCATCACGTGTTCAAGAAGACCTCAAACAATCAGCAGAAAACTGCTTAATCGGGTTTTAGATCCACGGAGCTTCTATATATATGGAAGTCTTTCTGAGTCGCCCCCTGCTGGCCATTACAGAGAATGCAGGTTTAAGGCAGCGCTTCTATGGCCATAAGCTCCGTCCATCTTTTGTTGCCACCTTATAGGTTTAGTTTGGGTGTTTCTTTTTTCCCCACCCCAACACTTTTTTTTTGCCCCAACAATGGTCCACATTAATGAAATCAGTAATCAGTACTGTAGAGTTGAACTGCAGCTTTTGAAAATAGGGCTCTCCAGGTCAGAGGACGAGTCGTGGGCGCCAGATTCCTGCTATTTATGAGACGTGTGCTTCTTTGTAAGACGGTAATTCCATTGATGGAGTGAGGATATATTTTTAGTTGTAGATTGAGTTCTTTTCTTTTTGCCCGGTGGTATCATTATCGCCCCTCCTGAGCGTGATTTCTCTGATGTCATGCTGACAGACAGCGGTGACCTTTTCCTTTTGTATTGACCCGGGGGCCGTTTGCTGAGCAAGCATGCTCTTGGACTTGCAGCCGTTCCTCACTTTCCACAGAGCTAACTGAGGACCCTGAAAGTTGTATGGTGTTGACCTGGATTTGAAACAATAAAAAAGGAGTTGATGGAAAAATGCTGTCTTTGCTTTGTTGGTCTGCCTGGTTCAACATAAATCGATCTCTGGAGGATGAATCTATGCTTCATTTTTTTCAGTGGCACCAGGTTTATCCAGAGCCTTTCAGGCATCTTTTTCCTCTGCAACATTTTCCACGTACACCTCAGTGATCCTGATGTGCTCCCAGGCCAGATGACAGGTTTTCTCCAAGTATTACATCCTGATCAGATGCTGAACCACCTCAGCTGCCTCCTGAGATGAAGAAACGGTGACACCATACATTTTCAGAGAAAAATAATTTAAAATTCATTTGTGACATCGTTCTTTCAGAGCTCATGGTCATATGTGAGGGTTAGAGCATCAGTCTACTGGTAAATGGAAAGCTTTACCTTCTAGCTCGGGCCTTTGCAACTTCTGCATGACTGGTGACTGCTGGAAAACCGTCAGTGAAGCCAGGCAGGAGAACCTCGCTGGGAGCCCCTCCTGAAGGCAGACCTGGGAAGATAGCCATGTCTTGCTCTATGGCGCTCGTGAAGAATTAACATGAGTCTGCTGGCCTGTGGACAACAGCCTTTATAATTTAGTCTTACATTTGTTTTGTAGACGTTATTTTATAACTAGGTATCAACTGGTTTATTATTTCCACACATTAAAACATATTTATGTCACCATGAAGGCATCTCAGTGAATTCCCATGATATGAAGTGGTATGTTTACATGCAGATAAAATGCTAATAAAGTGACTGTTTAATTGCCACGATTAGACCCTGTGGAGGCGATCCGGGTCTGGCTGGTCTCCTGTGAGCTCACATGGACAGCAGATGAAGAGCAGGAATTTTTAAGCTGACCTTAAAACATCAAAGAGCTCTGCTGAAGCTCTCAAAGGACTGAGATCATATTCCAGCTTTTACATTTTTACATATGCTGTTTTGTTTCCCTCCTCTCAACATTTTCTGCCTCATTAAATATTGTTTCTAAGCTTGAGGTTATGTAACCCTCTTCTGTTATTTTGACCCCTCAAACTTAAGAGTTAACAGAGATAGAAAGCAGGTTTCCCTCCACTGTGAAATCCTGATATATGATGCTCCGGCTGATGGGAGTGAGGACTGAAGACCCTCCCTCTGCTTCAGATTAAAAAGCATCAGTTTTATCCAGATCTCTTTGTTTTACCTCTGACTGCCAGAACAGGTGGGTTTCCTACACGTTAACTACTTCGACTGTTGTTTTCCTTCATGGCCTCACACTCGGTGACTGAGAGCTCTCAGGGGTTCATTTGTGTGTTGGGCTTTTTTTCATCAGGATGAGAATCGCTGGAGCTCTGATCGTGTTGTCTGCAGCTCTGTGCATCGCTCAGAGACAGAAAACAAGCTGGAGACCGGAGTGGGATTACAGGAATGAAGGCAAGTTTAACAGCTCAGTGTTATCAGCTCGGCGTTACAGGGAGCTTTTTGAGAGGAAAACTCTACTGCTGATTATATTTATATTTTCCATAGAATGTTAAGCATAACCTGATCACACTTTGGAGCACAAATAACCATTAAAATATAGAATATTAGTATTTAAATGAAACTGAATTCAGATATTTATAGTTAAGCATCTGAAAATGTTTAGTTTCAAGTAAACTCTTTTTACATACAAATCTGGTAGTAGGGTTACCATAATTTATGCATTTAGCCAAAAAGATTTGTTTCCTGTCTTTTTTAAAAGTCATTCTTTCAGCAGAGCTTTAGCTCATTTTACTTTTTTGTTTGTTTTTGTTTTTTTAATCTGACTAAATAAATTTCAAATAAATAAATACATTTCTTATAAAACCCAAATGCTTAGAATAAATGTTACCAGAAGTGTTTTCAAATAATTATTCTTAGTTTTCTTCATTTAATGTTTGTCCTGGTAATACTGAGTGAATGTTAACAGATCTGAAGGTTTAAACATCAAGAGAGTTTTCTGCTGGAAGTTGTAAATGGTAAATCATCGATTCCAGTTTGTCAGCTATATTCAGCAGCTCGGGTGTTTTTCAACAGGATTTCAAGCATCTTTGTGATTCTGTGTGTTTTTAAGAAGAATCTCATCTACTTAACTAATGTTAAGGATTAGTTATCAAAAACCTTTCTATTCTGAAGAAGCAGTGACTCAGACCTTTTAAGAAAAAAGAAATTCCTAGCGCTGGAGCTCGTCCTCTGTTATTGTGGCTCAGATTCATTGGTTCTGTGAACTTAAAGTTTGTATGTTATTTAAAAAAGAAGTGCTGTTGAAGAGAAAAGACCTTCCCCTGATGTTCATCTGCTTCCTTCATTTTCAAACATGTTTTATAATTCCCGGGAGAGCCGCGTCTCCACTAAAATCTACACCCATGGCAAGTTTTACACACCAGCCAGTTTATAGAGAAACTCATCCACAGTCTATGAAAACTATTATTAGTTGCAGCTCTGCACTGACTTCCCCACCACTCTCCCTCCCTCTTTTTTTTTTTAACTTCTTTTACTTTTTCTACAAGGTTACAATAATTCATGATACCTGTATGAATGAAGTCATGTACAGTTGTTGCTGATGTAATAAGTTCAAAAGCAGAAAATAATAAAGTTTGTTTCCCTGGCTTGCTCACCTGCAGCAGAGAGAGTGAACACCAGAGGATGTGCCAACCTCACGCTGGTTTTAGACAACTGGAAATACGCCATCATGACGCAGGTCAAAGATCTGCTGCTGCATGACCACAACACTGTGCTGCCCGACTATGGCAGGTGAGGTTTTCTGTTTTAGGGCCTTTTCTAAGTCTCCTGCGGCACAGTTACATCAGTCTGGGTCTTCGGGCTTTGCGCGTCAGTCGAAATGTAAAGAATAACTGTAACATTAAAAGGTCAGCTTTAATTTGAGCAGGTTTACACAGATATAGAAAGTAGAAACAAAATGCAAATGTTCTTGTTTCTTTTCTTCTAAATGTGACCACAATTATTTTTTTAAATTAACATTTGGTATTCAGTATGATTTCAAAGTAGCGACTGAGGCCATGAACTCATCAGGGCATTTTTCTTACATGGACTAATGTACTTGGACACTGCTTTCCACAACCAAGAGGTGAAAGAGGAGAGACAAAAAGAGGGCGCAGAGAAGAAATATAAAACTGAAACTGTTGGAGAGGAAAAAAACACTTTAATTTCTTTGTGTTCTTTCAGGATCCAGCCTCTGTCAGAAGCTCTGGGAGATCTTTACAAAGAGTTCAACTCCCTGAAGGAGCGTCTCGCTGAGCTCACGACCAAGTTTGATGGAGTGGAGGCTTTCGTGGACGATGTGAGATTAGGGAGGAGCCCTGCACCACTCCGAGGTGAACCCCGACCCCCAGGGTCACTGCCAGGGGAGGCGGATGGTGCTGGAGGTCGACCCAGTGGAAGGAGGAGCCGGGTCATAATTCGGAGAATCAAGAAACCTGCCGGCTCACAGGACTGAGGATACAGCATCATACTGTTAATGCCGGGCCGAGACGGGGTTACATGTTTGTCTTATATTTCACCTCACTGTGTTTTCTGGTGCAAATCACATTTATAACTTGGACTTGAGAAGGACAGACTGTAACATAAACTTCATTTACACCTTAACGCTTGAGTTAACACACATGTTAATATAACAGCAAAGAAAGCCCACTCTGAGTCCACACGAATCTGCACAAAAAAGTCTCAGATGTTGGACCAAAAGCAGAAAAGTAAGAACATAAATAAAGTGCACTGTGTTGGCACTCTTTCTGTTTTGTTCAGTCCATAGTAATCACAACATGCTGCTTCTTATAGCATCTAACTAATTTTTAATAAATGGAAAATTACTATTTCCTCCAGAGGAGTTGTTATACTCTTCTTCACCAGCAGATGTCTCCCCAACATCACCGAGATCAAAACAGTGATTTAGTTGATTGAGAACTTGGTTTTCAATCAACTTCAATCTCGACATATTTGACTGAATACAAAATGGATTTAAACTTGTTGTGCTCAATAATATTAATATTAATAATAATAATAATAATGATGATAATAATGACATGGTTTGCTTATGTTCTTTCAAAATAAAAGCCTATTTGCTACAAGGATTGAGGATTTCTAACAATCTTCAATTAGTCAGCATCGGTGGTGTTTCAGTTTTGATTCTTCTTTACTTAGTTTTATCGGTGCGCATTATTGTTTGGATCACTTTTGTGTTTGTATGTTTGTGCATTTTTTCTAGTTAATTGAGCCTAATAGCCTTAGTGCTACTTCACTTAACCCTTAACCAGGATTTTAATCAAGTTATCTACACATGCAGGAAGTTCACAGGTTCATTAAATAAAAGTTGTTATGAACAATACTTACCCATGGTTATTAATACCCATTCATCCATTCATTTTTTTAAAAGTGACGTCAGATACTATTAGTAGTAGTAGCAGCAGCAGTATCCTTTAGTGAGAATAATGTGGATATATTACACATATTTGATGTGATTTTTGTCTCTTTCTTCAAAATAAACCTTGTGCTTTTGTCACGAAGTAGTTTTTTTTTTTTTTTACGATAGAATAAAACATAATAAAGATAGATGTGATTCACGGTAATAATGTCAGTGGCTGGGTTTCTTTGTTTTGGTACTGAAAGTGAAACTTCCGATCATCACCTGAACGCGGCATAAGTTTCTTCTTTGCAGAGAGTCACACAGAAACGAAACTGAAAAGGTTGCTTTCCGGTTTAGGGACTCTCAAGATTTTACCTACAGAAACAAGACGAAGGAATCTGTAAAGACTGCATTATCTAACCAGCTACTGACCTAAACGGATTTTTATAAAACCGGGTAATATTTTACAAATACAAACGTATATGTTAGATCAATAATGGGGAGATGCGGGTAGGGTTGAGAGTTTGAACCTTTGGGGACGGTCCCTGTGTGTGGGCGGGTCCATCAGGAAGTTAAGTAAATGTTTGTCTGGCAGATTTTTAGTGTACGACTTGCGAAGCTAACATACAAACAGGTAAGCAAGAACATCATGAACTTTATGTATTTTTGTCTTTATTTAATAAATGTCACTTGGTTATTTCAGATCTTACGGTCATTCTTGTCCTTTTATCCAGTAATAACAAGCGTACTTGATTATTTTTATTGTATTCTTATTACCTTTAATGCCACAGTCGCTTCTCAGCCTGTTTTTGTGCATCTCTGGTACTTTTTGGTAGTTTTTACTCCTTTTATTAGACTTTATGACGCTATTTTGTCAAAATATGATGCTGTCATTTGCTGTTCTACTTCATTTTATCATAAATTAATTGTTATCATATTCATTTGTACTGCTGATAAGATGAGGCAACCTAATAGGGTGTTTTTATGACTATAAAGGAAGTCATTGCAGAGTGTGTGCCATGATATGCTGTGTGCAGTATTTTTAAGGTATTTCTGCTCTTATAAAGAAGATCAGTTGCACTAATTTTATTAACTGTAATGCAACAACCTTGACCTGAATAGTAAGCCTCACAGGGATTAAAAGCTGTAACTGTGCCTGTATTTTTATATTTAAAGACAGTTCCCGCAGAGCAGGGGCTCACCTGAGAAAGGTGTCCCTACAGATGGAGGATGGGGGAGGACACCCCCACTGTGCCAGTGGGCAGCAGGTGCAAACCAAGGAAGCTGAGGATTCTGCAACCAAAAGACCACGGAAGACAAATACGGTAGACATGCAGTCACAACAAACAGCTTTCAGGGGCCTGTTAGTGGTGTTTGAGCCATCGTAAAATATATAAATTAATGTGTGTTCCAGGAACATGGAGCTGGAAAGCCCGGCAGGAACAGTCGAGAGAAGGAGAGGAGAAGAAGGAGAAATCAAAGAAGAAAAAATGCTAAAGGAGAGGCAGATGTCAAAAGTGAAAACATACAGAAGGATCAGAATAAGGCTATGGAGACTGAAAGCAGCCAAACTCAGGACAGCGAGTCTTTAAAAACACAGCCTGAGGTTCCCCAGACTGAAGACAACTTGCAAAAAGGGGAAAACAGCGGCGAACAACCACAGAAAGATCCTAAGATGGTGCAAGCTCAGACTCAAACAGAGAAGCTCAAAGGCCCAGATAAATTCACACAGACTCCAGTTGTTACACAGAAGAATCAGGAAACACAGACAGACTTTCCTGTGCCAAAACAAGACGAGGGAAAGGGTGAAAAGACTCAAGCCGCCACAGAGAAAGCTGCTGAGGTGCAAGAAGATCAGAACAAGCACACACCTGGACCCAAGCTGCAAGGAGACAGCTCAGTTCAGACTCCATCAGAGCAAAATCCAGAAGGAGAATCATCATCATCATCATCATCAGAGCCAGCCAAGAAGCAAAGAAGCGAGAAGGAGTCAAAGCTTAAACACGAGAATCCCTCTGCAGAAGGTTCAGGTGTTGCATCTCAAACTGAAGAAGGTGCCAAACAAAAGTCTTATGCCAAAGCTGCGGCTGGAGTGGGAGGGAGTGACAAACAGTCCACTGTGGCAGCCACTAACATGGCAGAAAAAACATCCCAAAGCACACGGTAAGACTGATTTTAACTGTTTATTTAAACTCTGGAGCTGAAGCTCATATTTAAACGTTTATCTTTTTCACTCACAGTGATCGAAGCCCAGTGAGACCTCCACCCGGAGTTCCTATGTTCACCTTTCACATCTACGCTGTGATGGACAAAGCGTTTAGATTCAACCAAGAACACGACAGGCTTCAGCTTCAAAATCAACAAGGGTATTTCCCGCCCCTTGTAATAACACATTTTGTGTAAGTATCTATGATGTATTACATGTTGTATTTTTTATTGTTCTTTATGTTAGATTTTAGGACAGTAACATACACAAGAGGTTAATAGCAAAGCTCCTATGGCTCCACAGTTTTTTCCTGCTGCTTAGGATGATAGTGTGATTCTATTTTGTGTTTGGCCTTTTTACTTTATACATCAAAGTTCCTGTACTAACATAGGTTCATAAAGAATTTCTTTCCTGGTTTGGTGTGGAAGGATTTCTGTGGTTTGATCAAACCCCCAATTAACCAATTTTTTTTGAAAATATACATTGGGGCATTTTAGCCTCTTTCTGTTTTTTTGATATGACAATGGAGGAAAGCTGTGTAGTAGGCCACGTAAAATCACAGAACGAGGTCAATGCATAGTGAGGTTCATAGTGGGCAGAGGTCTCCAACTTTCTGCAGAGTTATTTGCTACAGACCTCCAAACTATGTGTGGCCTTTAGATTAGCTCAAGAACAGTGCGTAGAGAGCTTCACCAGCTGCACCCAAGCTTTATGTAACAAAACACAATGCAAAGCATCCCATGCACTGATGAAGTGGGGAAAAATTAGATTGGCCCGGGGAGAGTCTGCAATCCAGCAGAATGCCTTTGGGCAGAGACTGCTAGGCCAGGCCTTGTTGTCAAACGTCACTGTCTGACTTCACAAATGCACTCCTGGAAGAATGGTCAAAAATTCCTGTAAACACTCCTAAACCTTGTGGAAAGCCTTCCCAGAAGAGTTCAAGCTGTTACAGCTGCAAAGGGTGGGCCGACATCCTTTTAAATCCTGTGGATTAACAATAGAATGCCAATCCAAGTACATATGTGAAGAAAGATGAGCAAATACTTATCAATGCAGTGTATTTGGAGAGTAGCTTGTGTAGATTGTCAAGCATTTGAATATAGCTGTTAATATATTATATTTTATTATATTGTTTTTTCCTGGATTCCACCTGAATAAGTTCTTTTTGTCTCCAGAGGATGTTGTGTTTTTATCTAGATAGATAAAAATTTGGCATGAATATCCCTTTCACTCAAATCTTCAATATTTTATCTTTAGTGGACTAAAGCAGGAAGGTTATCTGGTGGAAGCACGCCTCTCTGTTGAAGAAAGCAGCTTGCGAAGAGGCAGCTGGGTGACTTATTGGTATGGTGTAAAGCAACGAGTCAAAGAGATTTCAGGAACTGCCACAAGACATATTTACATTCCTTCAGACCCAAGTATTAAGGGTAAGACAAACACTGAGCTTGAGACTGCTATTATGTCATTTGTCCAATTCTGTTTCCTGGATTTCCACATAAACTGATCCCAAACCTGCCTGTGTTTTATACAGAGATGCATCTTTATGAAGGACTCATTAGCCGTTATGATGAAAAAGGTTTTCTTCAAAAAATGTTTAGCTGGAAGAACACAAAGGGTGTGGAGATTTCAAATGCCTGGCAGTCCTCAGCTTCAACTCTGCTGAACAGAATCTTCCAGAAATGGACTCCGTCAGATAAACAGAGCACTGAGAGCTTGTGTCAAAGTTTGAAGTATTTTATGCAGAGTCTCGGTTCTGCTCACACTAGGATGGCATACCCAGATGGTTCATATCCCCCTCAGGTCAAGGTGTGTTCAGCAAAAGAACAAAAAAATCCAAGTAGAAATTATCTACAGTTGCTTCTATAAACCACCATTAATACATGATTTTATTTTCAGGTGTCAGAGTTGATTTCAGAGAACTTGCTCCAGATCTTAAAAGGAGAGCCGAAGGAGAAGCTCCCGAGCTCCTGCAGGGACACTAGTCCTCTCGTTCTGGGGCTTTCTGTTTTCATGGTTACCCAAAGTTGTAGCATCAACCTTGGAGTTAAAGGCTGGGCTGAGCTGTGTCTGCTGGTCTCACAGTCGGCACTGGACAACAAAAACCTGGATGGGTTGCAGAGTTGTTTCACAAACACACAACAGTAGGTTTTTACAATCTTTAAGAAAAGTAATTCTTGGCCTGGTTAGACAACAGTTTCTCACTGACAAACGTTTTGTTTGTTTGTTTAAGAAAAATCCATCTAATTGATGTGAAATAGATGTTGCTGTTTGCTACATTTTATGGACTAATAAAAAAGCAGCATAGCAATTCAAAGGCTTTAATTACTTTAAAAACAAAATTAAATTAAATGAAACTCCACTTCTAAGTTAAGTTAACCTTCATCTTTAAACATTATCTTGGTGTGCTGATTGAGGTGTTGACATTTGAGCTTGTATACTCACATGGTTCGGTTTCCCCCTCAGCACTGTGGTGGGTCTGATAAACCGCTGTGCCCAGTACATGGTGGCAGAGGTCGTCCTGCTCGTTCCTCTCCTCTTCAGACTCAGACAGCCTGGAGCTGATGCAATGAAACTGGGTCCCACTGTTGAAGAAGAGAACTGGTCTGGACTACAAAGCATCAATTTCAGTGGATTCAGAGAGAATGTCAAGTTCTTTCCGGACAAAAGAAAGTGAGTCTGTCTCAAACCCATCGTAGCTTTCTTTATTTCCCTGAAGTATTGATCTGATTTACTGAATTATTTCATTTTCCATCCACAGCAGGATGCTCTCTCTGATCCAGAAGCACTTATCACTGGCTACAGAGACGCCTCTGCTCCTGGTGAGCTGGTTATCTCTGGTTGCATTTCAGGACCTTCCTCAATTTCCAGACGTGACAGGAGTATCTGCAGAACAGCTGATCCAGAGTCTGTTGTACAGACTGAGAAAATGTGGTGAAAGACCAGATTTAAAGAAAGAGGAAGAGAATTTAAAGGTGAAAAACCAACTAACTAATATAAACTTGCAAAATGACCTTGTTCCATCTTTAATACAGTCCTCTGTGATCACCTTTGTTCTTCCTACATGCAGCATGCTCAGAAGTGCTTAACCCACATCCTGCTGAAGGTAGACAGAGACAAGGACAGGTAATGACACCTGAAATGTGCTTCATACATTCTGGTGTTGTGCTTTTTGTAACTTTAACTTTGTCTCTGCAGAATTATTGAAAGTGAAACCATCAAACATGCATTCGCGAGCAGCATTGATGTTGCAAAGAACACGTGCCGCTTAGTGCGAATCGTCCCGTGGTACCAGGCCATCGTCCTGTCCTACCAGCTGGTGCTGAAGGTGGCAGCGATTTTGGAGGCTAAAGAGGTAAAACCCTACATGTTATATGTCCCATAATGCCTCGGTGTGATCTGTTATCTTAAATTTGTTATCTTTGTTTTGTGTCTTCTAGTCCAAAGAAGATGAGTTTGAGACCTTAAAGCAGCAGCTTCTGAAGGACTTGTTTGCAACGCAGGACCGAATCAGAGAGAAGAGAGACGAACTGCTTTCAAACCCGCTCCTGACATCATCAAAATCACTCAGCTATCCAAAGGAAATCGAGGCATGTAGCAAACACAGCTGATAAAATCAAACTATGTTACTAATAATGATTTTTAAATGTATTTTTTGTTGGTCAATAATTGCACGTTCTAAAGACATTACTGAAATGTAAAAAAGGGATCCTCGATAATGTAACTATAATCTCTTTGCACTTATTTAAATGTAATCTGGGCTGATATTAGTAATTTATTCTGATTAGATAATCAGAGTTACCCATCAGCCCTGCCTCTAACCACTCAGTTCACCTCGTTTAATGCCTGTGATGTTATCAGATGTGGGACGCGCTGCTGAAGGTCGAGTGCTCTTCTGAGGAAGTTTCATCCCGCTGGAGGCAGAGCCTGGAAAAAGACCTGAGGAAGAGGGTGTCCAAGGTCAGGACCCGTGCACCGATCGGTGTCAGACCAACATTACTGGTCTCGTTTTAGAAACACCTGAGCTCTATTCTTTCAGACTGCTGTCGGTTCAGCATGCAGATGTTTTCCCTCTGAACTCACCCGAGCTGTTTTATTTACAGATAAGTGACGAGGACAAAGTCATGCTCTGCTGCCTCGAGTCGTCCCAGACTGCATTAAGTAAAAACCAAGTCATACAGGCCTGTTTGGACGAGCTGTGTCGCTCTGCGATCAAGACAATCTGCCAGGTACACTGTGAATTAATAAATGACTCAAAGCACAGTTTCAATATTCGCTTTTAAAACCTTTAAAGAGCACTTCCAAAGTTATAGACTTTCTTTTCTTTTATCAAACGCGTAGAGATTAAGATGCACTTTTAAGTGTTTTAAGAGACGTAATGATCACCAGGGTCACAATGTAGAAAAGCAACCGTACTTTCACGGCCAAGTGACCCCTCGCTCTCTCCCACAGTCTGTGTCTCGAGCTTTGACTTGTCTTTTCCCTACATTACACTCAAAAACCTCAGAACAACAAAAAATGTAACAGAGAGCTGGTTTAACAAATCAATCAGTTGATAGATATGATTTTAAACGTAACCTTTTATTCTATGGTGCCGAGCTAGGTCACTTAGCTTTTAGCAGGTCAAATGTAAGATTGAGCTTTTGTGTTTTTAATGATGATCTCTGAGCTACAAAACTGATTAATCTGAACGAGTTTTTGTGAGCTTCTCTCAGTTATTAGTTTTATATTTTAAATTCATTTTTATTTATTTTCAGACTGGTTTAGCTGGTTTCTCGTTCATTTGTATTGTTAGTTTATTACATATTAGTTTCACTATATAATATGATATAACATTTATACATTGTAACAGTAGTCAGGAAAAGATTTGAGGAGTTCAGAGCAGGAACTACGCACCCAAACTTCTCTCACAGTAGTGTAGACGTCCATGTCAACACAGGCTCCTCAGACTAAGGGCCTGATTTACTGAGTACAAACTATTTAAGCTCAGTGACAGGGTTGTGTGTAAGAGAGAACGCAGAGATTTTTGCACCTGACTCTGTTGTTTATGCATTTCAGAGAGTTCCTCTATCAGGACACCAAAAATAGGGCGGGGAAATTTAAAAGAAAGGTGAAAATGACTTGCTGACATTACTGTTTACGACATGCAGTTTACTGCTAACGGCACCGATTTTTAATGCTGAAAAAAGCATGTTTTTTGCACTTGATATTGCCTATAACATTGCCTGTGCGCTTTATTTGGAGATCGTGCACACACTGCATTTTGCCCCATTTAGGAAATCTGGCCATTGCTGTCTTTGCAAATATGACCCTATTAAAAAAGACTAAAACTTAAGATACATATTTTTGGTTTAAGTTAACTAAAAGGTTCATTTTTGGTTATAATAAACTTTTCTCTCTCAAAATTTGTAATTTTTCTCCAGTAAAATTCTTTTTATGTGAATGTAAAATGTCAGCTTTGAATAAATGTGTGGCGTTTGGACTTTAACAAGACTCACTGGAAAATTCTCCCATTCCCATTAACGTCAGTATTGATAAGTGAACCACTGTATGTAGCATACATTATGAAGAAGGAGAGTAAACATGTGTTCTGTTTTTAGAGAAGGCAGGAGGGAGACCTGATGCGAAGTCTGACCTCTAAGGTCAGATCAGCACTTCCTGCTGCTGTTGTGTCTGCTGTGGTGGTCGCGTCAGCTGCACGGTTCAGAGACAGCGTGGTGGTTCAGCTGCTCGACCCTCAGTCCGCCGTGAGCCATCTCCTGTTGAAGGGTACGTCATTTCTTTGCTCATTTACGTCTTCTTTAAATTTTTACTCGCTGCTGTTCGGGTTTTGTGATGGCTGCGGTGTTGCTGCTTTGGTCCAGGTGACTGGAAGGCGATCCAGGTGGACGACACCGCAGGGCAGGTGGTCCACAGCTGTGTGGAGGCCGTACACTCTCTGGTGGGCTCTCTGCTTCAAGGAGACGTGGCTCTGGGAGACCTGCAGACCTGCCTGAAACACCGGGAGCAGTTTAAAAAGCTTTTCCAGCAATGTGAGAACCATCAGAGTCTGCTATTCCTTCATTCTGTTTTTAATAATCTCACACATCCTGTCTTTTATATAAATGAGATATTCAGAAGATTTAAGTACAAGAGGGATGCAAAGTTAACTAATTTTCTCCGTTTGCCTCTTTAGCTCATGCTTGCAAACTGTCTTGATTAATATGAGCTGCATCGTGTTTTCCACAGACAAGCCAAACGCTAAATCTGAGAAGGTTGCTGTCAGTGCAGACGAGGTTTTAGCTCAGAGAGAGAAAGATCTGAACACGTTCGTGCAGAGGAAACAGCAGATTGAAGCTCTCATAAAGATGATAGCAAAGGTTACAGAAAGCATCACAGGTGAGTTGAATGTCGTTCATTTCATCATTTTAAATATTTTTGCTGTGTTCTGCGTTTAATGGCTTCTTCACACTAACATGGTTCTTATGTCAATAGTTCCTGAGATGTTGGCCCTGGAGGAGCAGCACAATGCAGATCTCCACGCTGTGAGCCTGAACAAACTGATGCTTGTTCAGCCCTTTGATGCTGAAGGCAAATTAAAGAGTGCCGGCTCTCCACGCATCCTCTGGTATAAAACCAGTATGAATGTCTTAAAAATGGCCACAGAGATGCACAAACTGCGAGACAGCAACCTGATTCTGTCCTCGTGGGTCAAAGGAGCTGCATCTTTGTCAGCGAGATATTCCTTCCAAGCTCCTGTTTCAGTGAACCTAACACAGGTCTGCGACAACATCTGGAACCCCCTGCTCACCGAGTTTGTTGACCTCGCCGTGAGCATTGCAGAAGCAAATATCACTTTTAGGCAGCTCGATCAGGTTTTGCTTGAGTCTGGGGACCAGGGTGATGGGAAAATCATAAAAACAGAGCTGGATCTGATGTCGGAGATGTTTTCTGAGGCAGGAGGGTCCAAACCTGAGGTCAACTGGATGAAGATGAGACTCGATCAGATCCAGAAGTATAGGCAGCTCCACGAGGCGGCGGCTGCAGCCAGCGCCGTGCTGAAGATTGCAGGAAAAATGAGGCTTTCTGGAAACTTCACTGAGATCGAAACACTCAGGCAACTGGTAATACTCTATGAACATTACTATTTACTTAAAGCATGTTCTCAAAGTCTCGTTGACGTGGTGACCAAAACTGAAGACGTTTAATATATTTGTGTAGGAAAAAAATATACGCGACATTTTCCAGAATTTGTTTTTAACAGTTTCTAATGTTGTAACCTGGAGTTTCAGTCAGGCATCAGCCTGGAAGGACTCTCGGCTTCTAGCCCTTACAGAGCCTGGAGGGGTTTTTGGCTCATTCTCCTGCTGAAAAAACAAATGTATTTCCCTCTGAGCTTGAACTAGATGAGACTGTGTGTCTCTGCAGGAACAGTGGCAGTAGCAAACCCCCAGACATCATCACAGCTCCTCCTGCACATGTGCAGATGCCATTTGTTCACCTTCTCTGTGTCATGGCAGTTTTCTTTTTCTTTTTTATCTCAAGAAGGCGGGGCCTCACGTAGCACTTTCATCACACAGGCCTGCTGATACAGTCTCCTCCCAAGAGCTTTTACTTATATCTATTTGCTGCTTGATCTTTGAAAAGCAGAGAGAACATTTCTGGACCTGCTGACCTTCATGTATTAATGTAATTAGTGTATTTCAGCTCACTGAGCAGATCTTGCCACAATGTGCATGTTTACAGTAGCTGAGTCACGCTTCTTTATTTATCTTCTGCACAACTGAACTGAAGTTCTTAAAACCATCAAGGAGCAACTTCACGTGCTAAATGTGTGCAAAGCTCTCCTCATAGTTTTGGTGTCTTCAGCTATCTTGACTCCTACTGTAAAAATAAATACTAAAACAAGTGATATTTGTTGGATAAAACATAAGTTACACAGAAGCCCAAACATTTATATTGATATTAACTAAATAATGTTTCATTCTATGACGATATTTGTACCTTTCACAGGAAGAGGACAGCTTTAAGCACAGGGCTCTGAGCTCTCTGAGTGACGACCTGTTTCGTGCCAGACAGCAACTCTCCAAGGTCACCAAGCAGCACACCGCCTGTCTGGAACAGTTTCTAGCGAGCCAAACTCTTGTCACCTGGGTCAAAGAGAACCTTAAAAGTAAGGTGATCTCATGAAAAACACAAAGCGTCCCTTTTTTGGTTATAAATAATCTTGTGGCCTTGCAGAAGATGCCTCCATCCTCACTTTGTTCTCCCGTCAACAGACATGAGCGATGTGAAGGTTTACGTGGATCTGGCTTCCATATCTGCTGGAGAGAACGACACAGAGATCGATCAGGTGGCCTGCTTCCATGATGCAGTGATGGGCTATGCCCCTCTGCTCTACTCCCTCTCCCCTCAAGCTGGCTTTAATGAATTCATGAGGTGTGCTCGGCAGGTGTGGGACGCCCAAAGTAGAGATGAGAAGCTCCCTGACAAACTGGTAAAAACTGGTATTTACATCATCTCTCTTATTTTTACGCCTACATCCTGGCTGATGTTGCAAAGCAGCTATAAGAGTGTTTGGTTTGTTTTTCAGAGCGAGTCTACCCGCTTACTGAGCTGGCTAAAAGCACTGAAGGAGACTCACGGCTCTGTCGAGCAGTCCTCCCTCTCCTTGGCTTCCTCTATTAATGCTAATGGAGTTTATCACATAAACTGGTCTGATAAAAACACACAGAGGGTGAGTGCACAGTGTTCCTTTGACAAACAGAATATGGGGCTTACAAACTGAAGTGATTTTCAAATTCTTATTAGTCAGTTTTTTCCGATTCCTTTGCAGAGATGTCTTCAAAACATGGTGAAGGTCACAGTGAGAAGCAGCAGAGAGGAGAAGAGCTACAAGCTTGAGGATCTGCTCGAGCTACAAAACAAACTCATGCTCATGTCATCCAAAGGGGAGCACGGCAGAGAGCAAGTCAACAGGTTCACAGAGGTCAGCGGCTTTTAAACGGTTAAATTATGACTCTTCTTAGCAAAGGAAACTCACTGGAAGGTTCTCAGCTTCTTTATTGTGTTTCATCTTATTTGTCAGACTTGTGTACCTGTTGTGTCCTCGAATTAAAGCTTTTACACCACTTTTACAGCTGAGATAATAGGATGCAGGAGATCTCAAAAGTATTCAAGAAAAAAAGCAGACCCTTTTAATGTACTCTTGGTTAGCATGACGATAAGTCATCATATCTGACACCATTACTAGTTTTTTGTGCAACAAATGCAGTTCTGTCCACTGACACTAGAACCTAAGCTAAAGAGAGTTAAACATTTTAGCTGTAGACCCGGTGTCTGTGGTTTAGGATAGTATTAACTGCAAAACTCCTGCTGCCATGTCCTCGTAGGTTTTTGAGGGAGTTCAGAGACTGGGCACCATCCTTCTTCAGATGCAAACATCTGGGAACATGCTCTTCAGAGACTGGCACGCTGAGGTCGAGTGCTGCCAACAACAGCAGCCATGCATCAGAGTCACCTTCTTGTCCCTGAAAGATAAACGGATGACATACTACGGTGAGGTGACAGCGCAGCTGCAAAGCCTTGCGCAGTCCATGGATACGTGCCAGAAGGAATGGCGTTCCTTCATCAGCAGCATGCGCTCCCGCTTTGGCTTGCTGAACCACTACACCTCGGAGCAGATGGTTTATTTGTGCCACTGGATACACACAGTGTGTCAACGCCAGGCGTCTGTTCCTCAGCAGTTATGGCACTTACTGTTTCCCATAAAACCCGAGTGCACGCCAAATGATGTCAGACACGCCTACAGTAATGCAGCAAGAATGAGCTTGAACGCTGATGAGTTAGAAGATGTTTCATCTGATGACGACGACACGTATTACGAACCTTCAAAAGATCTGATGCCAGCACAACAGGCTGAAGTGGACATGAAAGAGGTTTCCGACTTGATGGAGTTTTCTTCGGATGATGAAGAAGATGAAGAGGACAGTGTTGAGAATCTCTGGCAGCAATTCAAAAAAGACATGAGTCTTTACCTGAGTGAGTCGCTGGATATCTTGACACTAGCCAACTTCCTCTCATGCCTCTCTGAGATGAACCAGCAGCACACGATCAGAAACCTTCTGTCAGTTCTCCAGGAAGGAAAGCCCAATCTCGTTCTGTGCCCCATTGGGGAGGTTTTTACCACCACCCTCTCTTTTTACATGGACAGTCCAGAGCAGCCTCTACCGTCTGTTGATGAGGTTCTAGTCTGCAGAGAGGAAACCACAGAAGAGGAGGTGGAGATCTTTCTGCGCCGTGCTCTGAGTCAAGGCTCCAGACAAAACTGCCAGAAGATATACTCTCTGGTGAATCCAGGGCTGCTGGGATATGATGTCAGTGTAGCTTTAGGGGAGATCTTCGACAGTCTTGAGAGAAGTGCCGGCCCGCATTATCGTCTGGTCATAGTGAGTCCGGTTGTGCACCAGCACAGATACGTGCCCTCTTTCTTCAGCAATGATAAAGTGCAGGCTGGTGTGGGTATAACAGCCGACACTGCCAGGAAATATCTACATCACCACTTCACAGAAAACATGCTTCAGCAAAACCCCGTCACACGGGTTTCTCCAGACAAGCTCTCAGTCTGGATTGTGTCATCTGAGCGCCCTGCAGTCGGTAAGGACAACCCCTCCTTGCACTAAAATTAATTAAAAATGCAGTTCAGTTACAATATTTAAATGTTGGCATCTTTTCTTTTCTTAGGGAAATCCCTTTACATTGATCGTTTGTTTGAGAAGTTCCAGCAGATATCTTCCAGAGCAAAACATATCAGCCTCAAGCTGATTGAGCCATGCGTTGACATAGACTCACTGATTAGGAGTCTGTCAGAGAAACTGGAACCTTTGAGAGAGCAGGATCCTGTCATTCTGCACATTGACACTGCTGGAGTAAGTATGCAAGCATTTACAGCTGCAGGCCGTTTGGTCTGCTGTTGCTTGTGCTTGACTTTGACAGTCTGTCTTGTTTTTTCACTTTGGACACCTCTCAGGTTCGTTCAGGTTTGGAGGAGCTCTTGTTCCACCTGTTAGTTCTGGGGTGTTTGAACGACAGCCATGGCATGCTGTGGAGAAGAAATGTGGCTCACTTAATCACAGTTGAGGTCCTGAAAACATATGCATTCCCCCCAAATCATCAACAAGAGGTAATGAGCTTTTTAGACCCTCATTGAATAGAACTTCAGAACTCGTCACACGTCACATTTCATGTCTTTAAGAAAAACTCATCTTTTTAACTAGATTTTTTTTATAAATGGATTTAACTTTGAATGCTAAAATATTTTAGATGGTAAAGAACTCATACAAAACCATCATGTGTAAAAGATTGATATTGCCTGTTGGTTAGTGAAGTTGTGAAACCTCATGATGAGTCTTTTTATTGTCACAAATGAGTGGTGAATCTTACCACAGGACTCTGATTTTGACGGTTGTTTAGACTTTTATATATCTGGATGCTTTGCAACCGGAGGAGTTGCAACAGTAATGTGGTAGTGTAACAAATTACTTTCCCTACCAAGTAATTAAGTACTATATTGCATTACTTTAAATAAAAGTAACAAGTAATGTGCAATACATTTTTTTTGAGTAACAACTCCAACATTGTCTTTGAGTCTAGTATATTTTAATTCAGTGCCCTAAATCTGCAAGCTTATTATATCTGTAAACTTTTAAAAGGTTCAAATAAATCATTTGCCGATTTGAGAACATTTTGGGAATCGCCTGTTGATTTAATTTTTTCTTTAATGTTTGATTTTTTCATGCAGACGAAGCTTGGACTTCTTGATGTTTTGCCCACCATTCGTTGTAGGCCTCCAAGAGAGGTGCAGTTATTGGCCAATCAAAGGTCATTAAGAGTTAAGACCTTTGATCCACTGATGGATGGTCAGGAGTTTTGCAGTGAGGGAATTCAAAGACCCTATCAGTACTTAAGGCGTTACAAGGAGAAACAGGATCTGGATCATTTTAACTACCAGGAGGGTTCCAGAATGGGGGATCCCAGTGACTGTCTCAATCTCTTCCTGTTCTACTGTGGAATGCAAGATCCATCCTGGGGTGAGCTGAAGAACTTCTCCTGGTTCCTCAATGTGCAACTGAAAGATTGTGAGAACTCAATTTTCTGCGATCGAGAATTCCTTGCTGACCAGCTTCCTGGTTTCAAAGGGTTCATCGTAAAGTTCATGATTCTAATGGCAAGAGATTTTGCCTCGCCATCTCTGGACATGTCCGACGAGAGTCCCATGCCACTCATGAAGAACAGTCAGGAAGAGGAACTTCTGGCCCGTCTGACAATTCGTAAGCGCTGGGAAAATGAGTCTCATCCATACATTTTCTTCAATGCGGACCACATGTCAATGTCTTTCCTCGGCTTTAATGTACAAAGTTATAGGCAAAACACACTCATTGCAGTTGATCCTCGCAGCAATGCAGTCCTGATACACGATGTGATGTCACAAGAGCTTTTTCAAGGTTTGCAGCAGCAGAGGATATCTCTCACTGAGGACTTTGATCAGTTACCCCGGGCAGACAAAATCAAAAGGATTTCTTGCGTTGTTGGAGCAAAGAAAGGAATTGCAGACAAGCGATTTGATCCAGACCCTACCTATGAGCTCACTGCTGACAATGTGATGAAGATGTTGGCCATACACATGAGATTCCGATGTGAAATTCCTGTTGTCATCATGGGTGAGACTGGCTGTGGAAAAACCAGATTGGTTCGTTTCCTTTGTACTCTACAAAGGGAGGGAAGATCAGTCGAGAACATGGTACTTGTTAAGGTGCATGGTGGAACCACTGCAGAAATGATCTACAGGAAGGTGAAGGAGGCCGAGGCACTTGCTCACCAGAACCGTGTGAAGCACAATCTAGACACCGTTTTATTCTTTGATGAAGCCAACACCACAGAGGCCATTTTTGCCATCAAGGAAATCCTGTGTGACCGAACAGTGAGAGGACAACCTTTGAAGGCTGACAGCGGTTTAAAAGTAATAGCTGCCTGCAATCCTTACAGGAAGCACTCACCTGAAATGGTGGAACGCTTGGAACGTGCTGGATTGGGATACCGAGTGAAGGCTGATGAAACAGAAGACCGCCTTGGCAAAGTCCCTCTAAGGCAGCTGGTCTACAGAGTTCACCCTCTGCCTCCTAGCATGGCTTCTTTGGTGTGGGATTTTGGTCAGCTGAGTGATTCAACTGAGCTTTCTTATATCCAACAGATTGTCCAGAAGAAAGTTGCTGACCATCGTTTGCCACTATCATGCAAGAGCATCATTTCAAATGTGTTAGCAGCCTCCCAGAAATACATGAGAAGTCGTAAAAACGAGTGCAGCTTTGTGAGTCTCAGAGATGTGGAGAGGTCCATGAAAGTGCTAATTTGGTTTTACCAGCACAGCAATGTCCTTTTCAGCAACTGCACCCGTCTCAGTGAGGATGATAAAACACTAAAGTGCCTGATTCTTGCAGTTGGAGTCTGCTACTACCCATCTCTGGTGAACAAAGAGGAGTACCTGGATAACATTTGTGGGTACTTCCCGGATTGTTACCGCTCTTCAGATGCACTGCAGACAAAGATTTCTTCCTGTCAAGACTTCTTCCTTCAGAACATACAAACCAGGGAGACTATAGCCAAAAATGTTGCACTTAAAGAGAATGTGTTTCTCATGGTGGTTTGTATTGAGCTCAGGATCCCACTCTTTCTGGTTGGCAAGCCAGGCAGCTCCAAGTCACTTGCAAAAACTGTGGTTGCTGATGCCATGCAGGGACAGAATTCCCACTACAAGCTATTCAAGAATCTCAAGCAAGTGCATATGGTCTCCTTCCAGTGCAGCCCTCACTCAAGTCCAGAGGGCATCATAGGAACATTCAGGAACTGTGCTCGCTTCCAGAAGGATAAAAACATGGACGAGTATGTGTCAGTGGTAGTGCTTGATGAGATAGGACTAGCAGAAGATTCTCCTCAGATGCCACTGAAAACCCTTCACCCTCTCTTGGAGGATGGTTGCATCGACAATGACAAGCCAGATCCACACATGAAGGTCGGCTTTGTTGGCATCTCCAACTGGGCTCTGGATCCAGCCAAGATGAACAGAGGGATATTTGTGTCCAGATGGGATCCAAGTGAGGATGAACTTGTTGAAACTGCCAAAGGCATTTGTTCATCCTCCAAACCAATTCTCCTGAAAATCAAACACCTCTTCCCAGCTTTGGCAAAGGCCTTTCTGAGCATCTGTAAGGAGACCTCCAAGAATCAGTTCTTTGGCCTGAGGGATTATTACAGCCTTGTCAAAATGCTCTTTGCTGCAGTCAAAACTACACAGCGTGAGCCAGATGGTGAGCAGATGGTAGAGGCCATCTTACGTAACTTCAGTGGACAGCCAGAAGGTTTTGACCCTGTCATATTTTTCCAAGAGATTCTCCAAGACCTTAAAGAAATTCCAAGACCAAGCACCCTGCAAATGGTAAAAAAGAATCTTGATCATGGCACCACTGAGGAGAGCCGGTACCTCCTTTTACTGACCACCAACAATGCAGCTCTCCATATCCTTCAGCAACAAGTGTTTGCCAAAGGAGACAATCCACAGCCAGAAATCATTTTTGGTTCAGGATTCCCAAAGGACCAGGAATATGCCCAAATCTGCCGTAATGTGAACCGAGTGAAAACATGCATGGAGACTGGACGTACTGTCATCCTCCTCAACATGCAGAATCTCTATGAAAGCCTCTACGATGCCTTGAACCAGTACTATGTTTACCTCAGTAAGCAGCAGTACGTTGATCTGGGTCTTGGCTCCCATAGGGTCAAATGTCGTGTTCATACAAACTTCAGACTGGTGGTAGTGGAGGACCAGAAGAAGGTGTATGAGCACTTTCCAGTGCCCCTTATCAACAGGCTGGAAAAACACAGAGTGGATAGGAGCACCGATCTGGAGCCGTGGCAGCACACAGTTCTTGACAAACTGAGAGAGTGGGTGAAGGAGTTCTCCGGCGAGGCGTCAGAAGATTTCAAACAATCTGACATTTTTATTGGCTTCCATGGTGATGCCTGTGCCAGCGCTCTGTTGCAAGCCCTGGAAAGGAGAGCACTAAGAGTGGAAGACACTCAAGAAGCACAAGGCACTCAAGAAGGACCGCAGCAACAGGGAGAACAACACAAAACACTTGAGACAAGCACGCAGAAAGATGTAATTCAGCTGGAAGATGATCAGGTGGGTGATGCAATGGAAACAGATCAAGAAACTGAGACATGTGAAAAGAATGATGATGACTCCATTGAGGTATGTAATCAAAACAAAGTGATGCCAGAAAGTGAAGCGATGATGGACGCAGAAAGTGATTTTGAGTCTGCAAGACAAAATGAGGAGGACGAAGTCTTGGATTTAGCCAAAGGTCTCGTGTTAAACTGTGCCACTCCTGATGCCGTGGTGAGGCTCAAGTATTCAGATTTAGCAAAGCAAGAAATAGACAAACTCCAGAGATTGTACTTCCAGCAACAGCATCACCACTCACTTCGGGATTTTCTGGAAGATTGCTTGAAGGTGTATCACGAGTCCAGCAAGTTTCTGGAGGTAAGGCGCAAAACAAACCTCTAGTTTGTTCTTCATATTCCTTACAGTCTGTTTACTGCACTGTGTGCTTTGTGGTTCTGCATAGGTTACTACATTCTCCAGCTTGTTAACCAAATCAGATGTCAAGGTTGTAGCCCACGCTCTAGGACTGCACACAGACAAGATCCTACTACTGTCGCTCCACCAGTTCGACACTGAAGTCTCTTTCTGCAATAAAATACGGTAACGATTTTTCAAATAAAGCAGGATTTACAGCGTTTTAACGAGTTATTTTTCAATGAGATCTTTGTGTAAAATAAAGCTGCTCTCCCATGAGTCTCGACCTGCCACTGAGCTCCATTTTGGACCACAGTTGGTATTCCTTGTGTTACTCTGCAGTATTGGAATAGTAACACGTAACACGTATTGATTAAATCCAGGCTGCCATAGGGCGAGAGGCGGGGTGCTGGACCTGGACAGGTTGCCAATCTCTCACAGAGCTAAAGTGAAACCCAAGTTATTATTGTAATTGAAAAAAACCCCCAGTGTAATTTCAAGTTTTAGTTGATGATGGCAGAGTTTCAATGTTGCAGTGTCTAAACACAGACAGTGATGCAGAAATGAGCAAGTTTGGCTTTGCAGGTGCTTACCGGTTTAGTTCAGAGTAGCATTTTCTTTGCAGCGGTATCAGAGACCCTGATGCGGATTAATCTTGCTCCTGCTCATCTGTCTGTATTAGGGGTTTCCTTCAAAACGCTGGCCACTCTCTTCATATTCTGCTAATCCAAATGGACCTCGAGGAATCCCGCTGCAGCAGCGAGCTCATTGCATCAGCAAAGTAGGTCTCAACCTCAAACTGGTGAACAGATCTGATTTAAAGCAGGGTCGGTGAGAAACGGGACATTGAAGGCATTTGCGTTGTATTTGTCTGCCAACAGATACTGCACCATGAATTATCTGATGTCACTGGAGGATCACACTTGTTGGGTGATTTTCATTGTGAAGGTTTCAAGGATCCCAAGTCATTCCCAGTACATTGGTTTCCAAGGAGGTGAGGACCAAGTGGGACAACAGTTATTGTTCCACCACAGTACTTTTCATGATTGGAGCATTATGCTTGATGTATTACAATGATAACATAATGTTTTATCTTTTCTATCTAAGGAGTTTGGCACTCGGTGCATATTGACGACCTGAGAGATTCGGAGGACATGAGCCTGAACCTGTCGGCTTTCTGTGGAACTCTGATTAGCAGCCTGCTCAAACCTGCCCTCACAGGTAAACACTGTGCAGGAAGTATTATACTGTATTATACTACTCTGTAATGACAGAGAGTACGTCAAGGAAATAAAAACCTGTTTTCACGCTACCTGGAGCTTATTAATCATCATTACATACAACACTGTGTTTTAACCCAAAGTACCCACAGAATAACAAAGGATGAAAGATGCTATTGTTTATATTTCTTGCTCATTTAACCTGATTAGCTAGCTAGGCTAGCTCTCTTAACAACAGTACCTTTTATTTTTTACAGTTTCATTCATGTAAGTTTCTTCAATTTTTCTGTGATTTATCAAACTGTTACTGAGACGTTTGATGTTTGATGTTAAATGCAACAGGAGAAGGTGGGTGAATTACTTATAGTTACTAACATCTCACCGGCCAGCTTTAATAAGCCTGAGTGCCGTCACAGGTGTTTGGTTTTAATATACGGTTATTTATTTATTTAATCTAAAAAGTAAAATTAAGCTCTTAACTAGATTTTTAATAAATATATAGTTTTGGTTAGTTTTGTCTTCAAAAGGCAATTTAAGCCTCATTTTCTTGTTACATAAACAGTATTTTTAATCTTCATCAGCAAACCAGGATGATATAGAAACCTTGAGGGGAGGAGAGGCCTCTAAAGAAGACAGACATGTGAGTTAATGTGAAATGAGATGATAATGAAAGCATGTTTCATTATGTTTAAATGTTTACACTTGAAAAAATAATATAATTCTCTTTGCTTACAGAGCGACAGAGCTCAGCTTGACAGATTGTCTTTAGTGAGGTCTTGCATCCAGAAAGCAGTGGGTTTGCTGAGGGACCCCGACGGCATGGCTCCAAGAAGTATGGAGAGGATGCACGTCCTTCTGAACCTTCTAGGAACTGGTGAAAACCACACAGGAGGTAAATATCCAATGCTGATCTCTATTTATATATTGCTGAAGTACGCTTTCAATGCCTGACAACAAAAGATGCTCTAAATATGCAGAATTTTGAAATGGTTTGATGACTTATATCACTCGACTAATCTTAGATTCTTCATTTCTTTCTAATCAAACTGCTCTCTGTTTAAAGCTCACTTTCAGAGGTTGTTGTTGAGCAGACTGGTTGAGGCGTTGGCACAAAGAGAAGAAACGATGGGCGCTCCTAAAGAGTGGGTGTGCTCAGAGGCCAAGAAACGCCACGCTCTGCAAGAGGGAGGGACTCTCAGGTAAAAGTCTCCTGCAGATGTGACAACAAACCTCACAAGATCCTGTGAGGCATCATTAACTCAGTCAAAGTATTTGACTTTATCCCTGTCTATGAATGTATGAATCCATAATTGCAGTAAATTGATCAGTTTTTGGAGGTGAGGTGCTCCAGATAGTATTGGACATTTTTATTACTTGTTCGTGCACTTGTACAAATTAGGCTCTCATATGCTGTGATTTTCTGTTTTATGTATAAACAAAGAAAATACTTGTTTTGATAAATACCTGTTTCAGAAAATGTTCAAGTAAAAATGACAAAACAACACATTTTCCGTTATTTTGTGCTCATTTCTATTGTCCGTGCAGTTCTCTGAGACATTTTCAGGAATACATATAAAATAAACTTGTCATATCTTTGGATTTAAGACACACCCTGTGGCGCTGTCTTCAGTCCACCGTGACACCGATCCTGGCCAGCATGTTGGAGGTTATGGACCGGTATGCGAATCTGGATCTGCTCTCTGATGACAGGACCGGTCCGGGCCTGATACAGCTGTGGTTGGACATCCTGGGAGACTCGCAGGTTTTGCAACTAACACCTCCCCAAAAACAAAGGTACTTTGCATTACCTCTTCTGTGTGTGAACATTATCACCACCTCTCTAACAGTTGCTGTTCGTCTTTTGTGTGATTCCAAAGCCAGCACGTAATGTAAGCTGTGTTTTGGAGTTACACCACATGCTCCGCTGTGAAAGCTTTGCACTTTCTGAGAAATCTGGAGCCGGTCTAACTTCCTCTTCCTCTTACATCTAACACATTCATTTTATTAAAACCAACTATTTTCTTATTGTCTAATATATCACAGAGATATTCACGTTTAATCATGTCACCTGAGAGTGGTTCATCTGTTTGGTTCATCTCTGTAATAAAAACTGCATTTTGTGAACATAAAGCAATTTTTGTCTCTAATTATAATATTTTCCAGTGAGTCAGATCAGGAGGTGCTTGTGCAGCACCACTTCATGCTGGATGGTGAAGAGCAGCCCTGCTCGGCCCCGTTCAGCTGGCTGGTCAGCATGCACCTCGAGACTCTGTGGGAAGAATCTGAATTTATGCCAGGTTAATGACAAACTCAAAAACAAATCGAACAAATGAGGTAGATGTAGAGCGCGTTGAAATGGACATCTGTCTGTCTGTCTGTCTGTCGCTCTTCAGTAACAAAAGAGGGTGGTGCAGAGAGGATTCTCCAGTTTGTGAGCACCGTCAACAACAGCAGGCTCGGCAGTCACCTCCAGAAACTCTCAGGTGGGGACCGTTTGGATTACGCCCGCCGCTATCTGCATGACTTCCTGCTGCTTTCTTTGAAGATCAAATCAAAGGAGGAGCTTAAGGTACAAATATTATCAGTCATATTTCAGTAAAACATGTTTTGGGTGAAATAGTCTTGGAGTTATTTAAGTTTTTGCAAAATCAAAACTCATTTTTGCCAATCATCTTTTTATCACAATAAGAGCTTTTTGCCATTAAACAAGCAATATACTGTATGTAAGGTGGTGAATGTGAAGATCCTAGTTTAAAAAAGTCATGAAAACAAGCATGAACTTTAAATTCATTTTGAGGACGAGAAAGAGGGCCTGCAACAGCTTTTGTTTTGTTTCAGCAGCAATGAGAAATGAGCCTGCTCTGATGCTTTTACAGTGGCGCTAATTATACGTGTCACATGCAGGTGTTCACCAAGGCCATGCTGGGCTGCGTGTGTGAGCTTCAGACGTCCACAGGCACCAAAGCTGACGTCTCTCCTGCTTGGATAATGGCAGCTTCAAAGCATTTTGCACCCAGACTGGACACCCTCTGCCACATATTTCTGCTGCAGCCCCAGCTAGCCAATCATGTCGCTCAGCAGGGGCCAAACTGGGAGCCGGAGGAAATGGTGAGGATCATCTTTTTGGCTACATTTTAAACATTCTCGTCACACTTATCTGTTCTGTGTTCTTAAGTATTTTATTTCTGGCAGGTGGAGGACATTTTAGCTCTGGGTATCTGTGTCGAGGAGACCAAACTTCTGACCGTGACTTCCCTGGACGAGTGTGAGTCCTTTATGCGCAGGGTGGAGTTGCTGCAGCCGTGTTTGGATAGAGCATTCGGTCAGAAATACAGCGCCCTGTGTGGCCCTGCCAGTCTACAACACCTGGACTCTATCAGGTGAGTCAAGGTGACAAGATCTAGAGAAGGAAAAGAAAAACATTTCAGTGTTTCTTGGGTCCATTTTCACTCTCATCTGCCATTTCAGGTCACTGTGGCATGGCATGCTGGTCGTTGCATCTTTCATCCAGCATGTCACCTATAAAGTTAAACAGGACGACTCGAGATTGAAAGATCTGGCTCTCAAACACTGCAACCTTCACCTGAACGTATGTAAAAATGGTTTCTGCGTCTTCTGTGTGTCTCTGGATTTCACAGATTTATTGAGCAGATAACAGCATGAACACTTCTCTCGTTTTGACATTTTGGCTTTATTGATTTTATAGTTTCTTTTAAACAGTTTAAAAGCTGTAACAGAAAATATCAGAGAAATGCAGAGGTTGAACGTAACCTGGAATTTAACACCTGATGCAGGAAAAATGTCTCGCTCTGACAAAACTGCAACTAATTATTTAATACATACATATGGCAGATGTTGCTGAGCTTAGACATGAGTACATCAGAGGGTCGACAAAGGTAGAGAGGCAAGGCTGAGGCGTTGTGGACATGTGCAGAGGAGGGATAGTGGATATATTTGACAAAGATTGTTGAAGATGGAGCTGCCAGCCAGGAAGCAAAGAAGACGAAGATGTATGTATGTGGTGAAGGAGGACATGCAGAGGGTTGATGTGAGAGAGGACGGTGCTGGATAGGAAGAAACAAAAAACTAACTGTTGATGACTCAAAAAAACATGTTTCCACTTCTGATCCTCTAACAGCTGATGCAAGAGTCTCCTGATGTAAAAAGCGTGGACACGCTGCAGCAGCTGATCCGCATCCTCAATTCTTTCCACGAGGAGTGCATCAGCAGGGACCTGAGGTCAGGCTCCAGACTTCAGTTCAAGACTTGATTTTAAGCCTAATCTCACAGCAGTATTTCTGTTGCATTGATGGTGTGAATCTTAAATTAAATAATAAATATCTTACCTGATCATGTTTCTGTGCAGGTTTGGCATTTCTTGCCCGGTTTGCCTCTCTGAGTTCAAAGAGCCGTCCGTCCTGCCGTGTCAGCACGTTATCTGTCTGCCGTGTCTCCAGCGCTGCATTCAGGCCCACAGTCGGTGCCCTAAATGCAAGAAGGAACTGCCATCCAACTTCAACCCCACTGTTTCTCCCACCATCAAGTGAGTGGGGAAAAATAATGTAGAATCGACAGTGGGTCATGTACTGATCAGTCTGTGCAATAATAGTTTAATGGTCCACCTTAAAATACCACTGAGGGGTATTTTAAGGTGGTCATAGTGAGGTTTCACATTTATAACTCTCTTACTGGGAGCACCTGTCACCGCTGTGCTTGCCCCACCTGGGCTACAGCCAATCAGAATCCAGCCACAAATGTCCGAAGATGAAAACTAAACAACAACCACATACTCCAGATATACAAACGAATAATCCTTCGGTTAAACATCTGTTCTTTGAGCTATGTAGTTTGACCCTGGATGCCATAATTTCATGTTCACTCTCATAGTCAGTCTTAATTCAGTGATGCTGTCCTGCAGTGTTATTAAAATCTGAAAGCTTTCTTCTGATTAATGACTAACTGTATGAATTCGTGTGGCTCAGGAAATCACTAGAACAGCAGGCGGCCATCAGACGCTGCTGTAACGCCTTCTTCCTGGAGGTGGTGTCCAGGTTCTGCCTGTCGGAGGGTCAGAGCCCAGAAGAAGGGGTCGTGGAGCTGCTCTTCTCTTTACTTGTGTCCGCTACCGGTCAGTGAGCAAATTACTCAGTGATATTAATCAGATAACCGATGATGCTGTGGCACTGAGGCATTCTCTGTTGTGCCTCTGTGTGCTGCAGGAGACGTGTACAAGACCAGAGAGCTCACTCCCTTCCTGGAGTGTGTGGATAACAGTCCGGTGGTCCGATCTGTGCTGCCGAAGCTGCTGCTGCAGTACAGGTGAGGTCAGGGTAAATTAGAACTGACGCTGTAGAAACATGGCATGAAAACTAGAGTGTGAAAGAAAAACCAAGGCTCAAAGAAGGGATTTCATTGAACATCCTGTATGTGGAGATCATTGGAGTATGTGTGTTAGCTTTGCCCAGGTGAAGTCTCACATTCACACCTACCTGAAGAACCTGGAGGAAAATCTTCTAGATATAGAAGACCGCACTGAACTCTACCTGCTGTTCGTCAACTGCTTCCAGGTGAAAACAGACAGACTCTCCTTCCCCTTTAGTGCTCTTTGCAATTTTCACCTGGGTTGTTTATATTTGTATATTAAGTTCATGTAATTTAACAGAAGTGAATTGTTTCACATGATGAGAGAATTCAACTTTGAGTTTTTGTACATAATCCTTCATTTCCCAGAAATCAAAATTCACATTTTGCACTAATTTTCAGCCTAAACTGTCTGTTTGCCACTCAGGATTCTCTGTTGTGCTTCAAAGCGAGAGACGTGGAGAAGAGCGTAGAACAGCAAACACAAAGCGATATCAGCTTCCTGAGCAGGATCGCCAGGAAACAGACTCCAGACAGACAGGAAGACCCGGCAGAGTTCCTGCTCAACACCGCCAGGCTTAGAATCTGTTTGAGCACCGCTGCAGAGCTGCTGGAGAGAGCCACAGCTCAAGGTGGGCTACACTTTGAGTCACATGTATGTATGGATGCGTGCATGCCTGAAATGTTAAATCCAATACTGTGGTGCTGTGAGCTCGGATCAGCTGTAAGTCAGTTATCCCAGGCAACGTCTTCAAGCAACTTAAAGAAGTCCAGACGCTTTTCTTTGCAAGCTCCTTTGACTACGATGACCTGGATGACTGAGAACCTTCACAGACATATCCCAGGCAGGTATTGAGTGTTTCGTCTTGTATTCAAAGGTGGAGAAATGGAGTACCTGCGACAGGTGAGGGGTGTGTGTGAGTACAGCGGTAATGATTGGCTCAAGGTTTACCTGCTGCGAGCCCTCCACAGACGCTCTGGCATCGAGCGCATCCTGTCCCTGATGAACAGTCCGGCCTCAAGGTGGATCTTCCCTGCAGAGGTGCTTCGACTTCAGGTAAGAAAATATCTAAAATGACAGAGCTCCTTCCACCCATCCATCCATCCATCAGAGGCTAGGTTACAGTATTTCAAAATCAAACATTGAAATCTTTTTTTCCTTACAGAGAATGATTCCAACTAGCGTGGATAATTTCCTTTGCTGCGGGGCTTCTTATCGAGCCATGAGAGACGCTGTAGCTCGAGTTCTTCTGGAGAACACCTCTGACACCTTTGTGACAGAGCTAAAGGTGAGGAAGATGCCAGGAGGTGGATGAGGATCTTAAGTTGTCTTCTTTTTTGGGGCAGTGTGCACAGTTCAGAAGAGGCATGAGCTTTAATACTGTCTGTAGATGTGTCATGTCTCCCTATGACCACCAGGGGTCAGCAAGGTCATTTAAAAGAGTGTTTGAAAGGAAATAATCAGTTAATCATTGAAGGAACATAAACATTTCATATTAACTCAAATTTTTAGCACTTAACATTTAATAAAAGAGATTTAGGATGATTTGTTGACTGTTTTTTTCGTGTGTTTTAAATTCTACATTTAAAACAAGCTCCTACCTTCAGCTTGTTCACTTGTTTAACGTAATATTTGTTTTGTCTGTCTCTACAGAAACTTGAAGGCTCTCAGATCAGCCTCCTGGCCCTGGCCTTGTTCAGACAGGTCACCTGTCGCTACAAGTCACCTGATATCAAAATACATCCCTCCAAACAGGTAAATGTCTGACTTAATCAACCTTGTATATTTAATATCCATCTACAGTTTTCTGACATGTTGCACTCTGAATATACAGGACACAGCAAGGCTGGAAGAGCTCCTTGGAAAAAACATCAAATCAGGGGAATTCAGGAATTTCTGCACTTCACTTCTTTCCAGTCACATTGGTGGACCACATTCACGTCTCCATATAAGCCAGAACCTGCCAGCTCAGAGGCAAACCTTCCTGGAGCTGCTGGTCCATCTGGTCTCTGTGCTCCTCAGTGAAAGTCCTCTGCTCGTTCCTCTTTGTCAGATAGCCTTCCAGCCTGAGAACGTCACAGTAAGACACTTCTTACAGTCACTTACACTATTTTTTGTCCCACCCTGCTAGAGTAGCTTTGCATGACTCGAGGCTCAAAATAATCATTATTTATTTGATGCTAAGCCTTGACTATATCTGGAATATTCACTCTGCCTTCCTCTAGAGGCAGAAAAAACAGAGCAGCATGAATCGTGAGCCTTTAGCTCTCAGGGATTATCTGCACTTACAGTGACCTTATTGTGGAAACTTGAACCATGTTTAATGTGAGCGTCCACCATTGGAATATTGTATACAAAGGAAGAATAAATGTCAGTTTACATGGCTGTTTCATGTCTTCTGGATAACCTGAGAATGACATTTGAATTTTATAAAACCAGGAAATAAAAGATTCAGTTAAGTTTCATTATGTTGAATGTAGGATGTTGTTGTTTTTGATTTTGTGTTTTAAGGGAAAAGTAACTGCAGATTTTTAAATTGTCTCGTGAGGTCATACATTTGTGTTCATAAATTTAGCTAAATGATAAAATCCTGAGGAAGGGGATAAAATTAACTCCGTTTCCTTCTTCCCGGCAGAACGCCTTCCTGCCGACCATGCCGGATGATCACACAAATGAAGCCAGACAGTGGTTGAGAAAGGAGACAAGACTACAGAGCTACAGTGAGTGATTCACATTCTGAAGTTTGTTACTTTTGTTACTGACTCTTTCAAATCTGTCTTTTTTTCCTCTTTTTTTCACATTTTAGCGTGTGCCAACGGGCATGTGTGTTTTGTGGGAGAGGTATGAACTATTACTCTTTCCTTAATGCTTGAATTAAAAGTAAATTATTTAACAAGTAAAATATTTCAGATTCAACAAAGCAAAAACAAAATTAACCAAAATCCATGTGCTTTCCCATAGTGTGGAAGACCAGTGGTTACATCGAGTTGTCACTGTGGGATGCCAATCGGTGGAGAACGACATGTCCCAGTGTCTGGATTTACACAGCACACAGTGCAGGGGTATTTCTTTCTTCAGTTAAGCAAACTTGTTACAGTATTTGTCAAATATCTCTCTATATATCTAATATCTGCTTTCCTCCATGTTTGTGTGACATGTCAGAGATCAGACGCGGACAGGACACATTTTAGGAGAAGCTCATCAGCGCTCTGAAGCCCCAGAAAGGCAGATGACGTACGCTCAGTCCTGCATCCTGCGGCTGCTCACGCACCTCTCCATGCTCCAGGGTGCCATAAAAAATCAGAGAGTGAGAATTTACCTGAGTGTGGCTTTGCATATCTGTGGTTTTAAAGGCTTGCATCTTGTGATAATACTCCTGTTTTTTGGCGGGGGTGTTTGTAGGAAGTCGGTACATTGATCCACCCCACACCGAATGATGTCTTTAAATTCCTGTGGCAACATCTTGAAAAGGACATGAAGGTTTTGGGGCAGACTCTGGATCAGAACATGGACAACACAGCGATTACAGTTCATCTGATCCTGGCACGATTCCCTGCAGGTGATACTGACTCGACCATGATTGTTAACATGCTGCTTGTAATGTCGCTGTAGAATAAACGTGTTTTAACTGTGCTGAACGTTAACAAAGGTTCCCGCAATGCAAGACCCGATCTGTCCTCCAGACAGAGACGGCAGCAGTGGGAGAAGCTTATATGTGATTCTGCCATCAGCCCAGTGCTTCAGGTAAGGAACACAATGTTTTTCAAAGACATTTTGTGCTTCAGATTGATAAAGTTTTGTTTCTTCTGCCTGTTTTCAGGATTTGCAGAAAAATCTGACTGAAGCTCAGAACAGAATTGGAGCTGATGATGGACTTGCTGGGAGCCCTTTGCTGAATCTCCTCTTTGGGGATCCTGGGAAAATGCTGTCCTCCCCCTCTAACTGCCCGACACACCGCTCGTCCTTCTGGACTCTACCCGAGATCATCACAGTGGAGCGTTTTTCTCAGTTGGTGGAAGAAAAACAGGGACAGAGTGCTTTACCTCTCCTCAGCTTGTTTCTTAAGAAGGTATCAGCCATCATCAGGCCGATGTGCACCACATTTCACAGATTTTGTGTTAACAGATCAGGTACTGTGAGGATGGCACAACTCTCCCCTAAATTTCACTGAAATCTGCTGAGGAGTGTCAGAGAAATTGTGCTCAATATCAGAAAAATTCAACTAAGAAGAAAATATCAGAAGTGATCCTGAACGCTTGTCTGTCACAGTAGTTTAGCTGATAATCTGGCGAGAAGTGAATGTCAAGGCAGGTGGAACCAGAGAGGGTGATGCCTCCAGGGATCTACACACAAACAGAGACAAGATGTGCACAAACACAGAGGGAGAGGGCACAAGACCACAGCAAACAGCACCGGAGGAACAAGACCGCTTTTAATAGGACAGCAAAACAGTAGTTTGCTATATTATTGAGTCAGCATCAAGCTAAGAGTCAAAACAATGTGACTACGCTTTGAGGGCGTTGCATATTCAGCGGTTAGTTCTACACTGAATAAACAATGTCAGGCCTCCTCCTGTTACTCTAAACTGTAAAGCCCTTGTACTCTTTCAGTCTCTTCGATTTATGGCTTTCCTCAGACTCAGGCTTACACTATGCAAACAGTGGAGAGGACTTTCAGATGAGAGCTGAAACCTGAAAAAAGTCCAGTTATCTTCGGATCAAATGCTTAACACCACAATGGCCTGGATGACTGAGAACATACACAGGAAAGCAAGCCGTGAATATTAATGCCCATTGCATTAACAGGCTTTACACAGTATTTCCCATGTTTGCTGTTAGGGTGTTGAATCATAGCACTGATCTCTGTGCAAAGATCTGAGGTAAAGACCTGAGAACATTACAGAGAGAAACCCAACAGTTGTCTTTGAGCAGCAGTTAGTGACAATGGGGAGTAAAAAAACCCCCAAAACTCTTTTTTAATTGGAAGAACTGTGTGAAGCAGCTTAAGGCGGGACAAAGGGGGAAAAGAAAGCATATGCCAAAACGTAAGGACAGCAACAGCAAGAGCATACTTCTGCAAAGACTGAAAATCCCCCCACACCATTAAGTCTCTGAATCCAAAAGCATATCTGGATACTGTAATGTTTTGTTGGGAACATCAGGAGGATGTCTCTAAATGTGTCCTATTGGGTCAAGCCCATATCCAGAGAAGCTTCGTGCATATCCATTTATTTATTATTTATCACCTGGCTAACAAACAGAATCGACTGTATAACCTCCTTGTCTCGGGGGATAATAAAATTCTGTGAGGTTGGTGGAGCCATTAACTTGCAGAAGAAAAGCTGACGCTGGCTTTGTGTGTTTTTCCCAGATTCACTGTGTGCGGCAGTTACATCACCTTCCTGAGCTGGCTGCTTTACAGTCTGACCTGCTGAGGGTGTTTCCTCTGGCGTCACACTCCACACCGCAGACTATTGCGCAGAGGTTACAGCAGATACCAGCAGGTACATCGGCCTTTCATCTGTGACTGATCAACACCAGCAGCAACATAACACAGACACAAACTGAATTCTTGTGTCATCCTCACTAGGGTACCAGAAGAAGATGCTGAGTGAGAGAGTGGGCAGATTCATCACAGTGTGGAACTCCCTCAGAGCAGAGGTGGCAAACAACTGTAAGCATCTGCATGTCTGCTTTAAACCCAAGCAACGAATCTCCATCTGATGATTATCAGTGTCGCTTATTTTATTTTATATTATAAACTGAATGCATATCCACCAATTTTATATATAAAAAATAACACTTTATCAAGCAAAGTCTCATTTAGAGTAAACATAAAGATGTAACTAGGTCCAGATGTGCTTCATAATAGAAAAATAATCACACACTGGCACATATTTAAACATATTTAAAGCTCAGTCACGTGATTACTAAAAAGAAGTGAAGTGATTGTTGGGGTGTTTATTGAGTGTCAGAGCAGTTTTCAGTTCCAGCACAGTGTTTAATATAAACAGTGGGGAGTCTTCAGTGTTTGGTTTCATAATATTTAGTTAAACGGTGGAAACATTACATTTTGACTTTTATTTTGGAAAATGAAAACCTCAGGTACAGTTGTGTTATTTGATGTCAACATGGTTTGGGTTTAGAGTTCGTATTGCAAGAGTTACTTAATATTTTCGGGGCATCAGTTACTAAAGTGACTCATGAACGAGAAGGAGGTTTCTGTCTGGGTGATCGGTTTTCCAAAATCATCACCTGGGCTCATTCTGACAGCCGTGAAGGACAAACAGTCCAGTATTAGGAGACTTACAGTTTACGCAGGCTGGTGGGGCCAAAGAACATCCAGCTCCAGGGAGTACTGGTGGCACTGCTTATTGGGAAGAATGTGAAGTCTTCAGTCTTCATATGATTCTGGTTAATGTGCACATGTGTGACTCCTTTCAAATGAAACAACAAAATGCACAGATGATGAGGGAACACTGTGTTTCTTGGCAGAAAGATTCAGTTGTTTTGGGAAGAAGTCAGAGCTACGTGTCAAAAATAAATTCGACTTAAAGAAAGAAAGATGTTTTTATTCAGCTGAGCCGCTGTGTGTTGTTTCATTCTTCTGACTTCTGTGTGTATACAGCAGCAGACTTGGGTGTGGGTGTGAACTTGTGTGAGAGGGAGGTGACAGCCGAGAGCTCTGGGGAGTTTCTGACTCCGAGCCGACACGGCCCGGGATCCGTTCTCCAAACTCTGGTCAACTTCCTGTCGGAGACTCACAACAGCCTGGTGAGAAAGGCCAGGCGAATGAGCGGCACCGAGGACAGGTCAGTCCAACATCAGCTGCAGAGGCTCGTGGGCCACAAGACTAAATCAAAGTGCCGTTTTCTTCTCAGCTTCCTTAATTAAATAACTGTTGAATTACAGGTGAAGCATAATTGGCAAATAGTCTTTTGTAGGGATCGCACTGAGATGAATTAGAAATCTAAGAAGATTCCAGATAACTATATACAATCAATAAAAATAAATGAACAAAATTCTTGTGAATTGCTGCTAGATTTTGGACATTAGCAGGAAAATAACTTGGAAAGTGATGCATGTGTTGCTGTGTACTTCATGCTTCAGAATGATAAAAAACTACATTTTGCCTCCAGTAACTGATGTAACATCCTGTTAGACCCCCTCTGGCCTCTCTAACTGTTAAAATCTTCTCCTGTTTTTTCCTCAGTGAGTACAGCGTTCCTTTGGAGAGGATATCAGAAACCCAGCTGACACTGTGCCACCCAGAGAAAGAGCTGCTGCCCCTGGTTTTAGCCCATTGCCAGTACACCTTGAAGAAAGGGGGCGAGACTGACAGCAGCTATGACCTGCCAATCATCCAGACCCAACTGGCACGCCGCTTCCTGGCTGGAAAACCACTTATCAAAGCGGTAATAATCTAAAATGCACGTGGATGTCAGGTAAAGCCAAACTCTCTACTGACCTTTTGTCCTCTTTGGTCTAAATCAGGACACCTCGAGGTACCTGAACCGACACCTGCAGGATTTCTCCATGGTTCTAACTGAAGTCAAAAAAAAGATTCCTCAGGTAAAACCATTTTACACACTGCTGTTGTTATCTGGAACTGACAAATGCCAGCTGAGGAATGTTCTCAGTAGTTCCTGTGAGGCCACTTTGTTCAAGTTAAATTCCTCCCCTGACGTTCCGCTCCTCAGGCCCACTGACAGCGTCTGTCTTGCAGGAACCGCTGAAGGGTTCGGTGAGCAGTGCCCTGAAAACGGTGCTGCGCTCTTACACGGATGTTTGCGATGCTGTGTTTGTGATGGAGATCGGCCTCCGATTCCTCGGGAAAACAGGCGGAGAGCCCCAGGGTCAGCTTTTGTCCTACCTCACTGATTCACTGCAGATGGGCCCGCAGATTTCAAGCACCGTAGCCAAGGTATAATGTTGCAGATCTGCAGCTTTGTCCGCTATGCAAAGAATGTTTTTATGTTTCTGTCTTTGAAAACTTCAATTATTGTTTGAATTTTGACATAAATCTGTTCTGTAAATCTGAAGTATACTTGAGCTGTGACTGAGAGGTGAAAACAACATTTCAAAGGTCTTTAAAACTTCTGTTTCTATTCAGGGTCTTGGCCAAAGCAAACTGGAGCACAGCATATTCACCTGGCAGCTTCTGACTTGCTGGAAATCAGAGCTGATGCTCAACAGGAAGCAAGTAAGTGTGAAGAAAATCTTAAAATTCAAGGAATGTTCTCGGTGTGCTCGTTATGCAGTGTGCGGCTTCACCACCGCTCATTAAAGAGCCACAAAACTCCACCCATGGTGACCACACAATTTGTTTTCGAGTCAGTACTGTTACTCGTGACCCCTGCTGGCTGCCAGGGACTGACCCAAACCACACCATGGAGAGTGAATTTTTCGTGGCTGTAATCTGTGGAAAGTGTGCCGTCTGACACGGCAGGCGCCCAGAATCTCACCTCAATAAAAACAGAGAATTATTTTCTCTTTAAAAACTCTCTTGATACCTGAAATCAAGCAGACGGCTACATCTAATTCATGATCGTGTTGCAGGATCCGTTTCAGAAACTGCCGTCTGAGTTCCAGGAGAAGCTTTCGGAGGAGCAGAAGAAAGACCTGAAGGCCTTCCTCGCTGTCACAGACGTCGACACCTTCTCTTTGGAGCTGCATGAAATTCTTCTGCTGAAGACGAGCAGCGCTGTGCCTGACCAGGCTTACCAGCCACACTGGGAGTAAGAGCGTACACATCACAAATGCACCATTTGTGAGATTAGTTGTTGTATGAGGTAACACACCAAATGGTAAAACAACACAAAAACAACAGCGTTATTGATGTTTTTACAGCTGAGATTACCCAACAGCTACTTTTGGACTTTCTTTTTTTCAAAAGTGTGCCTTTTGTTAGCGTAAGATTACCACCCCAGTCTAAAGGAATCCATTGATTGTAGACAGCTTTAATGAGAGTAAAGTGTGGCGGTCTCCCCCCCTGGGATTTGGAGCCTTTTGACTTCCAGGGACAACAGCGTGACCCCTCCAGGCAGCCATCTGTCAGAGGAAAGCAGCTTAAGTTGTGTCCCCTCAGCCACAGGTCATTTCTATTGCAGCAGCAGCAGCTGGGTGGGAAGTGAATGGGAATGCTTAAGGATGACAACAATGGATGCAGTGCTAACAGTTGTTTTCTTCATGTCCTCCCTCCCTGCTGTGTGCAGCATCAGGTCCACCTTAGAGATCCATCTGGAGGTGAAAGACCTTCCACCCCTGCCGGAGCTCGGGTCTTTACCAGAGGAGATCAGGCTGGGACAGAGCGCTGATGTGTGGAGGGCAGCTGTGGAGTTTAAAAGGAGATAGAGAGCAGAAATGTTTCTAGAGTTGGCTGCCACTAATTATTCATTCCACATTATTGGATACGTTGTTATTAAATGTGCCTTCATACGATGTAAATATTGTAAATAATTACAGTTGTTAAATTTCTATTACTTAATTGTGCCACGTGCAATTAGGGAACAAGTTAATGAATAAATGAAGGACCTAATACAGATGAGGTATTTCCCAGCATTTTCACAATCTTTATTTTAAACTTTCATCACATGCAGAGTGATTGGAAGCTATGACAATCCCTCGCACACACAGTATGAAGCATCAGGCGGAAAGCCAGTAAATCAAAGATAATAAAGAAATGTTAGCATGGGAACATGCTCACTTAATTTTAAAGATATTGCACACTTTTATTTCTTCTGTTTTCCTTGAATGCAAAGAATGATAGATTTGGAGATTTAGTGCCAAATAAAATAGATTGGGGAAAAAAATGGTCCGAGTCTGTTAGTATGAAGTGATAAATCCTCTTGGTGTGAACACTGCACATTCTTGCTCTAACTGTACAGCTATTGAATTTTATATACAAATTATACACATTTTAGCTCAACTTGAATGTCTGGCTTCTTTCTCACGCTCTTATTATGTAAACCAGACTGCTGAGGGTAACCTGTTATATTAGCCATCACAACCACAAGTACCTAAAAGGTAAATTTATAGTTAATATTTAATAATTGCTTATTAGTTGTTGAAGACTTTGTGCCTGGTCTCTTGCCTTTCCGGTAAGCAATACAAACAAAGTTAGTAGCATGTAATGAATATAACGAATGAAGCCTTTATTCTGGAGCTGTATTAAAGGAAAACTTTATGTAATGCTAAATTAAGTTGGGTCAGCTCACTCTCAAAGCGTATAACGATGCAATGTGCGGATTATTTTATAATAATTTAGAGAAAATCTTGTTTTTTCCTTCACGTCTCCTTTTTTGCAATGTCAACCTAACCGTGGTTTGAGACGCGCCCCCCTCCAAGCCCCCTGAAATATGCGCAGCATACAGACGCCTCTGAACTACCAATCAGGTGCAAGAATGAGGAAGCTTTAGTTTGGTTTCCGCCAATCAGAAACGTCGAAGGGAGGCGATTGTCAGTGTTGCCACAGCGATGATGTTAAAGCGTTATATTTGTGCTGTGAGTCAACGGACTACTTTCACTGGTTATCAGAGGATTGTGTTGGGGATTAACTATCAGTGAGGCGTCCTCAGGCTCTCCAGCTATGGTGCCATCCCGCTTTTAAAGTAAGTACTTGACGCTGACGTTATTGCTTTTACGACGGGCGTTTTTGGCAGGTTGATGGGGCAACATTAAAGGAGTGAACAGTTAGCTCTGACCAGACTTCAGTTAAATAACAGCCGTTTTTATTTCTCTCCAGCTGAGCTACATCAGAGCTTTACAGATTTGATTTGCAAATCAGAAGCAGTGTTTTAATGCTTTTAAAGGGTAAAACAGACAAACACACCGATTTTCACAGGTTTAGCCAACGGGGAGACCAAGCTTACGCAGCTGTAATAACTGCGTTAGCTTAGTGAAACTAACGTTAGCGTGCTGGGGGTTTGTTTTGCTTCAGTTTCTCGTTTGTAACGACCAATAGAGACTTCTGTGGTTGAGAACAGACGATTGGCTAATGTAGTTAACAAAGGTACACCTGCCGGAGTGTCGGGAGCGAGCATGCTGCTCGGAAAGGTAAACATTCACGGTAGCTTCATGCCTTATTTATGGCTAAGTGGGCCGAACCAGTCTAAGTAAATAAAAGGTTAAAAAAAAAAAATCACGGTACCGATACTGTCGTGTTATTTATAGCACGACGTTTTAATTGGAGGTATTTAAAACTAACGTGACTGGTGTTATTCTTCATTTGTTGGGGGGCATTGCAGCTGACGTCAGGTGAAGAGTCTCAGGTGAGCACCTGTGGCAGGAAGCACAGGTTGATTGGAGGTGTAATTAAAGATTTGGGACTTTCAGATTCCAAAGTTTGGGAATATTTTTCATAAAAATTAAGATAACTGCGCGACTTTGTTGTGGAAGGTGTTTCGGTATTGTGACCTTCCTTCAGTCCAGTGGTTCTCAAACAGTGCAGGTGGGGAGCAGCTATCATAAAATGACAAGTAAAGTCATTTTGTTTGTTGGATTCTTTTTTTAACTGCTGAGTTATTCATCCACGAAGCAGGTAGACACAGTTGCTTTAAAGCAATTACTGAAAGAGAAGAGTTGTGATAAACTCCATCCCACTCATTTCTTAATATTTTGCTCCAGTGACTCAGAATGTCTTGCCATTTTTTAAAGTAGTCTTGAACAATAGTTCTCCAGGCTTTCTGAAGGTCGTTCAAATTTTTTCTTTGGGAGTGCATTTCAGCCATTGGACTGTCAAAATTGATAGAATTATGCAGCAGCTTCTGGAAAAAGCCTGATTGGCAGTTGCTTCATTTTGCAGTAAAAGCATATCAGACTCAGAATCACAATCAGAGAGACTTTATTTATCCCCAAGGGATATAGAAAGAAAAACACACTATCATGGCTCAGTCTCCACAGAGCCTGGACATCAGCATTACGGAAGCATTGTCAGATCATTTTGACAGAGAAAGAAAAAGCAGCGAACATCCACAGAAGAGCTTTGAATGTCTTTAAGAAACCCAGAGAACTATTCCTGAAGATGCTTGGAAAAGAGTTCAGGCTGTGCTGAACAATAAAGGCAGTCTTGCCAAATATTAACCGTGCAAACTGTTATGTTTTTTTTGCCTTTTATCATTGAGTTAAATACTCCTCTAAATCATTCCCCTTTTTTTAGTGTAATGATGCAAACTCAACTAATTAATGGCTCTCTGGGAAAAAACTTTGCCCACCCTTGATTAAGAGCCTGAGATATCTAAGTGCTTGTTCAATATTATTTAGCAATATGAGTCTATTTTTCTGTATTCAATCTGCTCAAATGTAAAGCTGTCAGTTGTTAGGATTATGGAAAGAAGCAACAGTAGTATTTTACTTCTTTGTGATCCAGACAACTTGTGAAGAGCTGTAAGCGCTTTTCTCCTGTGTAGTAATCCTGGAGTAGGAGTGCATGTTAATTATAAAATTCATGTTATCAATGCAATATTACCACTATGCAGCTGTCCGTCAGGATCATTCCTTAGTTTTCACATCTCTCTCTGTTTTTGAGCTGGTGTAAAAGTAGTGCGTGGTGTTGTTGTTGGTTACCACGGGAAACAAAGCGGCCAGAGGGAAAAATGGCTGTTATTTCCTCTATTGTTGTGGTTTCGCACATTGAATCCTCAGGGAAATGGCATTTGTGGCCGACCGTGTCGATTCAACTCTGTTCCAGGTTTTTAAAAGGATGCATACAACACGCAGCCCTTCGTCCATCCCATCAGGTGTCTCAGGAGACGCCCTGGATCTCAGCTTGTCAGGCTCCCAGCTGTCTATGTCCAAAAGGCCCAGCAGTGCGTCGCCGGGGAAATGCTTCTCTCGCTCTGTTTCGGTCTCTGTGGCGGGCGATAGCAGAGGCAAACGCAACACTTTAGTGAGTCACAGATAATTAAATCAGAATGTAGAAATGCTTGTTTCTGAATTCTTCACATAATGTCTGGAATGCTCTTTATTCTGCAGAGCGACACCAGCTTTGGCAGCTCGCGATCCATCAAGAACCTGAGGCGGTCCAACAGCACCACGCAGGTCAACCAGCAGGCCAACATCAGGTGCAAACATAGAATCTGGGCACTGTACAATGAAGCACGTTCAACATAGCCAAGATGTCTTTTACTTGCACTTCTGCTGACATCAGCAATCAGGCTAAGCAGTCACGTGATTATGATTATTAATGTCATAAATCAACCCAGCTTTTATCAATCTATCTGTGAGCACGTTCACATGAAAGGGACGATGTTGGCAGCATCTTAACTGGCAACAGAGCGACTGATTTTAACAAATGAAGATAAACTCTTGGAAAAATATGTGGAGGTTAAACACAATACAGACTGCTGCAGGTAAAGCAGCAGGAATGTGAGTGTGTGCAAGAGGAAAAGTACAGTAAGTGCTGCTTGAATGTGTGCGGGCTTTACACAAAGAGCTGCTATCCTAATAAAATTCAGTCTATTTGAAGCCAGGAAGAAAAGCTGAATTTGTAAATTAACAAATTTAACTATTGGTATGACAGCTCCATTATTAAGATAAAGACAGTTGCGTACTCTCTTAAATTAATGTTTAGATGTGCACACAGTCTTAGATTGTATTCTTTCATCTGCAGTGACAGTGATGTTGAACAGTCTGTGGGTGAAGAATAAATACAAAAGCAGAATTCAAATAGAGACTTAGCCTACATACATGATTATCAAGTACTTTAGTTACCTTTACTTATCTGGTATTCTATATTGAAGGATAGAGAAAATAAAATTGTTTGTAGCAGCAGAAAAAAAGCAAAGCTTCACCAAAGAACGCAGAGAAAGGAAAAGACGTCTGAGGGACCTTCCAGGAGTGGTGATGCTGTTTTCTGGAGAACTGATTATGATTTGATGTTTGATGATTTCTTATCTCAGTAATACTGTGAACCAGAGCAATGCACCCCAGTAAGAAGTGCGTTAAACCTGGAGTTATCTGGATAAGCTCCTGCTCCTTATTACAAACCTCTGTCGGTAATAGCACACTGTGACTGTCCGGCATTTGCAGCCTTGAATTTTTTATTTCCTTATCTCTGACATTGACAATCTGCAGTTTATACAGAACACTTTGTACTGAGACACATACTCTGCTAATCAGCCTGGGAAAACCTGCTTTTGGGCTCTGTTAGATCATCAAGCATCACTCCACTAACGCACAAGATCTGAAATCTGAAGGTCATGTTTGTAGTCAAAAAGAACGCGTACATCTTAGATAATGTGCAGGCTTGAAGCCGTGTGTGTCTCTTTCACCTTTGCTCTTTAAACCAAAGTGTCTTTCTTCAGCGAGCAACAGCTGGCAGCCCTGACGCTCCAGCAGCTCGGACAATGGGAATTTTGGCGCGCCGGCTCTTGCATGATAAAGAGCGGAGGGGTGCCGGGTGGCTGTTGCTGGGGGTTGCAGGGTGCATAGACTCGCTTTGTCCCTCATTAGAGGGGGAGGGCTGGTACCTCTGGGGTCAGGTTACCCCCTTCCACAAGGACACAGTGAAAGGAGAAGAAGTGTGTGTGCATGCTGTGGTTGCATTGTGTGGCAGCTGCCGCCCTCCCCTTCCTGCCTCTGAGGATGCAAATCTGAGGGGCTTTAAATGTAAAGACATACTAAGCACTCCCCTCACCCTCCAAAAGTCTCCAGAGTCCTTTTCGGGCTGTCATTGGGTCACTCGCCAGCCCTCTCCCTCTCGGCTGCTTCCTCCTCCTAAAGCAAAAAGTAAAGGAATGTGCAGCCTGAATAGTGTTGTCAGATTTCTTTTCATTGGGCCAGCTGGCTTCAGCCCCCTCCCTCACAGACACACACGCTCATTTACACACTTACACAGACGGAAACACCAGCAGAGGCCGAGCCAGACAGGAGGTCACCCTACATCTGTGCCTCACGACGGACAGCTTGGTGCATAAAGCTATTTGAAGGCTGCATGATGAGCCGTGGGATCAGCATATGCATGCGTTTACATGGGATCCATAACCCAGCCCATACTCCCCCCAGCAGACGGTCAGTTGCTGCATATTGAATTCCAGCGCTTGGGGCTACAAGAGTAAGGATGAGACGCGTTTCTGCAGCTGTCATTACAACATTTATCACAGAAGCTCCCACTAAAAGCCACAGCTCAAGTTTCTGCTTTGTGTCACTGCTAAGCCCCCGTGCTGCACCCAGATAGTGCTTTCAGCCACATTTAATGATGTTTTCAAGACTTTTTTGGCTTACGGGTAACATTTGAGTCTTTTAAAAAATAGCAAAAAAAGCAAAATCAAGTAAAGCTGCAGGTCGTGGAACCAGAACCGCAGTTCAGTTCACAATTCTTGACCACTCTTTAAACATTACAGCTCTCAACCGACTAGCATTCTTAACCAGGTATTGATAGCCTGATATCATTATTTTGGGAAGTTGAGTCTACGAGTGTACATTCGTGCCAGATTTAACCGATTTTGCTCTAATTTGCACACCATGGCACACCCGTAGCTACATTACTGTTTTTTATTTTGTCCAAACAGAAATAAAAATAAAATCGTGGTGACAGTAGCAGTAATGCGTCATGTTACAATGATAAAGTAATGTGAGCACTACTTCATAACACTCTGTTCTCAGTGGTATCCTTCCATGCAGATGTTCTTTCTGATATCATCTGTCTGTGTTTGTGGTCTAACTCCTGCCTGTTGTTTTCCTCAGTGAGGACCAGAGGGAGGACTACTTGGCCCTGTTTGACAGCAGCTCCGATGGACGCAAGAAGTTGGCGAGCCTGAGCAAGACCTCGCCAGACAGAACCACATGGAACATCCTGGTATTTACCTTCGATCTTATTCCCACTCTGTCGTCATATTTACACCTTTCACAGAGGAATTATTTACCGCGGCTCGCTGCAGGTTTCTCTTCTGCAAAAGTTTTATTTTGACAAGTTTGTCAAGTTTTCCAACTGATGTATTGATAAAAAACTACAACGTACAGTACTGCTGTAACTCCACAACGGCCCGACAGGGATTCTCGTCTGGAAATGTTTGAATGCTGAAGACGTGATGAACACAAAGAGTGCCGATAAAAAGCTGATGAATGAGACGAAGCACTGAGGCACACTGTAAGGACAAGATCAAAGGCTGGAGACATTTGACTCTTGAAAAATGGTTGAAACAGTACGGCTTTACAAGCAGATACATTTCAGTTATTTGGCAGCTGAAGTAACCAGTAACAATGTTTAACAAACTCTTTGTGTCTTTCCAATCATACACACTTTCTAGATTGTCGTGTTTTGCAGTATTTCAGGGTGTAATGACTGTTTGTTTTCCACCGTTAAGGACGACCAGCCGAGAGCTTTCCCCCCGCACTCGAGCTCCCGCAGCACCGGCAGCGTGGACTCTCCCACCAGCCTGAAGAAACGAGAGCCTGGCATCGCTCTGGCTGCCAGCTTCACTGCCAACAACAGGTGGGCCTCGTCTCACACACACACACACACACACACACACACACACACACACACACACACACACACACACACAATAGTCCAGGTGTCTCCTTGCATTGCTGAATTCTCAATGTTTAGCCGCTTCTCGTATTTCATACCTGTTGATCACAGCAGCTGATATTTCTTCAGAAAATTCCACCCACACAGAATATTTCTTCCATGAAATATGTCAGAAAAAAAAATCCTGCGTGGGCTGAGATTGTAATTGGATAAGAATATGTCTTAGTTATTTTAATGCCTGTGGGAGGATGAAGTGGGGAAAGATGAGCTGATGAGTCTGATTGTCCTGTTTTGGTTTTGTTATTTTTGCACAGGAGCAACAAGGGAGCTGTGGGTAACTCCGTCACCACCATCTTACACAATAACTACTCAGAGAAGCCGCTCACACCTAAGAGCTCCAACCAGAAGCCTTCTTTCAAGTATGTCCTGAAATCAAAGAGCTGCTCCCTCACACAGCTTCAGTGACAAGTCGTCGATTATCTTCACATTTACAGTCCGCTTTGCGTCTCGATTAAATTGCAGGGCAGTTTTTAAGTTTTTTTATTTTCCGTTTTTCTTTCAGTAACATCCTGAAAGCCACAGCGAACGACGAGGTGTCGCTGGAGAGCGGCTCCCTCACTAAGTCCCAGAAAAATTTCTCCACCACCTCCCCCGCCTCCAACAACAAATCCCCAGTGTCAGCTCAGCGCGGCAGCCCTGTCCTGCTACGGAGGAGGGAGGTGACAGAGGAGGAGGCTGAAAGGTCAGACCCACATGACAGTGTTTCCACTGTGTGCGTGTGAGCTGCTCTGTTGTTTTTAGTCTGGGCGACCTGAAAGTAGTGGTAAAACTGACGTTTGTCCAAAAAACCACAAGCACTTCTCTTGTGTATCTGCAGGTTTATTCAGCAGGTGAATCATGCGGCGGTCACTATTCAGCGCTGGTACAGACACCATGCCAAGAGGCCACACGCTAATGAGGCAGCGCTCAAACGCATCCTTGACAGTAAAAGAAAGGTATCTATGTGCCCCTGCAGGCTGTCTCACAGCTCCCCTTTTATTCGGCGTAATATTAACTGGGTTTGTCTTTCTCCTTGTTTTGCGGCTGCGCTGAAACAATCTGCATCTCTCCTGTCGAAGGAGTGGGAGGAGAGAACAGAGGAGGAGAGGCGCCTGGAGCAGCAGCAGAGGAAGGACGAAGACAGGAAACGGATTCGTGAGGAGAAGGCTCGTCTTGCCCGCCTCGCTGCCATCCAGGTGCTCACCTCTGATTACACGGCATGTGGTTCCATAAAGTTATGAGACCGAAGCAGAACAGCCTCAGATAGCTTTAATCTTGGATGTTATATTTTATAATGCAATTGTGAAACATGTTTCGTTGGACCTTCGTAGTAAAGATTTTCATTTAAAAACTGCAATAGCAACCACAGACTGTATGTCAAAGATGGATGTCGCCACTGTGAGGTCACCCATTGGTTTAGGACTCAACATTAGTGCTTTTGCTGTAAAGTTGGACATTTTAAAATTGGAGTCTGTGGATTTTTGGCACTAGCTTCATTTTTTCCGGCCTGCTGTTTGCTGTTGGATGTTATGCAACTGTGTAAAACTAAGAGCACCATGTCTATATATGAAAGGAGGCTTTGTGGATCCAAGTCTACTTTGTAAAGACATTGATTGTCACTTTGTGTCTGAGTGCTGCACAGTTTTATCATCAGCATTGCGTTTATCTCCCCCTGCTGGTCTGTTACAGGAGCTGCAGCAGAAAAGAGCTCACAAGGCTGCAGCAGACACACAGCACGCAGCAGAGGCGGAGCCTGAAAACCTGAGGCAGACTGCCGTGGTAGGCCGAAAGAAACTGCCCAAGATTTCCCCGACCAACAAAAGTCCAGCCTCACCGAGCAACAACAGCCCGATGTCGCCCACAGATGTTAAGACGAAGAACACAGGTCCACATTGTTTCACTTTGCTGTGGAATATTTCTTATATAGTGCTTTTCTACTAACATGTCTCATTCATACACACGTTCATAAAAGGCCTTTTTCCTACATCTGAGTGCTTTCTATCAAACATTCACACTCAGTATCTTTCAGTATCGCGGTTCTCGAGCAGCAGGGGTTGAACCGCCATCTAGAATTAGTAGATGCCCTCCTCCACCTGCTGACTCCCACATAATTACTGTTAATGTGTTTGCAGCTCATTTTAGGACACAATGTCTCATTATTTTTCATTAACAAATATTATAGGAAGTAATTTATATTCAGTGGAAAATCCAATGTAGTCTTTAAAAATATACAGCGTATATGGTTGTTGTTATTCAGCACTATAATGTAAATATTACAGCTACCTACAGTCTTGTCTGATTGCCAGGAGAGTGTTATGAGTAAGCATGAATAAAGTAGCAGTAATATGTTTATTGATTTATTGTTTGTTTCCACAGACTCTAATCTGAATGTTGTGGCTGACTTGGGTGATCTGACCTTCAGAGCCATTTCCCCAGCTTTGTCCAATCACAGAGGCTCTCAGTGCTCCCAGGTACCTGCTTAGCTCTCCAGGTAATCGATTCTTTGTCTTCCTTGTATTGATATGTTAAATATTTTTGGGTTTGCAGGAGGACAGAGCAGAGGAAGACAATTCCCAGGAGCCACATCAGACAAGTGAGAGGAAACCGATCCGTAAGGAGAAAGCTCGCCTGATCCGCCCCACTGCTACCAAAACAAACACGCCTGATGTACGTGCTTTGTGGTAATCCCTACTTGAGTGTTTAAGTGATGTTTTAAATGAAAATACTATTTGTATAGTCGTGATGTAAAAGTCTCCCTCTGTTTAAAAGTTGTCCTTTGTCTCCCTCTGGTGGTGTGACACAGGGACTGCAGCACATAAAAGCGCAGCAGGCCGCAGAGACGCAGCACACTCTGGAGGTGGAGTTGGAAAACTCGAGGCAGACTGGTGTGGGAGGACGTAAAAAAACGCCCAAGATTTCCCTGACCAACAAAAGTCCAGCTTCACCGAGCAACAACAACCCGATGTCGCCCACAGATGTTAAAACGAAGAACACAGGTCTGTGATGTGTGTCTCGGTCCCAAAAGACTTTATTAAGACTGAAACGAAATTGAACTACGTTGCATTTAACATAAACAGTGTCTTTGTTTCCACAGACTCTAATTTAAATGTTGTGGCTGACTTGGGTGAGCTCAGCTTCAGAGCCGTTTCCCCAGCTCTGTCCAATCGCAGAGGTTCTCAGTGTTCCCAGGTAAAAATGAAAATTTCCAATATTCCTTGTTTTACCGTGCATTTTCTGTTGCTAATTCTTGCATCTGATCATTTTTAAACACATTTGCTCTGTTTGTGCTCCAGGAGATCCTGCAGAGGTCGGTGAGCGTGGAGGACCAGAGGCAGGGAGCCTCATCCAGCAGGGCTCAGTCTAAAACCACCCTCAATGAGCTGCTGGACACCCTAAAGCTGTTGGAGGAGGAGCCGGAGAGGCTGTCGGAGCCGAAGTGCTACCGCAAAGAGAAATACGCCTGGATCGATGAGGTCAGCGCGTTATGTTGCACTAATTTTTATGGTTTTTCTTGTAAGAAATTTTGTGAACTAACAATGACGCTGTGGCTGTAATTAAAGGACGGGGACTCCAACTCTTTGACCACTGATAACCTGGAGCGTCACGGCCAGCTGAGCCACCACCCTGCACTGCCAGATGGGGGCGCCCTGCTCTCTGAGGCCAAGCTGCAGAGTATCATGAGCTTCCTGGATGAGATGGAGAAGTCAGAGCAGGAGAGGCCACGCTCTGTCACCTCAGGATCACACCGAGAGGTCAGAGTTTATTGGCTAAAGCGCCACAATGTACTTCATTTAGCAAACTGACACAGATTTGAACGTTTCTGACCAGTTTGGGTTCTTAAAAGGTTTGATTTAGAATATTTAACAGAAGTCATGAACAAAACATGTATTATGTTTAAGTAAAGGAAACACAGTTAGGTATACTGGTTAAAAAATAACCGTAAATCTCCGTGGGCTGAGAATAAACAGACCGTGACTGTGTGCAGGTGTTTTTCCCTATAATTGCTGAGGACCATCCAGTTAAGCCAGCCCTTTAAATTTATGGATAGATGTTCTGTGAGTCTGTCCCTGGTTGTTTTATCTAAAACTGAAAGGTGACATGTTGGCTTCGCTGTGCTTTCAGGCTGTTTTGTCTGAGGAGGAGCTGGCCGGTGTTGAGCAGGCGTCGGCTACTGCTGCCGAACTCACCGGCTCCATGATGAGGATCAAACTGGAGCTGGAGGAAAAGAAACGCACCGTCAACATGCTGCAGACCGCTCTGGTAGGAGAGATTAACACTTGTCGCTGTTTTTACCTGCTTTAGATGGTCGCGCTTACAGCTCGTGTCATGTCTGTCAGGCCCAGCAGAGGGAGCTGACGATAAGACACGTGAAGGAGACTGAGAGGGAGCTGAGCAGGAACTTCCAGCTCCAGAAGGAACAATATGAATCCACCATCCAGAGACACCTCACCTTCATCGATCAGGTATGCACTCGTTTCGTCTTTGTTATTAATTTACGTGGTTTCTACTCGAATATTTTCAAACCTTGTTTGTATAATCGGGCCAATAAAGGTTGATGTTGGTCCAGACAATGATGAAGCAATACAGCACACATGCAAAGAGTTGGTAAACAAGATGGGCTTGTCTCGACGGTCTTCGATGTTTTCCTGTTGAGTGTTTCAGTGTTTTTTAAACATCACATCTGAAACATGTTTGTTTCTTCAGCTCATCAATGATAAAAAGGCTCTGAGCGAGCGCTGTGAAGGAGTGGTGGGAGAACTGAAGCAGGTGGACCAGAAGTACACCAAGAAGATCGCACAGATGCAGGAGCAGCATGAAATGGTAAGAGAGCACTTCTGCAGATCTCTCCTGCCTCTGCTTTGCCTCCTGCGTGACTATGTCGTGCTTTCTTGCAGTGCTGCTTTTGTTTAATTTTCTCTTTTCTCTCTATTTCCCCTCCTTCTTCTTCTTTACTGTCTTTCTTTCTTGTCTGTACACGTGTTTTGTTTCCTGCTTTTAGGTGTGGCAAATTCTCGGTCCCTTGTGCGAGGTAACTTTTCTTCCCCTCTTCTAACTAAGTCATCTTTGGAACAGTCGTTTCCTTCATTCTTCCATCATTTGTCATTTCATTTTTCCACACACTGTTTCTCTTGGCCAGTCTGTTTGCATGTGAGTCTCTTTCATTTATCTACATTTTACATTCAGATGAAAAAGCTTACACTTCTTGATGTTATTTAAGTTTTTCTTTGCCAAAGATTTTAACCCTACTTTTCCTTTTATTACCTTTCACCATCACTGTCCCAGTGTCAAAGTCCCCTAAGAGCACCCTACTTTGTTTAGAAAGACAGATACTGTGCTGCTTGTGTATTAAAGATCTTCATCATTTTGGTGGCGCTCAACTTTGATACCATAATTTTACCCTCTCCCCTTCCCGACTCCCTCGCTCAACAGGAGATCAAGAAGTTAAAAGACCTGATGAGTGCCACGGAGAAGATCCGACGGGAGAAATGGATCGATGAGAAAACCAAGAAGATCAAAGAGATCACAGTCAAAGGTAGCGCAGACAGAGCCTGGAAATCTGAGCTTACAGCAGCTTTACCAAAGCGCTGCTCAAACACACAAGGCAAAGAGGAAGAATGCACCCTGCTCCAGGAAGACGTTTTGTTTTTATCAACACTTTTGTTCACTTTATATCAAGAAAGTAAATATTTCTGATTCCACGCTCTCAGATTCACATATCGCCTTTTACTCATTCAGATTTCATATGAGATCTGAAACACAGTTTCCTGACAAAGGTATCAGACGGTGTCATGGAATTTATTCCCATTTATAGCACCAAATCACAACAACAGTCGCCTCAAAGCTCTTAATAATTAAGGTAATTATTAAGAGAAACCACAACCATCAGATGACCCTTACATGACCAAGCACTTTGGCAACAGTGGGAAGGAAAAAATCCCCTTTCAACTTACCGGTTGAGGCTGACAGGAGGAAGACAAGACGAACAACATGTGTGGATATATTTTCATATATGTAAAAGCTCTGTTTTGGTTTAGTCTTAACAGGCCTTCAGCTTTTCTTCTGTGCTGATCAAGTCTCAGACTTTTCACGTCCCTGAACTTTGCAGGTTAATGTTGCTACGCACTCCAGAGATTCCTCCTGCTTAGCACCTGTTATATCACAAGTGCACAATATGACAGCAAAAACATAACAAACAGTGTAATGAAAGCAGCACTTTGCATTCATTTGCATTGAGATTATTTATCAATCAGTCTATTATGCTGTTTAACAAGATACCAACAGAGGGCGCTCCACTTTGAACTTGAAGGCCACAGTCAGCCTCAAAACTGGTAGAAACTATTTGAGTTCATTCGTGTTCTGGCTTTGATTTGAAGCTGGGAATATAATTATGTTCTCTTTATTTATTTAGAGAGGTGTGGTAAATATTAGCTTGTAATGCCTTGCATCGATATTTGTAATATAACAGTCTTTTTCACTGTTGAGCTCTGCAGTGGTTCATGTCGGACAATTAGCTTTATGGAGGCTAATTAAAAAGGTAATACTGATTTAATTAGATCGTTTAATGTCAAGGAACCTCAGAGTGCACGAAAGTGGACTTACAGTGGACCAAAAAAACGACTTTAGTAAGGATGTCTTGCTCTTTGCCAGTAGTCTCACACAGCCTCTGGTAAAATTATCTGCTGTCTGCTGGGTCCAAGGTGTGGCCTTTCATTTACTTTGGCATAGTCAGAGCTGTATTATGTGCTTGACAGTTACCAGACAAATGCTGGTAAATAAACTAAGTAGTGCAAACACAGCAGTTGTTCTGTGTGTAGCTTGGATTATGAGCAAAATGAACAACAGTTTCCAAAAGCTGACCGTGCTGTTCCACTGCTCTGTCTGCTGTGGGCCGCTTCCATGAAACGTCACAGGCTGTTGTCAGCCAGAGCTGATGAGGCGTTTGTGGCAGGCCCGAGGATGTAATGTAATGTAATGTGTATGTGTTAGTCCCCATAGGGAAATAGTTCCTCTGCATTTAACCCATTCACCCAGTGAAGCAGTGGGCAGCCACCAATGCAGCGCCCGGGGAGCAGTGTGTAGGGACGGTACCTTGCTCAGGGGTACCTCAGGGTAGCCGTTCAGTGGAGTTGAACCCCTGACCTTCCGATCATGGGGCCACCACTCTACCTACTGTGCTATCCCTGCCCTGTGTATTTCAGAGGCATTTCTCTCCTGTGTTTGCTTCTACTTCACTAACACGTTCAGGTTTTTGATTAAAGAAGTGAATATTAAAAGTTTGTCCTGTGAGCTTTAAACATCGTGCAGACCCTGTCCATCTAAAGCTCGAACATGTTTTCTTCCTCCTCTCAGGCCTCGAGCCCGAGATCCAGAAGCTGATCTCTAAACACAAACAGGAGCTGAAGAAGCTGCGGACGCTCCACGAGGCGGAGCTGCTGCAGGCGGACGACCGGGCCGCTCAGCGCTACATCCGGCAGTGCGAGGACCTCCGTCAGCAGCTGGAGAAGGAGAAGGAGGAGCAGTGCCAGAGAGAGCGGGAGCTAGCCAAACAGAGGTGGGCGTGTCACAGTATATACTCTGTCTACCTGCCCAAGGCTCTCTATGCTCAAAGAGATGCAACAGAAACAGCTAACATCAGCATTAAACTGTCTTGGAATCAGTTTTCAAGACTGCATGAATTTCCAGCACACAATGTTTTATAAACTTTTAGATCAGGCATTTATGGGGGTGACACTCAGTGTGACATTCAAACCTTGGATTAGAGAAGATCTGAGGCAAAAAAAACATCCAAAATGCCCTTTTCTTCTTGTGCTTGTGCTACAATCAGCTGACTAACACGTGTTCTATATTTTGATAAATTTGACCCCATTTTGTTTTTAAAATAAGGTAAAACCTTCTTTAGCTACAGTCCTCGTGATTTCCTTTTGGTGAAAGGACAAAACCTCTTTCATGGGCACCAGTGCTTTTATATGCAGGAAAGCCCTGCTAATGCAACAGCATCATTAGGCATTAATACTTCCACTAATCCTTTCCTGTTTTTATAGTTTTAAATGGATTAATGAGATACATTAGCTAATCTAATGGTTGTAGCGCACACCAATAAAAACATCTCAATGCTGCAAAAAAGCCCTCAGTCAGCCCTTTGCTCATGCAGGGAGTCAGTGCTGGAAATCCTGAAGATGATGGAAAATGCAAACTTGGAACAATGGGCTTTCATTTGGTACGAAAATGAGACTTTTGTTTCCATTTTACATTAATTAAATATTAAAATAAACTCAGACATTCAGATCAATGTGCTTACATTAAAAAAAGGTGAATTTTATTTACTTACGCAGGTTTAGTTTTAAATTTAAGGTGAAGTCCAGCTGACGTGAAGATGGCCTTCCATCATTAAAGTTTACTCTGCATGTTGCTGATGAATATTTTTAGTGTTCACATGGTTCAGATGAGAGACAAAATGAAGATTCTGGCTTTTCATGTTACTCACATCATGGCACACAGCAGTCCACGTTAGCAGCTGTTTCTTAATTAGACGCCTGCTTGTTTTACAGGCTTTTGTGCAGATTTAGTCATCGTCTGTGTTTGTGTGTCTGTCTCTCAGATATGAGAAGCAGCTTCAGGAGGAGGAGGTGTCTCTGCAGCAGCAGCGCAGGCGTCTCTACAAGGAGGTCGCTGATGAGAAAGAGAGGCTGGCCCAGCTGGCTGCAAGGTAAGGTCAAAGGTCAGGTTTATCTGCACGAGCTATTTTAATGGATCTTTACAGGATCCTTTCCCATATAACACATCCTTAATGAGTCAACAGTTTTTTGGCATATGGGGTGAGTGTTGATGTTTCTGTCCATCTCCAAAGCACTGGTTTGTGTTTGTGTCACAGGCAGCGCGCTGAGCTGGAGGATCTGCGGCGGCAGTTGGAGGAGAACAGCTCTCTGGCTGGACGAGCCCTCAAAGAAGAGCTGGACAAGACCAGGGAGGAGCAGGAGAGGAGACATCAGGTGAGGACACTGCAGAGCCGCGTCAAGAGCCTGAAATAAGTCTGCGTTCTATCAGCATCACGAGCATCCATCTGAAAGTCTCACGCTGAGTGTTGTTTGTGCGTTTAGGTGGAAATGAAGGCGTTACAGGAGCGTCTGGACATCGAAAAGCAGACGTGGGAAGAAAACTACAAGAAGAAAGAGGTTTGTGCAGCCTTGTGCTGTATCTGCTCTCATTCGCTTCTTCTTTTCTTCAGATTGAAGTGTGGCTGCTGTATACTCTGTCAGTGGGAAGTGTTTGACTAACTGACATGTAGATGTCTAGGTTACCTTCTCTTGCTTGTTTGCCTGGGATTATTATCCCTTTCCTTTTTGTGTGTCAGTTTCAGATAGAAATGTTGTAATGTGCGTGTCACAACACAGGAATGTGGCAGGTTTCCAGCTGACCTCTACCCTCCAGCTTTCTCCTCAAATCAAACTGTGGATTTGTAGCAAAACATGAAACTGTTTCTCAGAGAAAGCAAAAACACTGACAGTGGAAAAAGACTTAAAAAGGGCGCGATGACAGATGAGGCTGAACTGACAGTGTTAGAATTCAGTACCATGTGTGTAGACTAACAGCATGCGTGTTTCTGTGTGTCCACAGGAAGCGTGGCTGCTGACCCGTGAGCGCGAGCTAAAAGAAGAACTGCGAAGAGAACGTGACAAAGAGATAGAGCTCGCCATCTGGACGCTGGAGGAGGAGACCAGCAAGGACAAAGAGGAGTGTGAGAGGGCAGCGGAAAACAGGTGCGTGCGTGCGTGCGTGCGTGCGTGCGTGCGTGCGTGCGTCTAATTTAGACAGTGTGACATTATTAGACATTGAATACGATACAAAAAATCTAGCAACCTGGGTTGTTGCCCAGTAAAGATTCACTACAGTTTCTGCTGTTGGTGGCAGATTTATCTGTGTTTTCTATCATAGATGTTTCATCATTTAGTGAAATATCAGTGAGAAACTTTCAAAGGTCCCCTTTTACCTAAATTTGGATCCAAGGCCCATTTAGTAGCTGTGACTCCTTCTGTGTCAACATCATTTCTAACGTGGATGTGCTTTAATAGTACAGCATTGGGCATTTTTTAGTTTGTTTTTAACAACTATATTAAAAGTCACATTTGTGTTCTGCATTCCTTTTACAGGCTAAAGCGCGTGAGGGAAAAGTACGAGACCGAGCTGAGGGAGCTGGAGCGCTCTGAGAGGACGGCGGTGGCGAAGCAGCAGGACCTGAGGAAGCAGCAAATGGAGACGGAGGGAGAGCTGATCAGACTGCAGGCCGCACTTAGACAGAAAGAACAGGAAACTGAAGAGATCACGCAGGTAAGGAGCATCATTCAGAGAGAGACACTAAAATTGCAGCTTAGAAGTGATTTGAGATTATTTGCTGTGTTATACATTTACTAGCCAGTGGAAAGTAGACACAGAAATAGAAAATATGTTTAGACAGATCCAGTAGAATTCCTCCAACTTCCCTCATCAGGCCAGGGACAAGTTGGCGGAGGAGCGCCGCAACCTGGCGGAGGTGATAAGGCAGGAGTTTGCCGACCGCTTGGTGATGACGGAGGAGGAGAATCACAGGTTGAAGGTGGAGGTGTCAGAAGTCCGAGCGAGGATGCGGCTGGAGGTGGAGAGGGTCACACGGGAGAAAGAGGAAGAACTGGCAGAAGTCCACCAACGGTAAGCTGGAAGGGACAAAATGATTTAAGTAAAATGGTAAATTTTAAAAGCGAATTGTATTATTTTTCAGTTTTAAACCCCTAAAAACACAATTAAGCTTCAAATATCAGGTCTAATTCTTTACTAACACAACCTTTAACTAGTATGGACCATTGTTGAAACTGGGAACTAATGAGAAACAACAAATATTACATCCTTTGGATTTACTGGGAAAGAGAGTTGAGGCTCGGGTGTGAAATTGATGGTTTTCAGGGTTTTTATCGTTAAGAGAGGAAGACGTTACTCTCAATGTTGTTGGCGCATTTCAGGAGGACGCTGCTAATAAAGTTACACAATTATACAGTGAATTTGCGTTTATTATTATATTTACAACATACCACAGTTTTTGTCTCGGTTGTATCATTTTATTTTGTTGTATTTATCCACGACACCTTAAATGCCGGTCTGTGAAAATATTGTCCGACGTTAAACTGATCTGTGGTGCAAAAAAGGTTGGAGACCGCTGTACTAGGAGGCTGAGCGGTACCACTGGTCACCACCTGTAATTTTTAAATGATCTGTTCTGACATTAGCTTTATGTGTGTAACCATTTTGAAGCCAAAGCTGTGAGTGAGTCACCATCTCCAGCTGTCTGCCTGTGGATTTAGGTCAGCAGCAGTGTCCAAACATTCAGTAGGTCTTGTCACAGGCCTGCTGGCTGCTTACAGATTCCCCCTGTTGAAGGTGCAAAGCGAAATGTTGGCACACGGCTTGAAAGTGAAGCTCAGACTTAATAAAAGGTGGAACCTTAAGCAGCTCCACTGAATGTCTGCCAGTTTGTAAGAGATGCGAAACACGAGAAGGACAGAGGGTTGGAGCAATTCTGAAGGTGACCTGATTAACGTGAACGCGACGTTCAGTGCGGCTCTGAAACGTTTGTCTCCTGAGCAGATTCTCTGTGACACTGAATCTGATTAATAAACATTCAGGTACTGTGGCAATTTTCCAGATGTTCAACCTGGCTGCAGCACTGGTGACATCCAACACTGGTGCAGGATGGCTTCAGTCGGCGTTTCAGGTCATTAAAGTAACAAGATGATTCAAGTCAAGGGATTCCTGGGAAACTGGAGCTGACTAGCTTACAAAGGCAGCACACACACGATTTCCTAAATTATCAGCATATTATTTAACAAGGCTCGCATTTCAGTTTATTCTTAATGTCAGGAAATGTCACAAGGAAGGCAAACATACTAAAGTGCAGCACCTCAGTTCATTCTCAATCTGAAACCACCGCTAAGCAGACTGTCTTCTCATTTCCTGTGCCTCACAAGACTTAAACAGCGTGTGGTGGGGTTAAACAGAATAGGAAATGCTGTGTAAAGCCTGTGTACATACACTGGCCTCATTATTTGAAGCTTAGGCTGTGTTTAATATCAGCAAACTTCACTGTGACAGCATATATCAGGCACACAGGTTAGCCACTTAAACACATTCCCAAAGCACCTGGCAGTGTAGCTTTAGGAAAATATCCCTGATGTGTGACTGTGAGGGTCTGATACAGTCAGGATCACTCTTTGATGCTTTTAATTATTTTATTTTTAGTTTGAGGAACATATTAAGAGCTCTGCTTTCTTTTCTTTACTGAGGTTTAAATATGCAGACCAGATTATGACACATGTAAACCAGGGGTGTCAAACATAAGGCCCGGGGGCCAGAATCATCCCAGCAAAGACCGGACGGCTTTGAAAAATGTGAAGTACCCCAAAGTAAATAAACACGAGCTCCAGCTTTCCACTGTTGGCTATAGAAGCTTCTGCTCGTTACAGTGTGTCCACAGTAAGAAACAAAGATCGGTGAATTAATGGAAACTTTCTGTTTTCTAAGTACAGTCTGACACTGAGGCACCAGAACTGCTTCTGTAGTTCTTTCATTTACTACAGCAACGTTTCTTTATTATGTAGAAAAACTAAGAAATGCTGTTGAAATTACAGATTTCTTCTTTTATTTTTGTAATTAAAGTTTTTATTATTTTTGAACATTTAAACAAACATAACAATACAAAACAACAAAAACCACACTCAGTGAGGGGAAAAAAGGGGGGGGGGGGAGTAATTCTAAATAAACTGTTGCACACACAAGACCCTTAATTCTTATTCAGACTGTATCTCACATTGTCATCATGCTGTAGGCCCATAAAAACAGAAGCTGTCCCATCGTTCTGTTAGTGTCCGTCTTGCTGCTCAGTCTTCCCAGCATTGTCTCGCGTGCGGCATTTTCAGTCATTTTCTCCTTCCACACTTTCAGGGTTGGAGTCCGAGGTTCTTTCCAAAGTGTTAAAATAAGACGAACACAAGTCACAAGCCCAGTGTTTAACCCTCTGAAGCCTGCTTTGTCTAACTGTGGCACCTCGCGTCTGTCCCCCAATAGGCACGATCTCGGTGATCTAGGTCATTTAACTTTCACCCAGCTCTTCATATATTTTCAAACATTTTCCCATATTGAGGAGACCAGTGGACATTCCCATAAAGCACGTACTAGCGTACCTTTTTGCTCCTTGGCACTTCCAACACAGGACATCTTTACCAGTTCCCATTTTATAAAGTCTCGTTGGTGTGTAATAGGACCTGTTGAGAGTTTTATATTGGATACATTTACCTCCAGCCTCCCTACTGTAAAACCCATTTTCAGAGATGATTGAATCTCATGTTCCCTCGTCAAAGGAACGATCCAGATCTTTTTCCCAAATACTTTTAAGACTTTTACATGTGTTGTTTTTAACCCAGTGACATCAATTATACCATTTCAATGCCTTTGTAAGTAAGAGTGGAAGTAGAAGGAAATTCTGAGATTTTTCTCCTGAGACAACTTTATTTGACCTTTCAGACAGTCTCTCATTTGTTAGTCTCACCAGAAATGGCCGGGTTCTTCCAAGTTAAACTTTGCTGTCAGATCTTTAAAAGACATGAGTGTGTTATCTTCATATAAATCACTTATTAATCTTATGCCTTTTTTGTGCCACTGTGGCCAATAAATTCTTTTTGTTTACCTTTTCTATTTTTGGGTTGTGTCACGGGGTGCATATGTTTGAAAGTATGGGGACAGATTGTTGCCACACCATTTTTGAAAACTTTAAAATAGGGTTATCTACTCTATTCCCTTTATTGTCCGGTTTTTGAGCCAGCACCTCAATGGGGGTAAATGGAAAGGCCAGTTCACCTTCCATTATGACCCAGTCCAGGTTTGAATTTGTTGCTGCCCAGTGTTTACACAGCTTGGACATTTCAAATGACATGCTGTAATGTTTTATGTTGGGTAGGGACAGACCCCCTTCTTTTCTCGGTTGGTACAGTCTACCAAGATTGATCCGAGGGTCACCATCCCAAAGGAAGTGTTTTATCATATTATCATATCCTAAGAAAATTTGTGATGAAATACAAATTGGTATCATTCCAATGAAATAATTAATCAGAGGAGCCACTACCATCTTTATTGTATTTACTTTGCCCCATAATGTCAACTGCAGCGTGCCCCACTTCTCCAGATTAGTTTTAATCCTACTAAGTAGTTTTCCTACATTATCAGTCATAATCTCATCAATATTCGGATTAAGTATTATTCCTAAATATTCCATCCATTTTTTAAGATATTTCAGCTGTGTGTGTGTGTGTGTGTGTGTGTGTGTGTGTGTGTGTGGTGTGTGTGTGTGTGTGTGTGTGTGTGTGTGTGTGTGTGTGTGTGTGTGTGTGTGTGTGTGTGTGTGTGTGTGGTGGAGGTGATTGTGTGTGTGTGTGGTGTGTGTGTGTGTGTGTGTTGTGTCTGTGTGTTTGTGTGTGTGTGTGTGTGTGTGTGTGTGTGTCACTAACTCCATCAGCAGAATGTGAAGAAACAGCTCCTGTGACTTTATACCCACAATTTTGTGTTTGTGTTGAAGAGGTATCAGCAGGAGCTGGACTATCGTTGGGGCTGTACATTTGTGTAATCACACTTCATACCACAAGATGGCGCAGCGAGTCGTTTAACCTTTATTTAAACAGGTAGATCATTAAAAACATCTGTATTTACAGCCCGCAGAGAAGGAAAGCCTCTTCAAATGGGGGCCAAAAATAAATTAAAAACCTTTCAACACCCCCGCCACTCCTGCGCATATTTACAAAAAGCATTTTTTTTTTTTTTACCAGTTTAACATGTTTCAGCTCCCATTGTTGGGAAGTGAAATGAGCAAATCCAAACCCACGACCCAGCAATGTTTTATTAACGTCCTCTCGTCTGTGCGTTACCAGAGTGAAATCGGCCATCTTGAAGAAGGAAGAAACCGTCAACAATCTTCGGAAGCAGCACGAGGTAGGACGGGACGTGCAGTCTGCCTGTCGGGGCGTGAATGATATGAAAGCACAGTGATCAGGAATGACTGACAGACGTGTCTAAACAATGCTCTCTCCTCTGATAGGCCGCCCTGAAGAGGGCGGATCACCTGGAGGCCCTGTGGGAACAGCAGAGGAAGCAGCTGCTGGAGAAGTGACTGACAGGATGTCCAGTTTCATCTCTCTGTGGACCTTTTCATCAGCGTGCCCGTCCCGACACGCCGGGGTCCAACCAATGTGATGCTGCTTTTTCTTTGGTTTGTTTGTTTTTCCTGCAGCGAGACAGGACCTGTGGACCCTTTGAAAGTTGAACAAGTTTCAGAATTTTGCCCTACCTCACTTTAAAAATACAAAAATTGGTAAAAGCACTGCACACCCCCCCTCGCTCCGTTCCCCCGACCGTCACGAAGGAGCATGTTGTGTTTGAACGTCCTCAATTAAATGCCACAGACCAGGTGAACTTCCTGTTCCTTCTTTTTTTCTTTTTTTCTTTTTTTTTGGTGAATGTTCCTCTTCCTGTCTGGGGAGCAGAAATGTTCCCCACAGATGTGCTTCACCGAACAGTTCCAGATGTTTCTCAGACCAGCCCAGGCCTGCACCGGTGTGGCGTGGGACACAGTGGGGGTTGTTCTTCTTTCGTCTGGAGGGCCGCTCACAACCAAGGCCTGAGATCAGCCATGAGCATGAGAGCTGACGCAGAGCTTCTGCCTTTTTTTCTGTTGAGTCATGCATTTTTGTCCCAGCGTCCCCTCAAGGCCAGCGCTAATTACAGGACCCATACCTCCCCCCACTTCTCACTGCAGCCCAGCTCTGAGCAGTTTGTTTTTAACGGGTCTTCGACCAAACTTTAGACCTAACGAAGCGATTTGATGAAATTTACTAACACAGATTTCAGACGTTAGATAGAGAGAGTGTAGGATGTTGTTAGAGCGATGAGACGTAAAGGCAACTTAAAGGAAACTGAGCTGAGGAGAGCTTGTGGTCAGATGATTGCAGAGTGGCTTCTGAATGTAGGGAAGAGAAAAAAAGAGAGATGAGGGACTGAGGTAGATGTTGGGTGAAGCAAAGGAGGAAAGTGCATAGAAAATGTTTATAGGGTTAGGAAAGCAGAGCTGGGACCGAGCAGGGTGGTTTGGTGGATTTAAGGGGGCACGAATCATGTGACCAGAGCTTCAAAGGCGGCGCTGTGACAGACCATGACTCAAACATGCGTAATATGTGTAAAAAAAGTCACAGAAAGTCATCGGGGGGAGGGGATCTATCGGTTCGTAGACTGAGTAGGGGAGGGGTGTTGCAGAGAGAAACTCTAAACATGGAAGTAAGGCCTGTTATTTAGGTACAGCATGATGTGACTGCAAAAGCCCCGGCAGTCTCAAAATTAGACCCCAGATGAGAAAATATTTATTCTTTCATCTTGCTTTATTTATTTTAGGACTCGTACACGACCTTCGTGGTGTAATATGTCCACAGAAAGGTCAAGGTTGTGAAGGAAGCTTTTCTCAAACCTTCTCAAGACGAAATTGTATTTTATTCCTTCTGTGAGGAACATTTACACGGTTACTAAGTGTGACGGTGAGACCTTAACCGCTCCATTTTTAGTCGATCTAAATACAGTATGTCAGGTTTTTTCTGACCTCCAAGTCGTCCAAGCCCCAATGTGTGAAACGTAATCCACCGGGACCCTGCTGGTTTAAAGTCGGGTTAGTTTGGCCACATAGTTAACCATTAAACCTGAATCAATGTTAACCCTCTCTGCTTAGCACAGATAATAATAATAATAATAATAATTAAAAAAAATCCCACATGGGTGACTGATGTGTCACACGCTCCCCGAGTTTCACTGTGAGTCAGCGTGGAGGCCTCGAAGCTGATGCCGCCACTGTGGCCGTCGGCACAGCAGGCGGGGGGCATCTGGGCTCGGACACGACAGGGGCGGCGATGTGAGTTGGCATTCCTCACGCATGCCCGTCCTACAAGTGCCAGTGAGCCTTTCTTTTGTGTGTTTGCATGTGTTTGTGTGTGCTTCCTCTCCTCCCCATTGTGACCTGCATTGACCTCCACACGCACACATTCACTGCAACATTATACGAAGCATTCCTGCTCTCTCCTGCTCAGCATTACATCTATAGCTCTTGAATGCACTAGTTCATTTTGTTTTAGTCTGTTTTTTATGATTATTCATTGTGATTCTTTGAAAAACTGTGAAGAGAATAAAAGGCAAAGAATGTTTGGAAAACACGCCGTGTTCCTCGTTTCTTCTCGCTGTAGGAAAAAAGACAAATGTTTACTTGTTTCTGTCCTCCGCCCTCCCGTCGTCCCTCGCTCTCCATAACTCATGAGCAGGAGACGAAGAAGCCTTCAGTGTCAGACACGATGGAGTCCACATAATGAGGTTAAATTGCTGTCGGTTTGGAGCCTGAAATGATTTATTGACGCTTTCTAAACGTTTAATTACAGAATTTAATTCTTGAAATATCTGTAGACCAGTATTCCAGCTGTTACCACCCCTCCCATTCCCTCTCGTTAAAAACCAACTGGGAAATCTTTCAGTCGTTTCAGCTGGAACACTGCATGCACTGCTCCAACCAGCTCAACTCAAACTGTGAGAAGCATGTTGACTGTTGTTTCTCACTTAGCTTGGCTTAATTTTAGTTACATAAAATGTAACTAAGATTACATTTTGACAAAAATAAAAATAGTTGTTGTAGTTTAAACTGAGGAGTTTACTGAAAGTGTTTGGATTGTAATGCTTGCTCTATACTTCTTATATTCTGACCCTGATACTAATAATAATAATAATCTAACACCAGAGCTGTCATTTTAAGTAGAAAGGAGAAAAAAATCAAGTGTAAAGAAACATTTTTAAGCAGAAACTAAACTGGAACAAACAAAATTACTCTGGAAGTACTCTGAAACACAAAGCATTATGTAACTCAAGTGTGAACACTTTAAAACCTTATTGTTACAGTGTTCTTTCAGTGCCACATCGCTTACACTTATGTTTCTGCTTTAAAACCGCTGTAGCAATTTTAGCCCCTGCTTCAGTCAAATAGACTGAGGCTATCGGTCAGGAATGCCCATTATCTGCCCAGAAGTGTCTGCAGCTGTGATATCGAATCAAACAAGGACGTATGTGCAAGTGACTGAACTGATACGCCCAGCTCTCACCCTCCCACACTCTGAGGCAACGCTAAAGAAGGTCTTGGCGTTTTCAGATGTGCATTTGATAAAGTTTTGTTCTTCCCCTGGTTTAAGCCAATCCAGTCCAGGCCCTTTGCAGTCCCATTACAGCCGACGTCCTGCGGATTTATGCTGGCTGAGATTCTGTTAACATGTGAAGAGAAATATTCCACTATTTCATTAGTACAGTTATGCAATAACTAATAACAATTAATCCTCTCAGAGAATAAGTGTGTGTCAGGTGATGATGGTCAGCAGACCACAGCGGCTGTGCTGCCAGAGGCCTGACTGAAATGTGTAGTAAAGTGCAGAGTTGTTTTTTCACTTATTGTATTTAGTTTCATATTGTCAGCTTAAAGGTGGAGCTTCTTGCTTATTTCCACCCATCTCATATTTTGATTGAGGAGGAGGAGGGAGTGGGTGGGATTTTCCATATTTAAGTAGGGCAAACGTTTTAGCTTTTAGCAAAAGTAAGAGTACTCATGCAGAACCATATACATGCATATCACTTAAATGTGGCTTCTCTAGATTGTTTTAATGACTTATATGTCCCGGCGGGGTGCGCCGATAAGTTTAGTTTACAGGACCCAGAAGCAGACACTGAAAGGCGGAGTTGCTGGCTGAACAGAAGACGATCCTTTATTTGGATGTTGGCACATGAAAAAGCATGAAGCTATGAAAACTAAGAAAACTGTGAACACTCGGAAAACTAAAGGACTAAGAAACTCAGTGAAAATACTACGACAAACTATGAACACTGAGTAAACTATGACAAAACACTATGGAGACGCAAACAGACGACCTGACAACCAAACATAGAAAACAGAGGACTTAAATACACACATGAGGTGATCAGGGAAGTCGAGACACACGAGGAAACAGCTGACAAGGATGAACATAATGATGCACAGGAAATGTAAACTCAAACAATGACATGAAAACTGGACTTTCAAAATAAACAGAAAAACATGACACAATAAACAACAATGGGAACATTAACACACGGGAACACCACTGACACACATGAACCTAATAACAAGGCAAGGGAAGGGAACCTAAATACAATGAACAAAGAACATACTGGACTCTTACAACATAACACAGGAAACATGATGAGGCAGACCAAACAACATGGGCTTCACACATGAGACATGAAACACAAAGGGCAGGTGAGACCAAAGCCCAGGGAAAAGGGGAAATGCGGGGATCAATAACAAAACTAAGGCTGAGCCACTCGGGGGTTTTACAGGAGCCAGATGAGCTTAACCCAAACCATAAATGACAAAACATGAAGCCTCAAGTTCTAACTAATAATACAAAACAAGAACCTAACATTTCTCCATACTAACAAAAGAAATACACAATATATCATGAACTCAAAATGCTGGGTGACAGACCCAGCCCATAACATTATATAATCCTTGATAGCTTTATCTATAATAATAAACCATCAGATATTAGTATTCTAGTAACTAGAGCTTTAAAATAATGCTTCTGAGTAAAAAAGAAAAAAGGTAATCCAAAATACAACTGATATATACTAACTCACATCCATGCCCGAGTGCGTGTGAGAGGCGATTTGGGTTGTAGAGTGCAAAACAAAAAGCGAGCTTTATTTTAAAAAAAACTGATTCACGAAAGGTACAAAACTAGGAAAACAAGAAGATACTGGAGAAAAAGGAAAAAACAGACAAGAGCAGGCCGGGAAACAAGACAGATGACATGAGAAAGGAAGTGACAGGAAGGAACTCCACGAAGATAAACTCAACATGAAGATGGAGAGGTCAGAGGAACTGGAGTAAGTTGAACTACAAACGAGCAACAAAGTCACACAGGCTGTGTCAGGCAGTCTGATTCATTATGGTTGCACTTCAAATATCCTAAATACACGTGGATGAGGAGCCTCGTGAGATTTTCTTCACTGCAAGAGATCCAAGCAGAGAAATAGATGTGACTCAAATGGGGCTTTTCTCACTTCTGTGCAGGTACATGTAACACACACACAGAGCGTCTAACTCGTGACACATGTTGGACACCACATTCTGCACCATGCCAACCACAGGAATCAAATGTTAAGACACGCTGCATGAGAGCTCGTGCATCAGGGCTTTTGTCAGTGTAGACAAGCTGATCTGTTTTCCTCTGAGTGTTTCTGCCTGCTCATGTCTCACTAACTTTATCGCTGCCTGCAGTGGGTTCCCTCCCCTCCTCTCGTGCTCTGGAGTTCAGGGGGTTGACCAATTGCCAGCAGCTGTTGCTCATTTCACAATGGTCCCGCCCATACAGTGCAAGGCAGGCAGCACAACCGCTTCACAGTAGATGAGCAATAGAGAGCTAAGTTAGAGGAATATGTCTCCACTGTGAGCAGCAGAAAGGAAATACTTAGAGCAAAGGAAACAGGAGCTCAGCTGCTGGTGAGTGAAGCTTCATGTTCTTCATTTCTCAAAAGCATTCAGAGGTTTTTTTGAAGAGGTTTCTGTTTCTCAGAGTCCTCTCATTAAAGGAAGGCAGATTGAGTCATGATTTGTCACAGGCTGATGCTTTTTGTTTCCTCTTTGATATTTTGCTCTAAGTCTCTGTCAGACATGTTATGAATTACTGGATGACTTTTGCGATGTTTTACTGTGTAAAACCTCCAGTTTCTGGGGTGTGGAAGTGCTCATTCGCTCTGTTATAACTGCTATCAGAGATGCTGGAGTTTATCACATTCTTTCCATTCCCCATTTAGAGACTCAGCCAGCACTCCCACATGCCTAGGAACCTCTGTCTCTCTCTCTCTCTCTTACACACACACACACACACACACACACACACACACCCACCCACCCACCAGTGGACGTATTTATCAGTTTCTGGACTTGAGAGACGCTTAGTGCGCAGACTGAGTTTATTACAGAGGGGTGCAGCTCACCGCTCGGTGCTAATGCAACTTCTTCTAAGAGTTGGAGAAACATGTTGAGTTGACTAAAGCACTAAAGACGTCAGTTTCCTGTAAGATAACATTTCTGGCTTCCTGTATTTTTCAGCTGAAGCTATCGTCATCCCCTCCACTCCCAGCCTCTTTATTTTTCCTTTTAAACTTTGCTCAGCATATTTTTAATGTGTGAAGCTGTAGTGTTTCCTCTGTTTCCTCTCTCGCCTGTAAGAAGACTGTAAGAGCAGAAAGTAGATAAGCAAGAGCAGGATGTAAAAGGAGATGAAGATTGTGACCCTGAGCTTTGTGTTCAGGGGCATGAAGGCAAAGACTTCATTAAAAAGGGATTATTTGGCACTCTGACGCTGAAAGATAAAGTTTCCCCTCCTGAGTCTTTGCCCTCGTTCCAACTCTCTCTTTCTGTCTGCCTCTCGCTGCAGCTGTGTTGAGAGAAGCTCAGAGGAGAGCCCAGATCCTGTCGTGGGTAAATCCCCCGCCGTCGACACTCGTAGCTGCCCTGTAGAGTGGCACAGCGTTCACATCCTCTTGCTCCTCATGTTCCTGGGAGCTGAGTGGAGGGCAGGGCGAGGAGACGCAGCCTGCCGGCCAGAGTCACAAGCACCATGATTGGGATGGGGCTGCACAGGAGGCTGCTTTTTGCCATGCTCACGGTCTCGTGCGTCCTTATTGTCTACATTCTGGCTTTGACCCTGGAGAGGCCTCTGGTGCCTCTCTACGACTTCATACAGAGGGCGAGCGGGTGAGTTCAGACTTTTACTTTGAATCTCAGATATGATAAGATAGATATGAATCTTCTTTGACTTGTAGACATTTTTGTGCATCATCTTTACACTTTTGGGGGCACACAGGAGTACAGTTAGATCCAGCTTATCGTGTTTCACCTGCTGAAGATCAGCATAAAGGGGGGACAAAACTAAAAGTTGCAGCTCAGGCCTGAGAGGGAAAAGTTACTGAGTGTCACCTGATGACTTGAACAAGGAACTAACTGCCAGGTGTGGATTTCAGGAAGGCAACACAATATTTATAACATGTGCACCTGACACTTTCTCTAAAAGAAAATGCTATAATCAGCAAGGCAACAATACCTCTGATGAAGAAAGACACCAATGAGTTTATATAAACTCCAAGATATGAATGAGTATAAATATTGGTCTGCTCAGTTATGGTTAAAAACGGAGTTATTTTGGTCAGTATGGAGATTTAAAGCATGACATCCAAACACGTTCGATGCTCTCAGAAGGGAAATGGGGGACCGATGACACGTTTGGGATGTACGTGATGGAAATTTGACACATGTGAGCAGTTAAAGTACAGAAACCGAAGGCAATGCTCGCATATTCAAGCAGGTTGATTCTCCCAAATAAAAGCTATGAAAGCAGCCTGATATTGGACTGAATCCTTAATTCGTTAAACCTGATTCTCATGTCTCGAACCATGCGGGCGCAAGAAAGGACGTGAGATAAAATCATGACAATATTGTGCGTTCGTTCAGTCATGATGATGCTGAAGAATTAAAAGCAACGCAGAAAGCCGAGAAGCCTCGCCGCATTACACGTCACGATGTTCTGACTGGACTTAACCAAGGCTTTCGTTTACATCACCGGCCCTGAATTCTCAAAAAATATCCAAGACATTTGAAAGCAAAAAACATTAACAAAGAGTTGGGCTCAGTTTCAGATCCCCTCGTACTTTATTCCAGGGTAAAGGTGCAGCACATTTTAAAAACCAAACTTTTCCCCTGCATCTGTAAACCATTCAGAGAACACGGCCATAAAGTGATGCACATGATGACCATGATGACCAGTGATAAAATCTTTAGTACACCAACTGTTATGAGGACGCATCAGAAATGCTTGCAGGGCAGTTAAATATGTAACACATTTAATGCTGCTGAGTACGAGTAGCAGAAAGGAACCAACCTTTGGACTTCATCAGGGTCTTTGAGCTTCTTCTGGGCGTGGCCCTTATCAAACTGTTGTCACAAAACTACTGTTAACAACAGGAGAAACACTCACAGCAAAAAGGCCATAAAAAAGTGCAAGAAGACATTTATGATACTCATATAATCTCAAAGTAATAGATAACTCTAAAAACAAATTTTTATTGCTGTTTATTAGTTTTACAAATTCTTCGTCACTCTTAAACAAGGGTCAGTGGATGCCAGGATGTTTGTCACTGGATATCCTGGGTACGTGGAAGCCCTGAAAACTTGTCTTTTTAATATTTGCATTAAGAAGAATACAAATAGAAATCTAGAGACTGAGACATGTCTGTATTGTTAGAGAAAAAGCTTCTCATTCAAGGTCCAAGAAGGGTATTAAGAAGTTAAACATTAAGCAGCAAGCACAGACACATCCCAGGTTTACTCCCATGTCCCAGTGTTTTGATACACTGGTGTTACTACCGGCACGAGGAGCATTACAACAGTGATTCCCACAACATCTGCCCCATTCAAATATCGTATGATCTTTTTTCTTTAAATGCAAGTCTTTAGAGTTACAGATGTTGTTGCTGCTAATGATGTTTTAAAGTTCTTTATCTTTAAAAATATTTTGCGTGCATGACGACGTTCTTTTCCCGGTCAAAACTGGACGTGTGGAAATAAAAACTGATGCTTTCCAATCTTAACTAAATTTATGGATTTTTATCTTTTTGAATAAGCATAAATCTTCAGTTTCATTTCAGCTATTTAATCCTAGTGTTAGAAACAGGAAACTCTGGTGATGACGCGAGTGAGTTATTAAACAGGATTGCCTTATCCGCTCTCATCTGCCCCGGACATGCACACGATTGGACAAAAGGGGACTTTAACACCTGAAAAGAAACTAAACATGACCAGTTAATTCACCTTTATGTGAAAATCAGGTATTTATCCATATTGTGCACTAAAATATGGTGCTACATACCTCTTGAATCAGTCGTCTGGATCGTATTTTCCAGCTAAACAACATTTTTAAGCCTCAGCTGCTCTTGCATTTAGCATCCTGAAATTGACACTGCCTAAGAATTTGGTACAGTGACCTCCTTGTAAAAGGGGGAAAAACTGAAGAAAAGGCGGCTTTCCCTCCCTGAACACTGTCAGGTTCAGACAACAGTTCACATGCAGAGCTGTATCAGACGAGGCAGTGAAACTGGTGTGAAGGGTTAAACTCTGAGATCATAAGTGGTACGAGGGGTTTTCTGTAACCGGCACTTATCCCCCTCCCTTCCACTTGTATCATTGTGGTTTCAACAAAGGAGCCACACAGCGCTCCGGCCACACTAATGAAAAAAATCCCCTGGAGTTATTTCACTGGAGGTGGTCTCTCTCACACACGTATGTGAAATGTAAGCTTTGTAGCGACGGGCAGCGGTCCAGGTTTAAAAAGCCGACGGGTCCACATTAGATGCATTAAATCGAGGGGTGGAGAAAAGATGGCTACTTTCTAAGGGGGCTGTTTGAGACACTCGGGAGTGAGTGTGGGCTTTTTGAGCTCAGAGGGCTCTGATTTAAAAAAAATCTGAACGCCTTTTGTAAGAATCATAATGTGAATGTCCTCTTCACTCGCCTGCAGCTTTAGTCTGGAACTGGAGGTTAAGATCATGAATTTAGACGCTGAAGCAAAAGATATTTTACAGCCATTGGTGTTAAAGCCTCATGTAGAAACGTGAAATGGTCAAAGAGCAGAAAACTGAAATCCCCATAAGATGCACAAATGGATTAAGGCACAAAGGGGCCCTGTGCACAGAGAAGTAAAAGGCCCCAATTCCCACCTTTGAGACTCCCTGTGATGAGTGACGACTGCTTTACAGTCTTTTTTTTTGTTTTGTTTTTTTTGAAGTTAAAAGATGACTGCTCCTTCCAAATGCAGTCGTTTATATTTGGCAGTATGGCTCGGTGACACCGGCACAGAACAGGAAAGCATAAAAGATCAAATTAAATATGTACTGAGTCCAAACAATACCCCAGCAGCTGTGGTGTCTGTGCACGCTGTGTAAACACAATTGATTAGAACGATGAGTTAAGCCAACCTATCCGGGTGGAACTCTCCCAGTCTTTTATTAACTTTATTCTGTTGGAGGAGTTTGCAGTTTGTCCTCTGACTGTAATGTGGCAGTTAGTGAGGCGCAGGGGTGGAGGAGGTGGTTGCCAAGCAGCTTGCAAGCTCAGCCGGGAAAATTGGACTAAAATGGAGTAACCGGATCGCCCTGTACGAGATTCACCAACTGAGTATGTCAGGATCTGAGCTTTGACTCTGAAACACTTGATAAAGACGTCCAGAGGCTTCCCGATAGTTCAAATAATCAGCTAATGCTTGATGCTCAGAGAGAATAAAGTATTGATATATGAGAGGATATTTTCTTTAACAGAAACGTGTAAAACACAGAGCAACCACCAGGCTCATGAAATAATTATACCACAGTTATCGCAACGTCACACTGTAGCACACAGGATTTTACGGGGAGAAAAAAGCAGTTTTACGGTGAGCAGTGAGACTTTTACATCTCATGACTTTGGTTTGTTGTTTCATTTATGTTACCAGTTACTTGCCAAAAATAATATTGATCAAGAGTAAGGTGGGAAAAACCCTGAAATCAATACTCAATAATTAACAGAGTAAAAATATCATTTTTTATTATTGAAATCTCTGCTGGCTCTTTCCACCTGCCTAAGTGTGGATTAGTTTGGATTTGGATTTCAGACTTTGGATTAGTTCTCTTTTGAAACATGACACGTAAAAGAAACATTTGCGTGTGGGAAACCTTCACCAACCGAGTGAGGAAAGCACAAATGCTCTGAAAAGACATGAACAACAAAAGCTGGGACTTTGTCCTCATGTAGGCGTCAACTTTTTATTGTGTGGATTATTTTAGTTGTTTTTGTTGATGTGGGCGTTTTTGCTTTGGTTTCACTTCCAGGATTATCTTAAATATGAAAAAAAAAAAAAAAAAAATCATTCCGAGCACTCAAACATGCGACTTCCCGTTTTGTGCATTAAATGGAAAAAAACATGCTCATGCACGAACTATTTCCCTTTATCTATGCTCATGACATTTTCAAAGAAAACTATTTAAAATGCACACATAGGAGCAGCTTGTGTCATAAGATAACCCTCAAACCACTTAATTTCATAGCTCATGTATTTGAATTTTTGATTTTCCTATTTTATTCTGGGCTGCGCTCTCTTAAGCCACAATAGGCACATTAGTTGGAAGTTGAAAATAATGTGGAGCTGTTCTTTGACTCTTGCTTGGTATGTGTTACATATGATGTGTCGGTAACTCTTCTGTCTCCTGCAGCATCTCATCCGAGGAGCCTCTCAACGGGCCGAGCAACAATACCCACTTGACCTTCCTGCCCCCAGTGCCCAGCTCGCATCCAGACAGGGATGTAGGGAATTTGTTCCTAAAGCATCACAAAGTGCAAAAGCAAGACCTGGATAAGGAGACATCCAAGTCCAGATCTGATGATGCCAATAATAAAACCAGGGTCGATACCAAACGGCCTACAGTGAAGCCTGCTCGGCCAGCCAAACCTACGGACCCTCCCTTCATAGGAGACTCGTACATGAGCGAAGACGTCCCTCCGCAGACGGTGAGTTCTCCTTAACTGTGCTTAGTCTGCTGGCTTTGATTTCATCTGCTGCTGAAAATGAAACCCCCTGAGAGCAAAACGTTTATCTGATTTCAGCAGCTGTCAAAGAAATGTTTGCTGTTTTTAATCCAGGAATCTGAAATCTAATCTGTCTATATTTCACGGGCTGTTTTCCCTGTGACATGTGACATATATGTCTGTGCAGTTTGTCCTCTGACTGTAATGTGACAAATCGAGACGACTGTGTCGATGTCTCGATTTGTACAACTTCCTCTACATTTGTTTCTTGTTGTGCTTCTTCTCTCCTTACTGTGCTGTTGTGCATGTTGTACAGGATGTAATGTTTGCGTGGGTCCTGCATGTAGCCCTGCAAAAACACTCAAAAGAACTGGACAACATGCAGAACAGCACAATCAAAGACCTCAGAATGACAGGAAGTGAAACCGCATGCACTGATACACAAAAATATTTTCTCATGTTCAGTTGACGTGGACAGTATGCAATTTGGCCACAAAAAGAAGCGCATACTCTACCAAATGAGTGTCATGTTGTTTCCAGTGAATGGTAAACGTGCTGGTACTTCCTACTCAGCTTAACACTCGAAGCACTTTCACCCACTTATACAGCACTTTTATCTGTGGATGTGCAAGGTGAAGCTCAAGACTCACGATCTGGCTCAAGGATATTTTGTCACGTAGACAGTTGGAGCTGGGGATCAATCCAAAAACAACACGAACCATGATTTCCTTTGGGATTAATAAAGTATTCTGATACTGTGGCTCATTCATGTTTTAAATAAACAGCAATTAAGCTCCTTGGCAACAGAGAATATATCAGACCTTCATATTCACAAATCCACACAAGTAATAAAGGTAAACATCATCGTTACGGTGACTGACTGAAGTGGTGAGAAAAAAGCCAGCGGGTAATAAAAGTTGTAATTTGAACCCAGTAAACCAGCGGTGCCCATCACATGACTTGGTTTATCATCCCTGCAGCACTGTCACACATCTGCTTTTATTCGGGGCTGAGATGTCATAGGGCGGCTGCCATGGTTACTGGGTGGATCTGTTTTTTTCCAGTAAATGTTTAGTAATATGTTTCATGTGTTTTTGTTTGTTTTGTTTTTTCTTTGTTTGTTTGTTTTTATGGAGCCTGACTTCCACATTTCCTCACTAGGAGCACAAACTCATGGTGTCATGAGGATGGAGGAGTGTAAAACAGATTAATTATCAACTCTGACTGTTATGGATGACATTGCATGTTTTTGTAAGACTTTAATGATGAGGCCATATCATAAATCGCCTCTGTCAGTGCGCCCCAGGGCAGCTGTGGCTACAATGTAGCTGCCATCACCAGTGTGTGAATGACTGAATGTGTGAAGCGCTTTGGGGTCCTTTGGGACTAAGTAAAGTGCTATACAAATGCAGGCCATTTACCATAAATGATGATCTGTGCAGACATTATAGTTAATGATAAATTTAACAAAGACGGAACAAGAAAGACTAAAACCATGGTGTACTACCCCAGAGGAAAAATGAAAACAAAGGAGCCACTTATACCAGAAGCAAGAATACAAAACAAAGCTGCTGTTATTGTTGAGAATCTAAATACTGAACAGCAAGTTTCAGGCCATAAATAACATGACTAACATAAACGGACTGCAGAGACAGCCAAGGAGAGAAGACGCGATCGAGATAAACTAGTTGATGCATTTCTTTATTTTTATGCCACTGCATTCATTTTAGAGGTAAAGGTTGGATATTATTGGCTTTAACTTAAAAATGTTACAGCACAGGAGGTGTGCCTGACATAAAGAGCTCTGGTGGTAGCACTACCATGCTACTGATGGTAGTGCTACTGATGCACTAGGATGTGACTGTGGTTCAGGGGGTTGGGAAGCTCATCTGTAACTGGAAGGTTGCCGGTTCGATCCCCCAGCTCTCTCTGCTCTGTCTGTCCTGGGCAAGACACTTCACCTACCGCCTACTGATGGGGCCGATGGCAGCCTGGCTTCTGTCAGTCTGCCCCAGAGCAGCTTTGGCTACACCTGTAGCTGCCTCCACCAGTGTGTGAATGTGAGAGTAAATGAATAGTGGAATTGTAAAGCGCTTTGGGTGCCTAGAAAAGCGCTATATAAACCCAATTTATTATTATTATTATTATTATTATTATTATTATTATTATCCTTTGACTACGATGACCTGGATGACTGAGAACCTTCACAGACTTATTATTATTATTATTATTATTATTTATTAGCATGTAGCTGTTGTTTCTGGTACAGTTTACTGCCATGTTCCAGAGAACTTAGATCATCACTGCCTTTCTTAAATTGCGAAACTTATTCAGTCATGTTTTCTTATTAACGGTGCATTTTGGTGTTGAATGTTTTATTTTTTTTCTTTGGTTTTTATCTGTTGAAATTAATGCTTTCGATCCGACTCGGGTTGCTTCATTTTTCCTTTGAGGCTACTGTTATTGTGATATAGATATCTGTAGCTATATAGACGACCCTACGCTGTCATTTTGGTCTCTAAAATAGCGTCTGTTGCTTGAGGGTTACCCAGCAGCCAAGCTGATATGTAGTGAGTTTATTAAGATGCCTGAATTGATAAGAAAGCAGGCGTCTGTTGCTCAGGCGATACACCTTTATCATCCACTAACCGAAGCGCAGATCGGTTAGATCAGCAAGTTACTGAACAAAGAGTGAAAAGCTTGTGCACGCGAGCATGTGTGTTGAAGTATATGAATAAAGAGCGATGTGACTGTGCATGATTGGCTGCAGCGTGCAGTATGAGGCACTTTTAAAGCTCTTAGTTTCCCGGACTATCATCCGCTCAATTTCAGTGGGTAGATTTTCTTCTCTGATAACATCTGCATGTATTTTCTTATCTGTTATTTCCACTCTTGTATTTCACTCAAACAGAATATTTCTCCTCCACTAACATCTACTTCCTTGTCTACATGTGTATATACTTGTAAGGTTTTTGTTTTTTCATCAGCAATGTCTGCCTCTGTGTGTTACTTCTTGCCTCATGCTGGATGAAACCTCCAGCATCTGTCCTGTCGTAGCCCTGTTCTCTCTCCACTCTGTAATTACCAGGCAATTGCGCCCAGTGAGACTCTTATTAGGAGGTCAATATTGAGGGTGAACTTCCTGCTGAGTGAAAGTAATGATGTTGGCTTCGTAATGATCGTGAGGGACGTGCAGTAACTGCATTTAGGTCTGGAGGTAGGAGCGTCTGCATGAGGTCTGATAACAGTTATGTTGGTGTCTGCTCCACACAGGGCTGTCCGGACAGCATCCGAAGTCGGGTGGGGAAAACTGAATTTGGAGAGCGATTTCTGGAAAGTATTCCAGTTTTGCAGTGGGCCAAACACGTGACACCCGAACAGCACCGGCGTCTGAGCCATTATCCTGGAGCACATGGCTGGGGAGGGATCGATTACGACAGTGAGATTTTGATTTTATCTAAAAAATTTTCCTTTCATTGATTGCTCCTTTTGAACTCTCCAGTTTCTTGCGAAACTTATTTTAGTTTTAGTTTAACGTTCATGATGGAATGCAGCCATCACAACTCTGCAATTTTTCTCTACCCAACCAAATCAGTCTTTTTTTTATCCTCACCTCTGTGTTCAGATTTCTATTCTTAGACTTTATTAAAGCAGCTTTGCATGAGTCCATGATTCAAAATAATCTTGTTTATCTTATGCTGGGCCTTGGTGCACCCACACACCACCCACCCAGTTCCATATAAACACATCCACACTGTGACATCAAAGAATTTTAATAAAACTGTCAGGATCCGACTGCTTAGATCAAACCTGAGCTTTTGCCTCACTTAGACTGACATCATCATTTGTAGCTTTGTAACATCCACCGTTCTAACAGCACATAATGGGAAAACAAGGAAAATTGGTCAAAATTCAACTAATTGTATTATTATTTTTTAATATAAAGCTGGATTTGCCCCAGTTCAAAATGAGGTGCGTATGTGTCCTGGCGTTTTTGTTTGTTTTATTTAAACATACATTGACATGGTCCTGAAAATAAAAGCATTTACATTTTATTTAGAAAAAGGAGTGTCTTAGAGTTATTTATTATATAAAACAGACAAAAAAACCCACAAAACTGAAAATGTAAATACAGTAATACACCATAAATGTACATCAATACATTAAACAATTGCTCAGGCTGAATAATCCACAATAACTCTCTGGCAGGAAAATATCCTCCTCTAACTCTGTCTTATAAGAGCCAGACGTAGGACTACAAGTACTTCTGGATAATTTCATTGAGGACATGCTGGTCTCATCACAGCACAGATGTTTATCATAGAGATAAAAGCAGCTTCCTGTCTGTGTGCCCACATGGAGCCTCTGGGATTTTTTTTCCCCTGTTCTTTCAGGACAATCCATCCATCCGCTTCTCCTTTTCAGGATCGCGGGGGGCGCTGGAGCCTATCCCAGCTGTCATAAGGCGAGAAGCGGGGTACACCTTGGACAGGTCACCCGTCTGTCACAGGGCCAACACACCGGGACAGACAACCATTCGCACTCACATTCACACCTAGTGGCAATTTGGATTAATCAATTAACCTATCCCCACAAACTGTGGGAGGAAGCCGGAGTACCCGGAGGGAACCCACGCAAACACGGGGAGAACATGCAAACTCCACACAGAAAGACCCCGGCCTGATGGTGGAATTGAACTCAGGACCTTCTTGCTGTGCGGCAACAGTGCTAACCACCGTGCCACCATGACGCCTATATTAAACAAATCTTAGATTTAATCAGTTCTTTTGTGCCAACAGCACTGGTGGAAACACTCTCTGTCCTCAACTCACCTGCTAACTGGCAGATGTTGGACAACTGGAAGGCTCCTGGCAATAAGTCGGCGTGCAGTCGCTGTGCAGTGGTGGGGAATGGAGGGATACTGAAGAACTCCCAGAAAGGGAAGGAGATCGACAGCCATCACTATGTCTTCAGGTCGGTTCTGACGCCTTCCTTCCTGCTTCCTTTCATTAATAATGAAAATATAAGAAAAATAATGCTGATTCTATTTATTATGTGTCTCTGGATTGTTGTGGTCTTCAGGACCAACGGGGCAATCATTAAGGGCTTTGAGGAGGACGTAGGGTCTCGGACCACCCACTACACGTTCTCCACAAACACGCTGATGAATTCCATGTTGAGCTACGCAGGTGTCGGGTACAGACGACCCCCCGTGTCTAAGGTGAGGACGGAAATAAACATCTGTCTTTATTAAGTGACGACGTTAAAACGGTCTTGTCATGCTCGGCTGCTCCCTCCTCTCAAACAGGAAACGCGGTACATTTTCCTGCCGGATCACGACCGAGATTACCTGCTGATGAAAGCGGCGGCGACGCACACCCTGGTGGACAGGGGGCGTGAGAAGGGCAAAAAGTAAGCGACACTTTACAGACTGCAGCTTCAGTCCTGTTTTCTTCTGCGTTACCCGTTTTTAATTTGATTATTATCAGCATCAAGGCCCAAGGAGTGGAAGCGTCCTCTGGGTTGGTCCACTACCACTAGCAGGAGTTCTCCACACTTTATGAAGTTTTATCAAAGATTTTCTTTGGACACAAGCTGCTTTTTCACTCATTTTCAGTCCAATTGTTGTACCTGACCTTGTTCAGAGGAACAGTCATCTCACCAGAGAGCAGAGCAAAAGGCAGAAAACATCCAAAGAAGAGCTTTGAATGTTCGTCAAGAAGCCTGGAGAAGTATTTCTAAAGACTACTGAAAGAAAGAAAGCTGAATCGCAGAGCTCAGACTGTGTTGAAGAATAAGTGTGGTCATAACAAATATTGACTTTCAAGCTCATTTAAATTGTACAAACTTGTTTTTTGCCTGTATGTCTGCAACCCAAGACTTGCACAGCCAGCTATGTTTGTGCAGAGGTGCAAAAAAGGAGTCTTACTTTTTGGAAATATGATTGCTGAGATGAAGCAGATGATATTTCCTGCGGACAATCCAGCAGATTAAACCTGACTAGTCTGTATTTGTTTATAATGTCACAAGATCAAATATGTCAGAAGCATCACTGCTCATCAGTGATCAGTTCTTTGAATGTTAATACTCGTGCTCTCCAGCAGTTGTGGTGTTTTTATAGTAATGCCGTATTTCCTTCAGTCCAGTGAAGTACTTTGGTGAGGGCGTGTCAGCAGAGAAGTTGAAGATGTACCATCCTGATTTCATCCGTTACCTCAGAAACAGGTGAGCAAATTCTCACTCGTGAAAGCAGAGCTCGTGTTTCAAAAGCTGTAAGTGGGATTAAAGGAGAAGCAGCGACTGAAACCAGAGAGAGCTGCTGAGGGAAGATCCCCACGCAGCCACACTGGGCCACAGAGGTCACTGTGTGTGTGTGTGTGAGAAACTTCAAGCTTCAGTTCCTGAAAGGCTCACAGCGCAGGTTATTCATGTTTTGTGATCTTTTTGTTTCAGATTCCTCAGATCCAGCACTCTGAAAACCAGATTCAAAGACATCTACCGTCCATCAACCGGTGCCACGATGCTGCTGGCGGCGCTGCACACCTGCGATCAGGTACATTTCCAGCAGTCTGTTGTTTACTTGTCAGGAGACAAGGCCGTACTTGCCCGATAGCGTGAGAATGTTTTGACTTTGAGCAGCTGAGCTGCAGAAGCATGTGCTGCATTTCTGTTAAATTGCTGTGTGTCAAAAAGCCTCCAGAGTTATGCTTTTGATCTTTACTGTGGTGGCAGCGAGCCTTATACATCGTGTCCAGATTCCGTATCCGGTTAATTGCACATGTTAAACCCGTTTTCCAGCCTGAGGAAATGAAAATGAGCCAAGTGGGTCAAATTGAACCAAAACTGGCATTTTGCAGTTTACGTGTCACCAGATTCCTAATCTGTCTGTCTTTTGATTATAGGTAAGTGCGTACGGCTTCATGACCCCAGACTACAAGAAATACTCAGACCACTATTACGACAAAAACTATCACCCTGTGGGCTTCTTCGCCAACCACGACCTGCGTATGGAGATGAATCTGTGGCAGCAGCTGCACAAGGCCGGCCTCGTACGGCTCTACATGCGCAACTAAACGAGGATGATGAGAAATTTCATCACTCCATCTGCACGCGGCTCACCAGCATAGTCACAGGGAGACGGGATGTGCAGAAACGTGGGACTGTGCCTGTCTCAAAATGACACTTCACAACTTTCTGAAATAAACGCAAAACCAGATGATTTATTTTCATGAAGGAAATGATGATAAATTTGATTTCTAAAAGACAGCTGCTGTTATTGTTCAGCAGAGAGGTCACAGTTATGGGTCTATTATTTGTTTTGCCTCTTTTTAAAGGAATCTTTCTGTGCTGGGAAGCATTATTCTGGTGACTGGTTGGAAAATGGATCTTATGTTAATTTAAAAGAAAGAAACGATTTTTGGATTAAAGGGCCTGCTGGTCTGGACCACACAATCCTGTGACGGTAAATCCAAACGGTGTAAACTGTGAGTCACAATCTCTAAGATACTGTCAGACTGTTAAGATGCTTTCAACAACCTCAAAGGGGAGCCCTTCTCCTCCTGCTCCTCCTCATCTTCTGTCATACACGGGCTCTTCCAGTGTTTCACTTACCTGCTGGTTAAACCATCTGTTTATGAGGGGCAACCAATAAGAAGAAAGGTGGCTCGAAGGAAGCTAACGTGGTTCATTTCAAACAGAGAATAAACTGAGGGGCTGCACCAGTGTAAGATTTACTTTGAACTGTGCTACTCTGGTAGAGTTCAAAATCATGACTGTAAATCTGGGAATCGGCAGAATTTATCAGCTTTAGTTGGAGTTGAAACACTCCAGATATGCTATTTTTTTTTTTAAAGTGTTATTTCCTCTCTTTGAATAGATGGGCACAGATTCTTGTCTAGTTAAAGAGGGAACTGATTTGCTATTGTAAAAGTTTGATTGTTTTAAAATTATTTCATTATCTCTGCAGACAATCTGTGGTGATTTATGGTAATATTTGGCTTTCCTGTGAACCTTTCTGCTGCTGCTACAAGCTGAACTGGAAATTGTCCCTTCTGTCTTGTTATGTATTTATTTTTAAACCAGCAAACCACCAAAAAGTTGTTTACTCTGAGAACTTTAGATCGTATCATACGATCGGTCTCTGGCAAAGCTCAAGTCATTATTGTTTGACACAGCGAGACCGCTCTCGAGTTGGCAACGTGCTTCAAATATCCCGTCCCCGCCCTAAGTGAGCGGCCAGAGCACTGCTGGCAGTGACCACGGCCCATTTTTTATGAGTTTTCTTTTTTTCTGTGTGAGTTTACTGTGGAATGAAAAGGGAAATAATTCACTGACTGTGACTTTAAAGCTCACAAACAAATTAAGTATTTAGTTTAAGGGACGTAATTTATTCTCTTGTTTTAAACATATTTTAATTTCTTTTTTTAACACTTAACTACACTTTGTGGCCTCTACTGGACTTTCAGTGCCTTCAATGTGAAACAGCAGTTTGGGTTAATTACTGTAAGAACTGAACTTTATTGCCAGACTCCTTCAGCTCTGACTCATCAGCTTCTATCTCTGAAGTGACCGTGGGGGGTCTGCCCTCGACTACATGGATGTACTGTCTTCAAGCTTAAAGGGGATTTTATTGTATTTTATTAACAATACTACAAGTTTGAAGTGGAAGGAAGGTAACCAAACCAAAAACGGTCACATCAGGGAACGTGTGTATTTAAAAATTAGCCTTCTGTGTTATTAAATCAGTGCAGAAAAAGCAATGCAATATTTCCAGCATTTCTGCAAACTGTAGAGGGGAAGGAGACTTCTGGTTTATATACGGTGCAATTATTGATTGTGATTTTTAAAAAAAAATTAAATCCATATCTCAATGAGTTTGAGTCTTTCTGTCATAACCTGAGAGTTTAGTCACACTTTATTTTACAGCTTTGATTAATTTTTTTTCTACCAAAGATCAAGAGGAAGGTTCTAGAAATTAACATTTACTGTTACTAATTATAAAATGGAGAATTTATTTATTGGTCTGTTTTCTTAACTGCATTTTCTCATCCTCGGTCATGAGGAATTCTGGAGCTTATCCTGGACTGGTCACCAGTCTATCACAAGCCTCACACAGAGAGACTATTCACACTCACGGCCAGTTTACCCAGCAAGCATGTCTCTGGACTGTGGGAAGAAGTCATGCAAGCACAAGGAGAACATGCAAACTCCCCAGACAGCAGGCAGATTCAAACCCAGGAGCTGTTTGCTGTGAGGCAACACTGCTAACCACTGTTCCACTGTGACCCAGACAGTATTTGAGAGCTTTTCAGACATTAATCAGTCTTCAGCTGCCCTGCACCCTTGTATAAAGTCAGTATCATGTCTGATTGCACAGAATAGCCTATGACTTAATAACATGCAGTCCAATTTTATTTCTATAGCACCAAATGACGACAACAACAGTCACCTCGAGGTGCTTTATTTTAAGGTAAGGACACTACAATAAAACTAGAAAGTACAACAATGAAATGACCCCCTGTGAGCAAACGCCTAGTGACAGTGGGAAGGAAAAACTCCTTTTAACAGGAAGAAACCTTCATCAGGAGTCTTGCACCACCTTTTCCATGTTGTTCTGTTTTCTCCACTAAATTTTGTACGCTGTAACATTTATCGTAAAGCTTTAGTTACTTCTATCCTAAAATCTCCAAAATTCTAAATACCAAAATATATTAGCTCTATAAACATTCAAAATGAAATATTAATTAATGCATAATATCATGATTCTGCATAATGAGCACGGTTTCTATAAATCTTTTGGAATATAAAATTAGAATTATGCTGATTTTGGCTGCATGAAAGCCAGAAATTTGTGCCCCAACAGGCACTGAATGATTGTTTCCAACTTTTTGAAACAAGTCTTTTAAACTAAATTACACATGTCTCTTGTGAGAAAGATATCTATTCTTTAACTTAAGATCTGATATGACATAGGGCCTCTAAACGTGCTATTCCACCTTGCTGATATGCATTGAGAATAGCTGTGTGTCAACACATGTGTAAATGCACTAGTTTGGCACAAAGCCATCAGCTAAAAAAATGAAAGAATGTTTTCTTTGTTGTTAATTGTTTAATATGTTTAAATTTACACTCATTTATATTTGAGGTTATCGTTATTTTAAATGAAGTTTTACTTCAAGATATTTTTGGTCATACTGAGTGACATACCATCCCACTTGTACGCCTTTTAACCGGCGCCAAAGGTTTCAGTTCATACTCCAATCCAGAAGGTGGTGCTAACGCACCTGAAGTCAGCTCCCCGTGCACTGTTCACCAAAGAAGAGCAGCAAAAAGGAGACAATAAACGAAGTGGATCTTCAATACCGCAACACTGAGACGGTCTTTTGAATTAAACCCAGAAATTAAACCCCTCGAAGTCTATCAGCACCAGGGGATCGATTAAAAACGAGATCGCTGGTAAGAAAACTCAGATTTAACGTGCAGTGACTCTCCGAGAGGAAACGGCTAGCTGCTAGCTCATCGTAGGGGGTGGATGAAGAAAAGAGTTACACAAAAACGGAGCATCTCATCTCTTGTCAATCCCAAACGGCACACAAATGACAAAAGACCATAGTTCGGCTATTTATTAGTTAATAATGAAGTATTAACGCGAATGAAAAAGGCGGAACCCAATAGCGAGGATTGAAGCGGATACCCGGACGGTTTACAGCGCGCACACAGCCAAGTTATTTTTACAGTAAAAAATCTCTTTTTATTCAGTCTGTGACAAAAGCCGCGATGAAACGCAGTATTTGGGCGCTTTTGTCGATTATATAGGCCAGAATTAGATGAGCTGAGCCTGAATTGCAGGCCGCAGCCGCAGGGGGGAAGAGAGCAGCTGGCGAGTCGGACGGTTTCCAGCTCTTTGTCTGAACCGGAAGTGCAGAAACATTGACATCCTGTTGAGGCCGATCCCCCCCATCATGATTTTGTTTGGTTTTTTTTAGACTGCAGCAAATCCAGTATTATCCAATATTATCGTACTTTAACGATTATTAATAAACATATGAAAATACAAATAAATGAAGAAAAATGGCACCTCAGAACTTATTACATATCCAAGGATATTGCAGGACTTCTCTATAAAGGACAAGAAGCCATTAATCTGGTGATTTAGCCTAGTTTATTCCTAGTTTGTACTCTGTGTTTCCAGCAGTGTAAAATATTCATCTTTTTATAAAGGTATAAAAACATGGCAGTTCCACATTATTTTAAACTGAAACTCTGAACATAACCTGCTCCCAACAATTTGTTTTATTCTGCTGGCTGCAGATTTGGTGCTGTTTAGTGTTTGAGAGTAAAGAATAATATATAAAAACAGAATTCAAACATAGGCTTATGTACAAGCAAGTAAAGTGTAGGTTAAGATTAGATGATGCTCATACTTACTTACTTAGACTTAGTTCCTCCTACGCCGAGCGGCGCATCGGGCAGCTAGTGATCTCCATCGATGTCGGTCAGCAGCGACTGCTTCAGCTTCGTCCCAGGCAATGTCGACAGTTCTCAGATCGTCCATATGATGATGCTCATAGAACAATAAAATTGTTTGCTGTTGAGGATCTATTTTTATTACTGATGCTCATCAGGGAAACACAAAGACTTTAGAAGCTACTGAAAATCTTTAGACCCTCCCACTGATTCCCCAGAGGTCTGCAGCAGGTACCACAAAGCAGGATTTTGTATTTCATACCCCTAACCCTCCAGATTAGAGATCAGCATGTATGAAATCTCTGCCTACTGACCAATCAATTCACCATGAAATAGCGTCATCATTCCTGGAAGATCCCTTGGACCTCTGTGTGTGAACAGTAGAAGGTTCTAAAGAAATAAATGCAATTTTATTTCTTGCCTGTTTTTTTCCTCTTGGTAGCAAACAGTTTTACAATTTCATTGATCCTAAAACAGGCCATGTAAACTGTACTTGCTGATCTCATATTAAATTTGTATATAAACTGAGCCTATGCTTGAAGTCAGTTTTTATATTTAATCTGTACTCTCAAATGAGTCTGCAGCTGATAGAATAAAAACTAAAACTGCTAGGAGCGAGCAGGTTTGATTTAAATCAGCTGGAATCACCACATTTTCACTGATTCTTTTCTTTACAGCATGTTTTATGTGTGCAATTTGTTAAGCCGTGCTTTACTAAAATCACTGACTAAAGTGAAAACTGTGACTTGCTTTGTTACAGGAAACTGCGTGTATTAATTTGATGATTTAGAAAATGTACAAATGTTATGCTTGATTCTAATCTGCTGCTGTTTATCCTGATCATCAGTGTTAGAAAAAGTGAAAAAGCCTTCAAAATTGATGTGCAGGGAAAGAAGCATAAGCATCATATTGCATTCAGGGGCGTTTCTTAAGACGTAATGTAGAAAATCTAGCCTTAGTTTGCCTATCGGCCATTCATTAAAAAAATAAGAAAAACAAAAGGAATAAAAGTGTTCTGCATAAAATTGGCTTTACTTTTTTATGGTTAATGCTACATTTTTGTTCAGCCTGTTGAATTACTGCTGAGAATCTGCTCTTCAGCTGGATTTAACTGTCGACACAGTTACATCCCTAACTTGTTCCTGTTTTTCCTGCAGATGTTTAATAGCTGTCGGTGATTAAAGAAGTTCCTCATGAGCGAAACCCCAGTCTGGACCAGCATGAACCCGGAGACCCTCCACATAAAGGAGGAACAGGAGGAAATCTTGACCAGCCACGAGGAACAGCAGAGTAGTGGTCTGGAGGAGGCGGATATCATTAAGGTCATAATCACTGCAGTTCCTGTGAAAACTGAAGATGATGAAGAAAAACCTCAGTTCATACCCTTTCATCAAAGCCAAGCTGAGGACAACAGAGATACAGAGCCTGAGAGCGATGGACCAGAACCGAGCAGTGACCCGGATCTTCAAAGTGAGTTTAAACCTGATGCTGATGAAAAGGCTTCAGACTATTCTGAGACTACTGATGAGTCTGGACCTGAAAACGAAGACAGCGATGGCGGCTGGAAGGAGGGCAGGGCACTGGAGTCAGACTTAAATATGGATGTGGATTGTAATGCGGCAAAAAAATTCTTAAGCTGCACTTTGTGGGGTCAGCAGTTTATCTACAAGCAGTGTCTTCAGAAACAGCTGACATGCCATTCAGGACAAACTCCTTCCAGCTGTTTGGTTGATAACAGCTGCGAGGTAAAGCAAAACGTAGATTCCCAGGTGGTGGCCCCAACAGGTGTGAAACAGTTTATCTGCGAGTTGTGTAGTGAAGTATTTTACCGAAAATCAGAATTTAAGAGGCACAAGAAAATGCACAACGGGGGGAAGGCATTCAGCTGCGACTATTGCGGTAAAGGATTTAACCGAACGTCAGATCTCAGGACACACATGAGGGTCCACACAGGTGAGAAACCCTTTAGCTGTAGTAGCTGTGGACAGAGATTCAACCAAAAGATACACCTTAAGACGCACATGAGAATTCACACCGGAGAGAAGCCGTTTGTTTGCGAGGAGTGCGGTAAAAGGTTCAGCCAGCAGGGAAATCTGACAACTCACATGCGAGTCCACACCGGAGAGAAACCGCTAGCCTGCGAAGACTGTGGGCAAAGGTTTAACCAGCAGACGCATCTTAAGGCACACATGCGAGTGCACACAGGAGAGAAACCCTTTCAATGTAGTGACTGTGATAAAACGTTTAAACGAAAGACGCACCTTAAGACCCACATGAGAGTCCACACTGGAGAGAAACCTTTCGGTTGCAAGGACTGCGGTAAAAGGTTTTACCGAAACACAGATCTTAAGACTCACTTGAGAGTCCACACGGGAGAGAAACCGTTTGGATGCGACGAGTGCGGCCAGAGGTTCAACCAAAAGACGCATCTTAAGGAGCACATGAGGCTCCACACAGGAGAGAAACCCTTTCACTGCAACAAATGTGGCAAGAGATTTAATCGTAAGACGCATCTTAACTCACACATGAGAGTCCACGCAGAATGAAAACGTCAAGGCTGCTCGGTTTGTTGTAAGAGATTATTTGCCGTGTGGAGGCAAGTCTGCAAGAACCACAGCATTTTTTTAATTGTCCTGTAACGTTTACGTTTTTTAAGCTTTCTTCAGTGCGTAGTTCAGAATATTTTAAACAAAATGATATTTGCTTCATCTGCTGGATGTTTAATGAAATACTAATGCTGAGGCTTCTTTAGTTTCCCTAAGCTAACCTCAGGTTTTGTTATTTAAAGAACTCAAATAGAAAACAACTGTACTGTTACTAAAAACACTTAATTTAAGCCTGCGCTACGTATTAACTCTCTGTTGGGCTCTGTTGTATGTCAGTCCACACCAATACTTGTGCTCGTACAAAGACTTTTTTATAATGTGTTTTGATGTTTAAGCAGTGAGTCTGAATGAAACTAATCTGAACAGAAAACATAATTTAAAAACTGTTATGGTGGATTATTATGGTAGTCCCTATTAGGGTTGGGCAATTGGACGAATATATCGACTAGTTTTACAAGGGCGATTTATTTATTTGTTTGCCCATGAGCAAGTTTGCTAATAATGATGGAGCTAATAGAAGCAGTCAACAGAAAAAAAAATAGCACTGTTTTAACAGCACCCTCTTTCATCTGCGAGCAAATGCCCCCACCTCAGAGTGTGCCCAAGTGCTTGTTGATGTGGCTGCAGAAGCTGTTGATAGCCTAGCATACTCAGCTGGATGGTGGACACGTGCATGCTCATGCAAGTTAGTCGTGTTTGAGTACTTTGCTCGAACTATACGTCTGCACAAGTGGCACACTGCTTTGGTTACATCTTTAGGTTTACCTCTTTCATCTGGTTTAAGGCCAAAGAAATCCCAAATTGGCAACTTTTAATTTTTTAGTGCTGTCAGCGTTAACACTCCTTCATCATGACTAACGCGATTTACAATTAACCCATCTGGAGCGCAGACTGAGTCAAAATCCCTGAAATGTCTCTGTCAACGCATTTCGGCAGTTTGTCCTAATTTTGGTCATTCTGCGCTCCAGATGGGTCGAGAGCGTTAAAAATTTTAATCGTGATGACCGTGTTTAAGCCACGTTAGCGCTGACAGCGTTTTTTTGCTTTTTTTTTTTGGAAATTAGTTCACCCATGTTTGAACTTCTTCTGTGGTGTAAACGTGCATGATTACATAGCCCCGCCCATCAAGACATCTGCGCACGCACGAATATATGGCCCATCGGCGATTGTTGGACTGACGATTGCCGGTTGGAAAATTTTTACATATTGCCCAACCCTAGTTCCCATGTAGCATCACTAAACGAATGTTTTTTTTTCTTTTACTATGTGCTACTGGCAGGTTCACTGAAAAATACTACTTTGTAATATAATATACATTTCAGCCAATCCTGTTTGTAAAATGTATGTACTGTAATGTAAATGACTTTCAGATTCAGCTGCCTGTTGACGAGAACACTACTACATGTACTGCTGTATTTGCATGTTGTCTCTCAAAGTGTTTTATTAAAGGTGTGTTCCTGTAACGCATCAGAATGTTCTCAGACTTACCTTTTTGTTACAGTAACAGCATATGATTCTTCTTCTTCAGTGTTTTGGTGAGACTGTCCTCAACAAAACAGCTGGATTGTTTTTGTTTTTTTTAATTAAAGCTGTCATTAGGACTAGTTAGATCTTAAAGGTAAGTGCAAAATATTGGCAGAACTCAAAATCCTGTAGCCTAGAGACTGGAGGAGCTTGTTAACATTTTCCAACGCTACCCGGATGTTGTTTTAACAAGTTTATCAGCATGTGAGGTCAAGTCATATAACCTTCATTGGATGTAATAATATCAAATATTTGCAAAGCACTTAAAAGTTATAAAACCACACATAAAGATGAATACATGTTCCACATGGGACGGGTGGGCAAAAAGAAGCTTTTGACCTAACTAAAGCTAAAGTTTAGTTAGGTCAAAAATTCAAACTATAAATGCTCGAAAGGAAACAGGCTATTTGTGTCCAGTGAAGGGAATCCAAGGAACAGCTTACATTAATTAAGCTAATGATTAAGAGGAAGGAAAACTATACAACTATACAAATGACTATCAAAAGAAGAGTTAACCTAGGACCTGGCGTCTACATATGAGGTAATCACGTTTTGGGTTATTTAGACCAAATACTCAATTTTGCTCTACAAGGGCCTGATACCCACTTACGAGGACATTATCCTGCTACTGTTCTATTGAAATTTTAAACGAATATCCTCATATGTGGCTCTGATTTTTCTTAGAAACAAAAATTAGGTAAAAAAAAAAAATCTTTGCTTTTACATTCATCAGGTCCCAATCATACGGAGCCCCGCAGGGTACATGGGAGAAGAAATAAAATTAAGACATCACATATTTGCAAAAGTGCTCTGACGTTTTCGGAGATCTGACACCCACCATCTCGAAGCTAACGGGAGGTCGAGACCTACTACAGACCTACTACAGGTCGAGACCTACTACAACTCGGGATCTCGCAAAAGTTTTGCGAGATCCCGAGTTAGTTTTGCGAGATCCCTAGTTTGTTTTGCGAGATCTACTTTTGAGCACCTACGCCTGTGTGCTCCCACATTAATCACACTCTATCCCAGCTGCAAACTGGGGTGGGACACAATATATACCTTTGCCTGCATGGCTCCTAATTGATGAAGACACAGTAGTTTAACCTAAATGACTTATCCATAATTTGATGAAGGCAGTGTGCAAAGAGCTTCAGTTTAAGGTCAAAGGGAAAATCATTTAATTTATATTTTTTGCAATAAATACTCAATAATAATGATCAGTTTTCTAATCTGCAAATCAGGACCAAACATAGAAACATTGTTATATGCGTACCACATCCACTGCACATATTCTTTTGTTGGTATTACTGAGAATCAGCTTTACAGTTTGAGTATGTAAAAGAATTCCTTCAGCAGAGAATCACAGCATGATTGGTAAAATAATCAGTGAAAATTTGGTGGTTTTAAACTCAAAACTCTGCTGTTGACCAGATTATGTGTTCAGCAGTTTTGATTATATGGAGAACAACATACGAGCTTTCAGAGAAGTACAATCACATCCATTTTTGTAAGTCGCTGCGCCTTCAAGACTCGGAATATTCATCACGCCATCACTAACTTAACATGTTCAAAACAAAGTATATGCACACTATCTACTATTAACACTATCCCCACAAAACGGTGTTGATTTCTCAACAGATCTATTCACTGTCAGACAACCAGCATGCTCATTTAAGTGCAATGGAAAATCATCCAAATTCAAAAACAAAAGTCCTTATTCATACTGCTAATGCTCTATAACCACAAACAAACCCAAAAACATTGTTCAGTTATTATTAGTGTAAAAAATTTAATGTGTGGTAATCTGCAAAAAAGGAAGCAGCTGGAAGAAACAGTTTTTATTCCATCTTTAATACAGTTAATTGTGAAGGAAGCAACAAGACTGAAATTCCAGAGGCCTGCACTATGAGGAAAAAAAACTCAGCATATTCAGGATTTATTTAACTAACATTTGCAATCAGGATCAATAAGTCAGCCCAGTCTAGCTACGAGGACTTTTACATATAGAGGGCAGTGTTTGCAGCATATCACCAGGCACAGACAGACAGGTCTACTGGCAACAGAGCAGCATATTTTACACATGAAGAGCAAACTACAAATCAGAAATACTAGTCACAAGAACATCATCTGTGAAGTGCTCTACAGGCTGTCAGTCACCTACTTTTCATTGTTTTGGGCAAATACTTCAAAATATCTACTAAAAATAATCATTTCTGCATGTCCTTTTTTTTTTTTTAGGTTTTGTGCGGTATTACTTTATAATGCATTAGTAATGAGAAGTGTGTAATAAAAACTTTAGATTACTGTTCAGTAGAATTAGTTCTTCATATTTAGCACAGCCAGCAGACAGATTGTCATGTAGTGTTTATACATTCGATCAAAAATCAGTGAGACAGACTGAAAGGCGCCCGGTCCATCAAAGGCCAGAAAACAGCTACAGAAGTCAAGTGTCTATAACCCAAAAGGTTCGAGATGTTCAGGCACAAAATGACAGGCATGTGATTCAGTTGTTGAAGCTGCAGTTGTGTGTACACTCATGTGTCTCTTCAAACTTCCCTGTCTGGTATATCTTTCGCCGCAGACGCCACAGGAGAACGGCTTCTCTCCCGTGTGGACGCTCATGTGTCTCTTGAGAGTATTCTGCTGTCTAAATCTCTTTCCACACAGACCACAACCGAAAGGCTTCTCTCCTGTGTGAACTCGTGTGTGACTCTTCAGAACCCCTTGCTGTGCAAATCTCTCGCCGCAAACACCACAGCTAAATGGTTTCTCTCCCGTGTGGACTCTCGTGTGTGTCTTAAGGTGCGTATTGGAACTGAAAGTCTTGCCACAGTCAACACAAACAAACGGTTTTTCTCCTGTGTGGACTCGCATGTGTCTTTTAAGAGTAAAATTAACTCTAAATCTTTTCCCACAAGCATCACAGCCAAATGGAGTCTCTCCTGTGTGGACTCGTAAGTGTTCCTTAAAATTTGACTTCTGGCTGAACCTTTTACCACAAAAACCACAATCAAAGGGTTTTTCGCCTGTGTGAACTCTCATGTGCGTCTTAAAATGTGTCTTCCTGCTAAATTTCTCGCCACAAACAGCACAACAAAAAGGTTTCTCTCCAGTGTGGATTCTCATGTGTCTGTGGAGAGACTGCCTGTGGAGAAAACGTTTTCCACACTCAGAGCAGCTAAAGGGTTTTTTGGTAGTGTCACATCTCACGTGACAATTTACACCTGACTCAGGTGACCTGCTTGCCTCCCAGTCCTTGTCACTGTCTTCAGTTTCAGGTCTAAAATCTGACAAAGGTCCCTGCCATTCATCACCATCGTTACTGAGTTCAGTCTCAGAGGAGTCCGAATCATTTTCCACTTCATTAGGTTGTAAAGTACTTTTTGTATCAAGGTTTCTGGCTGATTCTGGTCCTCCACAGTCGTCTCCATCAGTCTCAGTTTTTATTTGTTTACTTGTTTGATGACAGTAAAGCTCTGAAGAATTAGGTTTCTCTTCACCATCTTCACTCTTCACAGGAGCAGCAGTGAACGGGAGCCTGCTGGTATCAGCATCCTCCAGCCCTTTAAAGTGTTCTGCTGTTTGAGTGGTGCACAGTTCCTCACGCTCCTCCTTTATGCGCAGGGGCTCTTGGGACCACTGGTCATCAGAGGGGCTCCATTCTGGGGGAACCTCTTCTTTAATCACCAACAGCTGTTGGACATCAGCATGAAACTCTGAAACACACAGAGACATCACCTGGAAAGCACTTATTTTACAAATATCACAACACAATAACCTTATAAAACACAGATAAAAAAAATAACAGATAAAAACAAGAATAATCTGTCATTAAAATGTGAATAAAAAGGCTTAGAATAATGACTATTGTATGAGACAGGTTATTAAAAAACACCGCAAACAGTAACAAAAACAAAACAAGCCCTTGAAACAATTACAATAAATAGAGGTCAACAAAAAAACCTCTATCTGCTCACTTATCACCAGCTAAATGTCAGTAAAAAAAATCTAAATTCATCTTAAGAGCTTGTTGTTTCTTTTGTTTAAAATAAAGATCCCTTTTTCATCTTCCACCTTTTTGCTGCTCTTACTGCTTTTAATAGGAGCCACTGTTGCAACAAATGACTTGTTGGGGTGAATAATACCAAGTCATTTTGAGCCAGAAGGGACAAACTGGAATCAGTTGTTACCAAGGTGACTTTCTATTTTACTTTTTATTATGATTTCTTATTATGTTTTTTGTGTTTTCAGGAGCAACCTGACCAAAAGGGAAGCAGAAATTTCACCAAATACAACCAAACAGTTTAAAGATAATTTAAGTGGCCAAAAAGCACTAAATTGATTACAATGTAGGTACAGTAATAGGTGTTTATTAAGAACAGGAAAGGGCAGTTTAAGCAAATAAAGTGCATAGGTGTGAGTGCAAATGGTTGTCTGTCCCTGTGTGTTAGCCCTGCGACAGACTGGCGACCTGTCCAGGGTGTACCCCGCCTCTCGCCCTATGACAGCTTGGATAGGCTCCAGCCCCCCCTCGCAACCCTGAAAAGGATAAGCGGAAGCCAATGGATGGATGGATATATAAGTGAGATGGCTTTATCCTACATAA
>NW_024582367.1:228661-243634 GCF_018398535.1 Haplochromis burtoni | reverse complement strand
CCCTATGACAGCTGGGATAGGCTCCAGCCCCCCCTCGCAACCCTGAAAAGGATAAGCGGAAGCCAATGGATGGATGGATATATAAGTGAGATGGCTTTATCCTACATAAAGCCAGCTCACTAAAATCTATATTTATTAAGATGAGTAAAAACATTGGACATTAAAACACCTTGAATCAAATTTCGCCCATTTACTTACGCTGAACTAGAATATTAACGCTGTTGTTGTGTGCCCCGTCTAAAACGCCCGGGTACTACACAGGACCACCGATGGGTTCCGCCGTTTTTAAGCCGTTTTAACATCGATTTGTGGCAGATTTACATCATTTAAAAAGGCCGGTTTGTAGGTGAAAAGTTTATTTCGCCCACCAGTACAACGAGCTAGCAGCTAGGAAGCCGTTTCCTTCCGGAGAAACATCTCACGTTAAATCTGTGATTTTCTCACCGGTAGTTTGGTTGAGATCAGCATCCTGCAGCTGATGCGGTTTGATCCGCGGCTTTCGTTCATAAGGCTGACTCTCGATGCCGTTGCGTTGACGATAATCCGCTTCATTCATTGTTCTCGTCTTTAAAATCAACTGTAAGCTCGTTTGAATTGAACCAGGCGACTCGGTCAGAAGATCGATGGCCGTGTATTCACACTTCTATACGACCTCATCAATAGTTGGACAGGGCTCTCATTTTTCAGTGTTGTTGTGAAATGGATTTATTGGGGTGTTTTGGGCAGGCATTTGCGGAGGCACCTTTTTTTTTAATAGGAAAAAAACGTAACAGACACTTTTAAAATGTATTTTTTAAACATTTAATTATTTTTCATGCAGAAATTATAGACAAGAACATATGAATGATAACAAAATATAAGAAACAGTGTATATAATAATAATAATCATACTCATAATAACAACAACAATAATAATAATTATTAATATTATTATTATAAGGCTTATAATGCAGAAAACAGGACAGAAAGGGGCCAATTAGTTTTAAAAATGAAACTTTAAGTCTTTATAAATAGGTGCTCTGTTGATATTTCTTTAATTTCTTAAAAATTGAACTAATCGTGATGACGGCGTTAATGTTGAAGGAAAAACTCCCTTTTGACATTTAAATGGAGCAAGAAAACTTCTAAAAGCTCCCTTTAAATGCTTTTAGAAGCATTTAATTTAATTTAATTTAATTTTTTACCACATTGGTTCTATTTTCTTAGACTATTGTATTCCTATTATTATTCAAGTTCACAATTTCCTTACTCAGGGGTTGCAGTTCTCATCTTATATAGAACTCTCTTAACCCTTTAAGACCTACCATAGAACCAAGTCCGCCAGAGCTTATATTATATTTTTACATGCTGTAGAGCCATTTTTGGGAGCATTTCAAGTTGATATACATCAATACAACCATTATAGCCCAAATTTTAATGATATGTATGCATTAAGTGCATAGTAATTACATAAATTGCAAAAAAGTGCAATAAACTACAAAAACATTTAAAATTGTTTTTGTTTTTTTTGTTTTTTACATATATTTCTAGTTAGAGAAATTTAAGAGGCGTATCCCTCAAAACTGTAAATACAAAAAAGTTGCACAAAATAGTTTCCCACCACAGGAAATTTATTTTAAGTGTCTTCATAGTTTTATTTTTTATATACTGCAGGAAAAACGAAAATAAATATTATAATGCAGATTTAAAAAAAAACAAAACAGCATATGCATCAAAGTAAACTATTTCCAGCAGTGCAATATGAGTCCTAAGCGTCCCAGAAACGACACAGAAAGTCATAAAGTCAAACATAACTTTTAAAAACACAAGTATAGGCTCATAAGGCCCTGATGGTAAAAAAAAACTACATTTCCGCAAAATACGTCACTTCCGGTTTCAGGCAGGTCATGGCGGACATGCGATAGTTCGCGCTGATGGACGTAGGAAGTGTTACAAACAGCTGATCGGATGGGTAAAGCGTGTTTCTGGGATATTATGTTTTTGTTGCTGCAAGTGGTTTTTATGACATTTTTGCAAAGCTTTATGTGGAAGGAAACTGTGATCGAGGACAAGCTGATGGCATAAGATGTAAGTACAACCCCTCCGGTTTCATATGCAAAAGAAAAATATTGCGCTAGCTTACGTGGTTGCAGTGCTACCGGGATTTAAAAATAGTTAAGCAAAACGGAGCGTGCCCGCTCTGACTGGCTTTAAAGGGTTAAGTGACCAGGTTCCCATTTCAACTTTTCTTCATATACTTGGTGTAAGCTTTTTCTTATTTGTCACTTTTAATTTTCGTTACTATCCTTATGTCTCTGTCTGTTATTTCTTTAAATGTAAGAGGTTTAAGAAACAGTGTTAAACATAAGGCTATTTTTTTGTTTTGCAAACAGTTCAACTCAGATTTTGGAAGATTTAATGGTATAATTTTGAATTCTGACATAGATAAAGATGGTCATTACATTTGTCTAATAGTTGAGGCTGCACACTCTATCTATATTTTAGACAATGTGTATGGTTTTAACTGTCAGAGGGAGAATAAATGGTAAATGGCCTGTATTTGTATAGCGCTTTTCTAGTCCCTAAGGACCCCAAAGCGCTTTACACATCCAGTCACACACACATTCACACACTGGTGATGGCAGCTACATTGTAGCCACAGCCACCCTGGGGAGCACTGACAGAGGCGAGGCTGCCGGACACTGGCGCCACCGGGCCCTCTGACCACCTGTGACCAGGACACAACGACCGAGACTGTCCAAGCCGGGGCTCGAACCGGCAACCTTCCGATTACAAGGCGAACTCCCAACTCTTGAGCCACGATCGCCCCAAAATAAACTATATTTTGATACGTTGGAGGAGCGCCTACTATGCTGGTTATCAATTATTTACAAGATTTATTAATGAGAGGAGACAACTTAAACAAGAGCAAGGTGATAAACAGAAACTCTGCACAGGTGCAGGGAAACCAGGGGACGGAGAAACGGTCAGGCACACAGAACACAGGGAGAGCACGGGCTGGAAGTTCTGCAACAGAGGAGAGAGGTGTCACAACGAGTGAGAGAGACAAGGCCAACTTTTACAGACAGGTGAGAGAGCGCAGACTGTCAATAGCATCACAGCAGATTCTTTTGTCACACATTAGGTGATCAGTCAAACAGCTCTGTTAAACGTATGGAATTCACATTGAGTATAGATGGATATTAAGAAATATAAAACTTCCAGTCCTGAATGGACATCAATGATTAAATTTAACAGTAACTATAGCAACAAATCACATCTGTTGTCCAGAGGCGCTTTACATTGGAAGGCAGAGACCCTATACTAGGACTGGGCGATATCACCCAAAATTCATATCTCGATATTCTTTAGCTGGTTGACGATATATGATAGACATCTTGATATTTTTTAAAGCCATAAAGTAAGAACAAAAAGAGAGCTCGTAGTCAAAGCTGTGTCCCAAATCTCACATAAGCACTTTTATTAACATACAGCGCAGATGTACAAGAAAAAATTACTCAGAAATAAATTATCAGCATTTATTAAATAATCATGCTCCATAAATAAAATAAAACAATGTTGTTTTTGTGCATAACAAAAAGCTAAATGTAAACTAACAGACGCTGAGCACAATAACAAAGACAGATTTCGCAGCTGCTCTGTTCCCAAGTTCTACTGTGTGACTGACAGCCTGGAGTTTGAAATCCTCTTTGTAACCGTGTCTCTTAACAGGTGCCATTTGTGGTCCTTATACACACACAGTACGGTAATATTACGTTGAAGCAGAGTACGTATCACTCCGCGAGGCTTCTCGGTAGACATAATGATCCAACAATCCATCAAGCAGTGCAGTTTCGTAGTTTACCAAAGTCGTACCAAAATATTTTTTGAAAGGTTTCTGAGCGCTGTGTACCACATAAAATCAGTTCGCGGCCAGTGACAGTGATTTTATGTGGTTTGCGGTTCTGTGTGAACCAGAATTTATCCATAAGGCGCGCTGTCGATTTTTGAGAAATAAAGGATTTTAGTATGTATCCTGAAACAAGATAACATTCATTAGTAGAGATTGGGAAAACTTCTGTTTACCTTTGTTAGCCACTTGGCTATGATAGTAAACAGTGGGACAGAGGGACTGGTCGCCCAGGGCACCAAACAGGTTAGGACCGCCCCTGGGTGTATGGTAGGTGGGGCTGGCTCTACACTGGGGCAAGAGGGGCCAACCACTGCGAGCCTGTTGGCTGTGGTTTAAACGTTTTTTGAGGCTCACCGATTTGTAATGCTCCTGCTCACAACAATCGTGTAATTTCACTGGACAAATTTGCACCATTTTATTTTTTTGGAATTAGGCTCATTTTTTTGCATGTGAATAAATAGATCCGACCAGTGAGAGCGTTGGATTTGGCAACACGTGTGCTCATAGCTTAAAACGCGCTCAGATTATTTTTACAGTCTCACTGATTAAATTACAAAACACTTCTTATGGGAGGCAAAAAAGTGCGTAACTTCTAACGTTCAACAGGTTTCTTTTTTTATATAATTTCTTATAATTTTGAAGCTGTTTAAAGTTTCATTGATATTAAAAATCATAATTCATCTAATGATGAATGACTTTACTATAAAAGCAAAAACGTGTTAAAACAGTAAAAAGGGTAACTTAATATAGTTACAAAGATTTATTGCCCAGTTTTAAAAAAAGATTATTTCATACTTGAGATAGCTTCAGTTTTCTACATATATGTTCCCATATATTTTATATATTTGTATGGAAACATATATATATTATTTATATAGGCAAGGACAAAACCACAAATTTTGTATTCATGGATAGTTTTTGGTTTATTTTTTAAGTACAATGAAGACAAACATGAGGGCAGAAAAGTAAAGCTTGTTAATAATACAAATACACTTCACAACAAAACCTATAGTGTTACAGTATCTATCTGCAGTAACATGTGCGAACTTTCATGCTGCTTCAGCTGTTCAGATGTTGAACATTTTTCACCACAAACGCCACACAAAAACTGTTTGTCTCTCCTGTGGATGCTCATGTGTCTCTTAAGTCGTGTATTGGAACTAAATGTTTTCCCACACTCGTCACAGCCGAACAGTTTCTCTCCTGTGTGGCCTCTTAAGTGCTCCTTAAATCGTGTGCTGCGGTTAAATCGTTTTCCACATATATCGCATCCAAACGGTTTCTCACCTGTGTGGACGCTGGTGTGTCTTTTAAGAGCATTCTGGTGTCCAAATCTTTTCCCACATATATCACAACCAAATGGTTTCTCCCCTGTGTGGATTCTCATGTGTCTTTTCAGACCTTCATGTTCTGTAAACCCTTTACCACAAACACTACAGCCAAAAGGTCTCTCGCCTGTGTGGACCCTCATGTGTACTTTAAAACTATACTTAAATTTAAATGTCTTTCCACAAGAATCACAACTAAATGGTTTCTCCTGTGTGTGTACTCGCATGTGATTCTTAAGATGAGTGTTACGACTAAATGTTTTTCCACAGTCTTCACAACCAAATGGCTTCTCTCCTGTGTGGACTCTCATGTGCGTTTTAAGAGTAAACTCAAGTCCAAATCTTTTTCCACAAGCTTCACAGCTAAAGGGTTTCTCTCCCGTGTGGACGGTCATGTGTCTCTTAAGATGTGTATTGCAGCTGAAGGTTTTACCGCAAACAGCACAAGCCAGTGATTTCTCTCCTCGGCGTTGTCGCTTCTGAGATTCCGGTTGTGTAAATGTTTTAACGCAAACATCACTGACAAACTGAGGCTCAGTTGCAACACTCTCCTTCCACGCTATACCACCCACTTCAGTTTCAGGTCCAGAATCTGACAGAGGTTCCTGCCAAACATCCTCCTCCTCCTCCTCATCTTCATAACTGACTTCAGTCTCGGAAGAGTCTAAAGTCTTTTTCTTATTATTTACTAATAAATGACAATTTAGATCTGGGCTCCAGACTGATTCCAGTCGTCCATATGCATCTTCCTCAATTTCCGTCTTGATCTGTTTAGCTAAGCAGCCGATAGGCGGCTCTGTCTGTGTGGATTCTTCTGTTTGGCTTTGATGACGATATGAGCACTGAGGCTTCTCTTCATCGTCATCATCTTCAGTCTTCACAGTAACAATAGTGAACGGTAACCTGCTGAGATCTGCCTCCTCCAACCTATTGATCTGCTGTCCCTCCTCACTGCTCCAGGGTTCCTCCTGCTCCTGCTTTATGTGGAGGAACTCGGCGGCTTGCAGGTCCCGCCTGGGGCTCCAATCTTGAGGAACTTCTTTAATCACCAGCAGCTGCCGGACATCTTCAGGTAACACTGAAACACACATGGACAGAAAAGACTGACATTAAAATTCTACAGCAGCATAGCACACCCATTAAAAACCCTGATATACAGATATATATTCATTCGTTGGTGTCTAATTATTTACTCCCTTTCGATGGCATTACCGTTATTTTTTTTACAGTAGGTCCTTTTAGTCACGTTTTTAACAAATCTGTAGGACTGGTTTTTAAAAGCTGTGTGACGTTGTCAAATTTAGAAATATCCTGACTCAGTGTGATGCTAAAAAAATCATGCCGGGCTGAATTGTAGTAATTTGTTATTAAACCTTCAGCTGATGCAAAATGACACAATGGGAGTACCAACAGGGACTGGAAAGGGCCAATCTTCTTCACATTTTTCTTCTTTTCCTTTAGGGGTTGCCACAGCAGATCATCTGTCTCCATCTCTCCATCCCACTGTTACACCTGCCTTGTTCCCATTCAAACACATGTATTCTGTCTTCTTCTACTGATTTTATTCCTCTTCTCTCCAGAGCATACCTCCACCTCCCCAGGGTCTCCTCCACCTGCTCCTTACTACAGATCACAATGTCATCTGCAAACATCTTCAAATATCCTCATGGTGTGGCCCATCAGCTTTATCCCTGTGTAGTTTCTACAGCTCTGCATGTCACCCTTGTTCTTGAAGATCAGTTCCAATACACTTCTCCATTCCTCAGACATCCCCTCACTCTCCAGGACTGTGTTAAAAAGTCTGCCTTCCCTCTTAAACACCTCCATACCTCCACGGGTGTGTCATCAGTAGGGCTGCCACAAACGATTATTTTGATAGTCGACTAACCGATTATTTTTGCGATTAGTCGACTAATCAGATCCATTGGACATAAAGCGTACAGCTTATTGCACCAGCATGCATCTGCTCTTATATAGCTCTCATTAGCTTACAGCTTGAAGTGTTTAAGGTATGTGCTAACTAAAAATAAAGACAAGATGATTAGACAAGATTAAACTTTTAATGAAATTTGCAGATTGTCTCAGTGGACTTTAATAAACTCAGCCGTCTGCTCCTTGCTCTAAATATAACAGGACACTAGAGTAAATTCTCGAACATCTCACATTTCTGTTTAATCAGTTTTCTGTTTGCGTTTATTCACCTGTGTGAAAACTATAACTTTAATCTCAGCCAAACAGATTTACTCAGAAACAAATTAAACACTGAAAAAAGGCACGACGCAACGACTATTAAATTAGTTGTTGACGATTTTGATAGTTGACATAATCGTGACTATTTGACTAATCGTGGCAGCCCTTGTCATCAGGACCAATACTCTTCACAGCTGCTCTTACTTCCTCCTTACTAAGCCTCTGCACTTCCTGATTAGCGATCCTCCATCTGTCCCCCTCCTGCACTCTTCATCTTCATCCTTTAAAGAAAGGATTAGCTTCTCTGCACTGACTAGCCTTTTAAATGCCAAATTCCTGAATAATAAGATCCAATCATGTTTTAAAAAATATCAAAGCGTTATATGATCCCAGCAGAGTGCTTCACTCACACTGCGAGGCTACATGTGGTTTCTAGAGTTTATGAAAGTAGAATAAGAGGCAGATTCGTCAGCTATGACGATAAGCTGATTGTGAAGGCTGAGTCTGTGGACACTTGAGACTGTGGTGGAGGGGACGTCACGGACAAATGGTTATCCATCATGGATAGTCCTGACGACCCTCTGCACCACTGAAAGGACATGTAATGGAGCATCTTCTTTACCAGGCTGGTTCAGCTCCAAGCAGGACTGATATAGGAAATCTTTCATACCACATTATATCACCCTTTATAATACAATACATGTGTCTGACTAAAAGGCATTTGCCAGATACAAATTGCATTATGAATGTATGCATGATTATTCTCAAGGTGCGAGTTGTGACCATAGGAATCCTTCACACTCTGAAGCCTGACGGATCATTTATTATTAGTGATTATAATTATAATTAGTGATTATTATCACTGTTAGTGTAAGGTTTGTAGCATAATTGTGAAACATAAGCAGAGCTTTTACAAAAATACTGAAGTGTATTTTTAAAGAAATTAACAGCTTAATATTCTCTGTCTCATGTTTTCCTCTTCAAACGAAGGTGATCCAGTCAAATGCAACAATATATGGAAGACTAAAATCCCTCTTCCACTTAGTGCCACGTTGGCCAGCCGTGCCATAGCACCAGCATTTAATATGAAACAAGCGGTGAGGACCTGCAGACCGAGGTGGAGCAGTGTGGACGAGCGACAGGCTCATCTGCTACTTTCCACTTTTACAATAATGGATTAAAAGTGTTTCTTATTTTGTTGCTGGAGCTGTGAGGTCAGTTTTAGATTCCACACAATGACCAGTTCAATCTTTCACTGTGAGCGCTCTGTTTGTTACTAACACTAACACACTTTATCCAAAGTTCATTTAAAACTTTTCTATAATGCTCTTCTTCTACAGCAACTACATTATTATTGTTGTGTATTATAGTGTTGTTTTGTGTTGTTTGTTGGACTCTTTGTTTATTAATAGGTTCTAAAATATATTTTACCTTCACAATTTGTAATAAAATGGTCTAAATAGTTAGTAAAACAAATATGAACTGAAAATCTTAATCTTAACCACTTATTTTGTTAAATGTAACTTAGAATTGGGGAATGAACAAGTTGAATGAACAAGCTAACTTTTTCAAGAAATGACTTTTTTACCATCACTTCCTCTCATAGAGCACTTTTCTACTCTACCTGAGCACTCAAAGAGCTTATACAACTCTATGCAACATTTTTCTAAGCTTTTCTATGCTTAAATACTCTCTTCAAAAAAAAAAAGCGGTTTGAATTAACCACAATGCAGGTTATAGGGAACATACAAACTCACTATTTTTGCAGTCTGAAACACTGAAAATTGCCGATCTAGTGAAATTCCAAACAGCACGGTTAAAACACTCGACTCCAGCTACACGACACCCAGCTGGAAACACTTCACGCAAGTCGAGCTGCCCGAGATTCACAGAATTTACAGAAAATGTAAATTTTTTGTGATTTATCTCGTTATAGGGACGATAGATGTTTTATCTCGGGATATGGGATTTTAGTCATATCGCACAGCCCTAGTATATATTATATCAGAAATCTGTTCACTATTTTTATTACAGATTATATCAGTAAGGAAGCTGACTAAATATTAACTTATGGCAAAAGGGTGGGATTAAACAAGTGTGTACTTCTTCCCACTTCCTTTCAACATGTAAATGAATCAGTACGGTAGCAATATTGAAATGTATTGACTTTTGTATAGTATTTTTTTCTCTCTTATTTTCTGTATTTTTTTTTACATGTTTGAAATAAATTAACAATTAACAATTAAATGCTATTCTTACACAGGATTGTGTCTGCTCCTCTCTGTCAGCTTATTGCAGCAACTGGACCATCATGCAACATTAAGAAACTGCACGTGTGATTTCAGGAGGATGTCTCAGACTGCCAGACGCAAAGCTGCACTCCAACAGGATGAAAGAACCAACCTCACGTCACCCTGTAAGGACTGATGTTGCCGCTCTAGAAAGTGTCTGGCACACCGGATTTCTGAGTTTCCTGATGGTCTGAATTTCCCTTATTTCTCTTTTAGTTAGAGAACACTCTGATCACCACGCAGGGTGATCTCTACAGGGAGGGGGGTAAAATGTGATCCCCACCAGGGATGTAAAACTATTTAGCAGAGTGAGGAAGGAAGGACCAGACGATGGGAAAGCTAACTCTGCTTATTGGTATTATTATTAATAGTAGATTTCATCATTATTTTAACTGCTGAGAACAAAAACATTTCTTAAATATGGGACAAATAAAGCATTTCTCATCTCGTGATGTTTGCATACTCTGGTCCAGAGCAACTTATGTTCAGATTTCTGTTTTAAACTCAGCCGAAAGCGCTTTACTTTGACCAGTACACGCAATTTTAATGATGTTCTATATGAATGATTAGCTGCAATATACAGGACCTTACCCAATTAATACGTTATTAACGCTTAATGAGCATTTAAAAACGGTCGAACTACAAAGACAACTCTTGTGTGCGCGCTGGCAAATCGTCCGGACGCCACACTTTACCCTCAACTTTAAGTTCCGCCGTTTAAAAAAATCCGCCACAATAATTCTATTAAACGTTAATATTCACATTTGAGATCCACGGATGAAATAAAAAGCTCTGAGATTTTATTTATGTGTTTATTTTTGTGCACGTATACAGATAAACGAAAACCGATGTTTCCGATGTGAAACACCTTTTCACAAACCCCACAGCGAGCTAACAGTTAACCCGATCAAACAGTAAATGTGTTTTTATTCTCACCGGCGCTTTGGCTCGTTTCAGCATCCTGCTGCCGTTTAATCTCGGGCTTCTCCTCAGCCAGACTGTCGGCATTCAGCTGATGGAGATAATCCACCTCATTCATGATGGTGTCCGTGTCTTTGCTCTCTTCTTTAAAATAAACTGCAGGCTCGGCGGAGCTGAAACCGGGCCTGGGCAGAATCGATCACCGCCGATCACCTTTCACGATCACGCCGCTTACGTTTCTGTTCATCCATGAATACGTCACCGGGGAGGATACAGATTGAAACGGGACACTCAAATGATTCCTCACAACATTTATTGCCCTCTGCTGTGTTTTGAACAGGCATCTGCACGGACACCTTTCCTGTCCTCGGCGGTGAGATCACCGCTGTGGAGCGACGAGAGTGCAAAAATGAAATCACTAAATACATCAAATAATGATTAAATGTTTAATTAATTGATTCAATTAACCAGGTTATGGTCTGTTGATCAGCCGCAGTGACAGTTTCAATTATTTCAAGATGGGCAGCAACACACGAACCATGACATAATTAAAATATCTACTATTGTTTCTCCATTTAACTAACTAATGATACATTTAATTACTATATTGTGTTTTTATTTATTTTTTAAAATTGATGTAATGATGTTTTTTTTTTCCATTCTTGACCTTGGAGGGTTATTTCCTTTCTATAAAGGATAGGAGACATTTTCTTTTTCTAAATTTTAAAAATTCCTTTTTTAAATATGTTTAGTTTTATTTATGTAGAACCGGTTAAAAATGTCTCAAGGTGTTTAAAGGTTGCGACATTTTGATTGGCACACAGACTCTTTTTCTCAGTGGTTTTCATTGCATGTGTGTGACGAAAAGCTGTCGTCATGAGTCTCCTGAAGATTTAAGTCACTGCAAAGTCATATTCAATGTAAAATAAAATGAAAGCTTCCATAAATAAAAAGAAATGCAGCTACAACACTGATTACGTTCCTAAATACAGTATTGTTCAAAAGTCTCAAGCCAAACCCCATGTAATTATATCTTGCTGGGAAAATGGAAAACAGGTGCAGTAATTGTTTAAAACTTATACAAACATACACATAGATACAGTAAATAAGGCAAAAACAGATTTAGTAAAATTAGAATGAGCTTGAAATTAATATTTGGTATCATAAAGGTGGTCAGCCATTATTCCTCAATACATCCTGAAATCATAGAGGCAGTTTTTCTATCTGGGTAGGCTTTCATTATATTGGATTTGTATTTATTTTATTTTTTTAAATTGAATTTAGTTTCTACTCAGTAAATAGTTGATCAAAATGATAAAAATTCAGTAAAGTAATAAACATTATTTTAAAACAATATTAAAGATTAGTTGGCATAATGAGATTTGCTTCTAATTCTAAAATCTAAGGAAATAATGCTCATTTCCTTCAATTAATGGTAGAGAATTATTGTATTTGCAAAAGGACCATTGAAACAACAGAACACTTGTTTTATGAGTGTAAGACTGTTACACAAATGTTTGGAAATATCATCATAAATAAACGTACAGTTCCAGAAGTAGATGTAGATTTCTGGTCTTTTCAAAATACTCGAATGGGTAATCCTCAAATATAGAAGATACACTTTTAATAAACAATATGATAATCATAATCACAAAATTCTATAATTCTATATACATGAATGTAACTTTTTTAGGCCAAACATGAGGGAGAACACTCATGGTTTTTAATTTACAAACAATGTGTAATTATAGTTTCAGTGGTGAAATGGAATTGCTTGATATTGAGTTTGTTTATGTATTATTCTGCTTATGTTCCAATAAATTAAGCAGGTTTTAGATGTGGAATGGAGCAGGGAGAGAAGAGCAAGGCAGAAATAATTAAGGGTAGAAAACTGGTTTAGATCAGGCTCATGTGTGCAAATGAATTACTTGAAAAGTGGCTGCTTATGCTGCTGGGTCCACTCCCCTTTTTGTTGTGTAGCCTGCTCACACTGATGTCTTTCACTGTGTGTTGGATTAATTTTTTCCTGCCCCTTGGGACTCAGTTTTGCATGCGCTGAAAATAAATGTCTTACTTTTTAGACATTCTGCCTCTTGTGTCTTCCATTCTGGCTTCTTTGAAAACCTAAACATTACACTCAGTTTGCACACTGTGACAGCCACAAGCTGATTGCTTCCATGCCACACTACACTGATGCTGTGATTCATCCTCAAGAGCCCAATAAAGGTATAGTAAAATATAAACAGACATACTTTTATTGAAATTGGACATTTATGTGTTATAAATCCTTTTTGATTGACTGTACTTATTCCACTTGGAACCTCATGCAGCACACACAAAAGTATTAAACTAAAAGTTGCAGATAAATTCATTCTGCTCTGCTGCTTTGATGACGATTTTATGAATGAGGTATTGAATGAGTGTCAAAGAGAAGAAAAAACCTGCCAGCAAACAGGTTAATGTTACAGACAGACTTATTACAACAGTAAATGACTCAGAGTTTAAGTTTTTATTTAATTCATTTTTTCTTTCATGCAGGTAATTCCACTGAGAATTATCTTATTTACAAGAGCAGCAGGATTTTTTGGACAACTTGGAGGAATAAGTTGTTTGCATAATATTTTGTGACAATAAAAATGAAATCCCCACGTATAAAAGAGAAAAGGGTGGCTTTTGACTGGGTGTAATGCGACTGTCTTAGATATGTGACAGTATTTTAACATATTGTTTGCATTATAGGAATTAGAGGGTAATTATTTTAGAAATGTAATTTTGGACACTTAGATTTAGAGAAGGACAGTAAGAGGCAGTAAAGCGATATAAACTGATGTCCGGTGCCTTTAAACTGCCAAAGAAGCAGAAGAAGGGCGTCCGTGTAGATGCCTGCTCAGAACAGAGCAGACGTAAACAAATCTTTCGTAAAATCACCGATGGCAACTGCTGTCCTGTTCGGGTCTCTGCGGGTTCCTGTAATACATGGATGGGTGAAGGCTGACGGAGGTTCGATCAGCATGACCTTCGCGCTGATCGGTGATCGATTCTGCGCAGGCCCGGTTCATCTTTAAGGAGCCTACAGTTGATTTTAGAGAACAAACACGGGCATCATGAAGGAAGTGGATTGTGTTCAGCAGCGAAACACAGACAGTCTGCAGACTGGAGGGCAGCAGCTGCAGCAGCACGATGATGATGCTTTAAACCAACCTGGTAAGAGAAGTCGCATTAATGAGATTCAGTGTTTCTAGGATGGGGTAAGAGTGGCTGGAAAACTCCCGACTTATAATAAAAAGTGGTCTTCTTATACAGTATGTCCAAAGAATCGATTCTCTTATTATATAATTAGAATAACTTTGTAATGACGGACCGAAAAAGATTGAATTTAAAGAGAAGGTTTAGTGCAACCCGGACTGTTTTAGAGTGGGCACACAATAGAGTTGTTTCTGTGTGATTTTATGTGCAGTGCTTTGCTGCTATTAGTAAACTGACTGCAGTCAACTAGATTCATGAAGGGATATCTATCTATCTATCTATCTATCTATCTATCTATCTATCTATCTATCTATCTGTCTGTCTGTCTGTCTGTCTGTCTGTCTGTATTTATATATAAAATTGCAACTTAAAAATGGAATTTTTAATGTCAATGAGACTTTTTAGCTGGATAAAGAAAAAATATATAAAAGTCACTTTGCAAAATACCTATTGCAGCTTTAATCATCATGAGAAATATGTATATGTTTGACAAATTTGTCTCAGATTATAAGCAAACAAGTAATTTACAGCAGTTTAAATACAGGCATCGATTCTGACAGATGATCATTTTTTGGCACAACATCAGCAGCACAGATTTCCAGACCACTCCTCTCCCCAGAGATGTTCCTCAGTCAGCCGATAACCATAACCTGTCCAGTGTGTGTCGTGTGGGTTTAGTGGTTACAAAGTGATGTACAACTAAATAAAGTAAAAGAAATAAGAAAATGAAGTGCTGAAACAGCAAACAAACAAACAAATATGTATATATTAAGTCAAGACAACATGAAGTGAAGATTGCATAAAAACCAATAAGAAGTTGAAAAAGTTTTAACTGCTTTTTAAAAGAGTCCACAGAGTCCACAGATTTTAGGATATAATTCAGGAGGAGCTGTAGTCATGGTCTTTGTCTTGTTGGCATTTAGAAGAAGTTAAATTCAAGAGAGTCAATCACTAATCCAGGTCAAATAGTGGACTAGGGTTGACAGACCAGGGCCCTGTTTCAGGAAGCCGGTTTGGAAAACTCAGAGTGAAAAACGACACTCACGGTTGAGTAACCCCGAACTGTCCAACTCGGAATATTCGGTTTCAGAAAGGCTGATAACAA